>NW_023270854.1:2396782-2420787 GCF_011800145.1 Mirounga leonina | reverse complement strand
TGGATTAGAGCTCAGGGTCATCTGGGGATAGACTCAGGTCCCCTGTGGATTAGAGCTCAGGGTCATCTGGAGATATACACAAACCCCTCATGATTAGAGCTCAGGATTATCTGGGGATATACTTAGGTGCCCCATGGATTAGAGTTCAGGGTCATCTGGAGATATCTCATCCTCTCATGATTAGAGCTCAGGATCATTTGGGGATATACTTAGGTGCCCCCTGGATTAGAGTTCAGGGTCATCTGGGGATATACTCAATCCTCTCATGATTAGAGCTCAGGATCATCTGGGGATAGACTCAGGTCCTCTGTGGATTAGAGTCAGGGTCATCTGGGGATAGACCCAGGTCCCCTCATGATTAGAATCAGTGTCATCTGGGAATATACTCAAACCCCTCATGATTAGAACTCAGGGTCATCTGGGGCAGACTCAGGTCCCCTGTGGATGAGGCCGTGGCCAGGCACCTGCTGCCCCCTGCAATCTCGATTCTCCCGGCAGCCTGCCGCTCACAGTGGGATGGGAGCACTTACAATGTTCTTGAAGAAGTGCACTACAGGGTTTTCATCTTGGGGCCGGCCGTGCTGCGACTTCTGGGGCAGGGAGCCGTAGTGGGTAGTTCTCGCTGCGTGATGTCCATCCTGAAAGAGAGGGCGCGCTGAGCTCAGGTTGGGTCCCACCCTCTGCTCTGCCCCCCTGGGAGAGCTGCCTCTCTTCTCTCCTGGGGATGCATCTCTGGGATCAGGACCTTATACTGCGGCACAGCTGCCATGACCCAGGACACTCCTGGGGCTGGCAGGGGACCCCAGGCAGCATGTCTGGATGTGCCCGAAGCATCTCCACCATGCACCCAACGTTGGGGCCCCCAAAGTCACAGCACAGGGCAAGGGAGGGGAATGTAAGGGGGAGTCTGCTGGAGACGGGCGCAGGGTAAGTAAGCCGTATGAGAAAGCTACCACTTCCCTGAGCTTCTGCTGTGGATAAAGGAGAATACTCGGGAATTAACGGCAAAAAAACCCCACCATGAGCTTTGAAGGGGTTGCATCACGTGAACGAAGCTCCATTTCTTAAAATCAGCATCCCAGGTCACAGTGCAGGCACTGGCCCAGTTTGGGAAGACCTCTTCCAGATCTTGAGCAGCGGGAAGGCTGTGGGGAACAGTGCCCAGCTCTTCCCAGCTCAGGAAGTGCTTCAGAGAGGACAGGGAATGTGCGGCGGGGAGCGATGTCCACAGCTCAGCAGCCTCCACGCACCCCTCCACCATGGGCTGAGTGCCGCCTGCGCACAGAGCGCTCGGGGAGGCGAGCTTGCAGAGCTGACCCCGGGGCTCTCCTGCTCACCCAGTGACATGCACGGGGAAGAACATGAGGGAGAAGTTCCCAGGGGCATTTCCCTTACACGTGCTGAGGTCCCTGGAGGCGCTCCCTTCCCTCATCAGCTTTGTGCTTGCTGTGTGAGATGAAGCCCTTCTTCAGGAGACACTTTGCCTCCACGGAGTCCAAAGCATGCGTCTCCAGAATTTAAGGCCTTTGGTGGGCCTCATCTAACCGGTGGCCGCAGTACCCCGAGGGGGCTTGGTTGCAGTGACAGGTGCAGTGCGTCCGGCACCCACTGGCTGGGGACATGTCAGGCTGTCCCCAGATGCCCGCTTTCCTGCCTCAGAACCCCGGGCTCTGAAACCCAGCGGTCACCCTTGCCTCTGGGAACGCATCTGGTCTTTCTCGAACGCATCCTTGCATCCGTTCCCCTCCCCACTACTGACAGACGATAAAATAAAAGCTGGCGGAGCTCCTCTGATCCTTCCCTTGCCAGCGCAGACACATCGGCAAACCCGGCGGTCCTCTCCCCCCTTCCCTCCTGACCACCCCCTGCTTCGGCTTCCCCACACAGAGCACCTTCTCTCTGGCTGGAGGGCCGCTGCGAACCCACTCCACTCGGCGTGCAGGTATGCACTACCCCCTGAGCGCTGGTCTTTGCTCTGATGGCCCACCACCTCACTGGGCTGTGGACAAGGTCACCCGGGCCCCACCAGTTCCCTGGGACGTCCCGTGCCCGGCTCACCCTTCAAGCGCCACGACCTGCCCACTCCCGGTGCTAAGCTAAGCAGGCCCCCCGACGGACTTCTCTGCCCCCCGTGCCGCCCCAGCCCCGGCAGGCCCCGGTCCTTTAGACCTCCAGTACCCGCGGGCCTATTGGCCGGGCCTCTGCCCTCCCTCACCTGGGTCCAGCAGGCACCCTCCCCGCACCCAGGCCCTGCCTCCGGAGGGGCTCCTTGCTGCCCGCAATGCCCTTCCTCCGCCCCCGCCCTGGTCACTCTGCAGGGGTCTCCTGCGGGGAGCCGGCTCCAGCTCACCCTGCAGACCCAGTGGGTCGTCGGCCTCCCACGCTGCTCATCCACGAGCACCCTGAGTGTGCGGCCCCAACGGCCGGCTGGGAGCCCCGCCGCTCAGGACTCCCCGCTCGCGCCTGGAGGAGGGCACAGGGAGCCGGGTGGCCGTGGGCACTGAGCCTGGAGATGTGGGCATAGCAGAGACAGAGCCAGAGGGGTTCTGTTCCCGCCAAAACCCCTGAGCCTGCTTATTCTAACTCATGCTCTGCTGATGCTGCACGGACCCGAATAATCTGCTCCCCTTCCCCGCATCCTTGTCTTTCACCTGATTTCCAACTGCCTGACTTCACTGGCCGATCACACTCAATCAGCACGCGGACGCTGTATATTCTTCTCCAATGAAAGAGTGAGCGCAAAATTAAGAATTAAAAAGCAAAACGGATGAGCCAGGAAATGATTTAAATTACTTACTTTAAGACAAGTATCTTTTAAGTGTCTGATATGTCCTGCAGGTGGTTATTTATGAGACACCATCCAAATGGTCTGAAATAATGAAATCAGCTCGAAATCCAGTCCACCTTGCTCTCCTCTTGGTGTTCATACACCGTTTTTCTGCATGCTCTGTATTGGATATTGAGTCATAGAGGCATCGGGCACCTGTAACTCATACAGCCTGCGATTAAACTAGAAAAATATCTTAAACTACACGAGAGGTTTTTACAGAAGTGAATGTTAGGTAATATTATGCAGATCTCATATTATTAAAACTTATTTATGTTGTGAGATAGATAATGAGGTTTACATAGGTAGTAATGTTTCTCATGTGAATTACGCACACCTGCTTTGAATGCTGTAAGACAAATTATGTATTTTGTGATATTTATAATAAATATATTGGTCACCAATCTTTTGAGGGAAGAGTAATTTAAAGGAGCGCATGAAGTTGGTAAATTGCATTTTGGCTCTGGGAGCTACAACATCAGGGGTCAGAGCCATTCATGGAAAAGGTGGTTGGTGTATTTATAGCCCTCAGCACAGAACTTAGCAAACAATATGCATTCACTGTGTGTTGGGTTTACATGCAGACTGTGCAGATCATTTTGAATACAGAGCCTCACACACAGCGTTGATCTTAAGTAGACAGAAGGCCCTTGGTGGAGCCACACATTTCTTTTGTTACATGTGCAGCGAAGCCCGCTGAGTACGGACTTGACCTGGACTCTTGGTTGCAAATTGTCCACTGCACAAGTGATCTGAGGTAGTCACCTGGTTACAACTGTATTGTTATATCTGGAATGGCCTGGTAGTAAAATGACATGTAGCCAATCACATTCCTATACACTAAGCAATGAACAGTTAGAAAAAGCAAAATTTGAAAACACTACATGTATAAGAGCACCAGGCATAAATCTAGGAAAATACGTATAGGATTTCTATGCTAAACCCCAGGAAATGCTGAGGGAAGAAAACAAAGAGCAAGCGGAGAGACGTTCTGTGTTCGTGGATGGGATGGCTCAGCGTGGTAAAGGTGTCGACTCTCCCCAAATAGCTCTACAGATTTAATGCACATCCTATCAAAGTCCCAACAAGGTTTTGTTCAGATGCAGACAAGCTGTTTCTAAGACTATCCAGATATGCAAAGGGACCGAAATAGCCCAGCAATGGTGGAAAAGAAGAATAAAGCTCGAGGTAGCATATCTTTGAATTTCAGATTTCTATAGAGTGAAAGTAACCAAGGGAGTGTGGTGTTGGAGAGGAGACAGACACATAGATGGGCAGACACCATCGTGTCCAGAAACAGGCCCACCCAAATGTGACCTGCTGATCCTTGAGAAAGGTGCGAAGACCATTCAATAATATTTTCAACAAATGGTATTGGAACAATTGCGTCTGAATATCCAAAAAAATGGACCTCAACCCAGTGTCGCACCTTATCCAAAAATGAACTCAAAATGGACTATAGATCTTTATGTACAACGTAAAACTATACGATTTTAGAAGAAAGCATATTCCTGAGACATGACACCCAAGGAATGGCCCATAAAATTTAAAACTTTGGTTTTGCAAAAGACACTGTTAAAAGAATAAAAAGTCAAACTACAGACTAGAGAAAATATGTGCAAAACACACAACTAACAAAACACTTGAAACCAGAATATGTAAAGAGCTCTCAAAACTCAACGGTTAAAAAAACAACCCAGTTTAAAATGATGGACCAAACACGGAATCAATGCGGCATGAGACAGGACGGGCATGTGAAAAGCTGCTCGACATTGTCAGCCACTAGGAAAATGCACCTCAAAGCCCCGGGGAGACACATATATCACGGTGGACAAAATTAAAAGTACCGACAATACTAAGTGTTGGCGAGGATGTGGGGCACCGGGAGCACTCTTGCATTGCTGGTAAGAATGCAAAATGGTACAGTCCCTCTGTCAAACAATTTGGCAGCTACTTATAAAGTTAACCATCTACTTCCCGGTAGGACCCAGCAATCCTGCTTCCTGCTTTGAATGGTAAAAGGAAAAAAATATTTCTGGAAGTGATTTTTTTTTTTTTTTGTAATGAATATATTGGTCACCAATTTTTTGAGGGAAAAGTAATTTCAATCTTAAATGAAAACTTATGTTCATTAAAAAAACCTGTCCATGAATGTTTATTAGCAGCTCAATTCCTGATCACTAAATCGGCAACAACACATGCTCATCAGTGAGAGGAAAGGTAGACGAGTGGCATGTCCGCACAGGGGAGGACCACGCAGCAGCAAGACTGGACGAACGTTTGATACACCTGGGAACTCAAGGCCTCTCCAAGGTGTCAGGCTGACAGAAGCAACCACTCCCAGAAGAGTTCCTGCCGTGTGGACTCATTTATGTGACGTTCTTCTAACAATTAAACCGCAGCGAGGGCGAGCAGGGCATCGGTCGCCAGGGCACAGGGATGGGCGAGGGGAGGCTGTGGTGTGGGCACGATGGGAAAGCAGGGGGACGGCTCTGGGGTGAAGGGTCCTCACTGTGGGGGCGGCTATGCAGAAGGCCACATGTCTTAGGCTTCACAGAACCATGCACGGAAACCGAGTCCGTGTCTCTGTAGGTTAATATCTAAACTAGAGCACGGCCGTTAGCAGGGTCTGTCTTTACAAAGCCGACTGTTGATGAGGACACTGTCTAGTGGGAGCCCTGTGTCCATGAGTCTGGCCGTCCTTCCAGATGCAGCATCTTGTCTCCGTCTGAGCTCTTGCTCGCATGGGCACCCTTGCTTGGAACGTCTTCCCCTTCCTAATGTGTCTGCTTTCTGAACAATGTGGCCCCTTTAGGCTGTAACACCTCATGTGGCATCGGACTGCCCAAACTGAGATCTGCACTTGCTAAACCCCAAGCCCTTGTTCCCTCTCCCCAGCCCCTCGGTGCCCACCATCGACTTTCTGTCTCCACGGATGTGACTGCTCTAGGCACCTGGCAGGAGCGGAATGATACAGGATTGGTCCTGCTACGTCTGGCTCCTTGCAACCAGCATCAGGCCCTCGAGGTTCATCCATGTGGTAGCAGATGCCAGAATTTCCTTCCTAAATTTTTCAGGGTGGAAACATTCTGTTACATGGACACACCCCTTCTGTTTATCTGTTCATTGTCGAGGGACACCTGGGTGCTCCCACCTTTTGGCTTCTGTGCTGAGCCCCTGGTCTGCCCTGATCTGTTAAACTGGCAGAAGGGATGCCCGGACCCCCACTCGCCCTCCCTCAGCAGCTCGAAGCGAAGTTGTAGAGCAGTGAGAACGAGTACGGTGCACAACACCATGCTGGCGCCCCATGAAGGCCAGTCGGCTCTGCTGGAAGGGGCGGCCACTGGAAGGGGGGCTGGAGGGGCGGCTGGGCCCTCCTCTAGGGAAGTCTTGGGGGCTGACAGCTGGGTCAGGTCAGAGCAGGGCTGGGGAGCCCCTGGCAGGCCTGGGGAAGCTCTTTAAAAATACTGGGGTTTTGGTTATTCGTTATATTTTACAGTTTATGGGATGTGGGTACTTAGCATAGGAGAGACGGGGAGAACGCTGCGTCTGGAGGAAGCGTTGGCAGGAGGAATGAGGGGCAGATCGCGGGGCATGAGGGGTACCTGTCCGCTCTGTAGACCAGCTGGGGCCAGGCCAGGTGCAGGGGCGTGAGGGGCACAGGCCAGTCACTTGTGGGGTTTCCTCTGTCAGTCCCTACTTGGTCCTCAGCCTCTGCCCCGCAAGTACTTGTGATGGATGGAGTCCCCTGCCATGGAGCCCACTGAACTGGGGCTCCCCAACAGAGGAAGGATTTTTCTCACTTCGTTAGTTTTTTGTTTTTGTTTTTTTAGGCTCCACACCCAGCATGGAGCCCAACACAGGGCTCAATCCCATGACCCTGAGATCAAGGCCTGAGCCGAGGTCGAGAGTCAGACGCTTACCTGCCTGAGCCATCCAGGCACCCCAAGGCTTAGTTAGTTTTTAAGACCCACAGTTAGTAATTCTCTGATGAAGCACTTTTGTGTTCACTAAGGTTGAAAAAGAGGCAAAATGGTTAACATTTTACCGTTATTTGTCAAATTGGTGAGTCCTGCCCCATTCCTGGCAGCTCATTTCTTCCTCAGGAGGTTAAGAGGTAAGGGGGAGTTCTCAGGTCATCTGGGATGAACTGGGACAGGGGGGCAGGGCAGCAGCTTCCCATGGGGCCGAGAGCACTCAGAGCTGGGGAGGTGGGGACGCTGGACCCCCCACCCCCGCCCATGACCCCCGGTCTACACCCGAGGCTAGGCCGTCTCAACACAGCGTCTCCAAAATACATGCAGCTGAACATCTTGCACAAGTGAGATTTGAAAAAAATACTTATTTCTTAATGAAGGCTTTCGGACTGATGAGAAAAATAACACAAACTCATTATATAAAGAAGTCAAAATTTGAAAGGTTGCCGAAGAAGTTCTACCACTTAAGGATGGCCCTCGCATCTCAGTTTGGTGAGACGATGTTCAGACCTGGCTCTGCGCCTGCATAAACGGAGAAACGGGCGGGCGCCTTGAAATGTGACCTCAGTTTGCAGGACATCGTATGGCACCACCTGGTCCTCTTTTGGCATCATGATGAATCACACAACTCCTTGATGGCAAATAACATTACGCTGAGAAGTCCTAACCACCACGGGAGAGAAACCATAGCACAAAGGGCAACCTTTCCATTAGTTTTTAGGGGAGATTGCTTTTTCCATTAATTTGTAATACTTTTGAAAAATACTGGTTCTTTCCCCTCCTCTTGCGATAATGTCCGCCACCAGCAGGGGGAGCCCGTGCACCGGCTTCCCGGCCAGGGCCGCGCTCCCCATCCAGACCTCAGGAAGGGGTTTTAGCAGTCTTCCCATTTGCCGGGGAACTGGGAGTTCTTAAACTTGCAAGTAATAACAGGAGATTAGTTTTCACCTGACACATCTGAAGATCAATGGTCATCAGATCGGGTAAAGATTCGCTCCCTTGAATACAGTGGCTGTTTTGTGAAAATAGGGAGAACTCTGCAACACATTTGCATCTGGATTTGATTAGAGACAAATTGATGGACTCATTCCCTCTCAGAAGAAAATGCTGTATCTTGAAAAAATTAATATTCACTGTGCCTGGGGTTTTGTGGTTACGGGAGAAAAAAGTTCGAGCGCCTACTTTATTTCTTATCTTTCCAGAATCAACCATCACAATGTCAGTGGATGAAATCTTAGTGAATCGCTGGCTCTTGGATGTGTCCCCCTGCCTCTGTGTGCTCCCCACTCCAGGGGCTGAGCCCCGAGATGCACCTGTGTGTCCCCCGTTGCACGAGGCACAGCCCAGCGAGACTCGGGGCCCCTCCCCTCCCCCGGCCCAGGCCTCAGTTTGCTTGCTTTTCTCTTCTGGATGGATGGTGTTGCATGAGTGCAGAGGAGGAGTGGAGAGAGTAGTAAGAGATCACTACACACACAGCTCAAAGGAAGGCAGCTAGAAGAGTGGCCAAGCGCAGACCAAGAGCTGAGAGAGGTTACATAATAGACTAGAGGCTGTGTTAGGACCAACCCAAACTTCAAAATCGTGTGCATCCAGACCCCTGTCCCTAATGGCTAAGAGTCCTCAAAATGGTGTGATGACCTGGGGTATGTTACAATATTAGAACATCCTTTAAATATCATGAAGTATGCCCCGGCTTCCTTCAGATCACACGTAGGAACCACAGTACGTTCTGTTCCTCCACCTTTCCTGTACGGGACGCTAGTTCAGGGGACATTGGTCCTTCCAATCCAATGTGTGTGTTGATGCCTGCCCCATCTTTTCTACGTGATGGAGAAAGAAAGGAGCTCGGGGTGCAGCTGCTGTGTGAGAAGCCCTGCCCTTCCTGATGCTCGAAATCGAGGCTCACCAAGGCAGGTGCTCCTCACACCAGGCTGCGCTCCCGCCGACCCTCAGCCTGGGCACTGGTTCTCAGCAAGCATCCGGTCCCGTGGAGAGAACTCTGAGCCCGCTGGCGGCCACACGCAGGCGCCCCAGTCCGTGCCGCGGCCCCGACACGCCCAGGGCTCGCCTGTCGCCCGAGTCAGGTGGGTCCGCACACGCGCGTCCAGTGCTGGGCACACTGACGGTTTTCCTACTGACCCTGTCCTACGTGGCTAAGCCACCCAAGTTCTAGGAATTCCTCCCTGTGTCCCCAAAGGATTCCATCTAAAAAGGGAATAAAGTGATTCTACTCGCTTTTAAAATACGGGGTGTATGATTCTCATGCTCACCCTCACCGTTTGTAGAGCAAGAAATGTTGCTCAGCACGCTCGGAGTCAACGGCTTCATTTAACAGGTGCAGCAACCGGTACTCGAGGGGGATGGGGATGTGCTCGCCGGGTCTCCTGACTTTCTGTCCAGGACCCGGTGCTGAGGGCCACCACCCCAAGCCTGATTCTTGTGGGTTCCACGTGGGACACAGGCTGGTGTTCCAAACCTAACACGTGGTGCCAAATGGATAAATCACGGGCTAGCCATACGACAGAAGGAAAAGGTAAGAAGGAAGAATGGATTTTTTTAGAAAGTGTAGGTTTATTTTATTTTTAAAAAATTTGTCGACTTACCTTACTTACGTTACCTTGTGAAGGTATGATGAGCTAGAAATAAAAATGTTCCTGTATATAAGGAAAAATTAGCGTCTGTTGATGGAGTCAGTTAGAGGGGTCTGTTAATGTCCGGAGGGCTGGGGGCTTGTGGGTGCCGTTCTTCCCTAGAAAATTAGTTCCTACTCATGTTGGTAAACACTGATAATTAGGTGCAGCGAATGCAAGAGCAGTTAATGAGGAGAGATCTTCCGGTATGGTTATCATTTTGAAGGACGCAGTTCTGTGTAACTAAAGCTAGGGGCCAGCCAGCCCCCGCTGTGCAGAGAAGCCCCAGCTCCACACAAGCAGACCACCTACGGGCTGCACCGCCCGTTCTGTCCAGGGGGCTGAAACCGGCCAAGCCCCCAGCCATGCACCGCACAGACACATGCTGGGTGCTCACTCCTGTAAGTGACAGGCTGACGCCCCAGAAGACTGCACATTACAATCGGGACCCTCGCCGTTCACGCAGAGGGTTTCACCAGGGGTCTTGAGAACGACTGAGTAAAGGAATTTGCATTTTGCTTTTTTGTCCAGAGAAATCTCTGATTTGGGGGCATTCTGGAGAGACTCCGATCCAGGGAGCCACGCAGTGAATCTACGTAACCTGTCTGGAGCCATGGACCATAAGGCAGGGCGCCTGAGCAAGACTTGGGATCCCTAAAATGTTTTTCTCCCGAACGTGGTAACAAGCCCCAATATGCTCATGTGTGTGATGTTCTCTATGTTTACGAACCACGAACACAGTTCACTATGAAACCCAGGTACCTTTCCTGCCCCCTCTCTCCGGCTTCACGCTCCTTCCACGGCTGGTAAGGACCCTTCACGGCCGCAAGCAGTTTCAGTGGCTTATCCTCCTTGAGGACTTCCTGAAGAGTCCGTGGCAGGAACAGCTTCCTTCTCTCCATCCAAGACTCCTCCTTACCCCTTGCCGGCCATACCTAGTTTCCACCATAGAACCGCCCCGTCTGCTCCAGGTGCTGAACGAGGGGCCCCCGAGTAAGTATTACCAAATCCAGCAAGTGCACCAAGGGTCCCAAGTTTGGGGATAAAAGGACGGGTCTGACTGTGAGGTGTTTGACCTGTGACCTTAGTCCCTTTCGGAGTAGGTCCAGGTGTGTCGGGGAGAGAGCCCGGGGGGGGTGCTCCCATCCGGAGCCCCAGACCCTGTGACTCCCGCGTCCCCAGAAACCACAGGTGGGCCAGAGGAGGCTCTCCTGTGGCCTTGGGCCCCGCTCCTCCCTTCGTTCATGCCCGTTCCTCAGGGGAAGCCGTGACGCCGGTTTTGTTCAGACTTCTGATGTGCCTCAGGGGACAGCGTTAGTGTCGTTTTGGGGTGAAGTCAAGACATCCTAGATTTCGTATACGGGGGAGAATTCTTCTCAGTCTGAACGATACGTGCAGTGTGCCCTGTGCTTTTTTCCTTTGCAAGCTTAAGAATATGTTTGTTCCTGAATTGTTGACTCGAGTGAGTTTAATTAGAGCTGAGCTTCTTTCTTCAGGGAAAGCTGTGCGGGGTCAACAGCGGTCTTTATTTCTGGCGCAGTTTTCAGGCAGACCTTTGATTTAGAGGGCGATTGTAGATTGCGTGGCGCCTGCCCTGACGTAGACTGCTTCTCAGATCCCGGGAAGGGAGCCCGTGGGTGGGCTGTGCGGTCCGCGGGCTCGGCCTTGTGGCCCTGCTGTTGTTCCCAGCGGTCGGCTCGGAAGGGACCGGCGCTTTGTCCCGTGACCAGGGTGCAGGGCTTTGTGGTTGGCGGACGGTGAAGCTGAGGGCGGGGATGCAGGCTGCTGTCGGGGGGCGGCAGGCGGGGTGGGGGGAGGTGCGGCTCTGACTTCTCCTGGGAAATCGGGAGACGAACCACCCCCTCCCCCGCAGGGACGGCTGGACCGTCCTCGGTGGGCGTGCAGGGGTCGGAATGATAAGAGGCTGTGCCCCTGGGCACAGAAAGACACAGCAAGCCCCGTGTCCCCACCTGATGCCCGCGGTCAGGCTCTGTCATCCCGGGAGGTGGGCGCGGTGGAGGGGAGGACAATGGAGGGGGCGGAGGGGTCGGGGGCACCTGTCGGGCTGGAAGCCGCTCTCAGATGCTGCGAAAGCCGTAAGATGGTGGTGGGTTTCCGGCGCCGGGCCTCCCCTCTCTCGGTCTTGCACTGGCCACCTGGCGCTCACCAGCTCTAAGGGGCCCTTCTGCCGAGGCATCCCCCCGGTGATGGGAGGGCCAGCAGCGCGCAGTGTCTCGGCCCCTCGCCCCGGGGAAGCCGCAGAGCTCCTGGCAGAGGCAAGGTCTGCCCCGCAGGGCAGGTCTGCTCCCCAGAGTCAGGGGGTCTGGCGCCGGCTGTTCTGGAGTGAGGCCTTCCTGTGGCTTCCTCGCTGTCCCCAGAACGGCGAGAAGCAGGACGGGATGTCGGCGCGCCCCGCTCTGGTCTGTCTCTGCTACTTCCAGGCACTCAATGTACAAAGACCTCGATGAGTCTGACGTGCACAGAAGCTCTTTTAGCATAAATGTCAAGCGGACGTCACAACCGAGCTATAAACCCAAACGATGAGCCCCGAAGTCTCTTCTTAGGATCCAATGGTCTCTGCGCAGACTGTGAGCAAGCAGGTTCAGGGGCGTGGGGTCTGGAACATTCTCTTTGGAAGGAAAAGACAAGTTGCAGCAGGTTTTCCAGCAAGTGAGGGTCGTGGGCCCCCAGTTCAGCTGTGGTGGGAAGCAGACCCCCATCCCCCCGGGGAAAGGCTGGGCCCCGGGAGCGTGCGGGGAGTGTCTGGAGGCCGGGAGACGGGGATTCCTGTCTGTCCCGTGCAGACCGAGCCCTCACAGGCCGAGTGCACAGGAAGGCATCCCGATTGCTGCGGGGCTGGCGAGACCTGGGTCACCGCAAGCGCTTGCAGGGATGTCCTAGGGACACGCTGCACCCCAGTCTTCAGAGAAATACTCCCAGTCCTTCATCTGACACTTCCTTTATGGTCGAGAAGCTGAGGTCTGAGCAGAAACGCAGGGGCCCCAAAGCCAGAGCTGGTGAGAGGCGGAGGGGAGCCCGCGGCTCCCGGGGCCCCTGGGTGTCCTTCCAGCGTGGCTCAGGCGTCGCGGGGCCAAGAGGCAGGTGTGACAGACCTAGGGGTGCCCAGGGCTGGGGCGGCACGTGCGCCTCTTGTATTTCTCTCCAGTGGCACGGGACCCCCACGGAGTGGGCAGCGCTGATGGCGACTTCCGCTGCGTTGGTGCTTTTCAGGCGAAGAGAGGGCCACAGCCCGCGTTTCTGAGTCTTACTCGGCACTTGTCTGCAGCACGAGGTGTCACTGGCTCTTGAACTCTGGTGTGCGTGGTAGCTGCCTGGGCCTTCTCCAGCCAGGGAGGCCTGTGAAGTGGCCTGCGGCCTCCAAGGGACTAGGAGCTGGGGGGAATCAAGGGTGGACGCCGTCCCGTTGCTGGTCCTCGCTCGCCCCCAGGGAGGGGTGGCTGTGGCACCAGGTGTCCTGCATGAGGCCTGGCACACCCACAGTGCCCGTGCTTCACGCATCCCCCCGAGATGGGGGCCCCGTGCAGGGAGAGGTGGCCGGCTGGGCAGAGCAGGACACGCAAGGAAAAAGGGTTTGATATTTCCCTAGGGGACTGCCCTCCACCAAGCTGATCCCCGTCTCTCCCTTGCAATTCCGGCCTCTCCAACTTGCGTTTGGGTTCCCGAATAGGATGCCACCGTCTGCGTGGGCTACTCTCTCCCCACATACGGTGGTCACGTTCCGTCCCTGTAGGTTGAGCTCCGGTAGTTCTAGGACATGTGTTGGATCCCCTGGAATCAAAGAATTCCTGGTGGGGCTTGGCTCGTGGAACCCATGTGTCCTTTGCTGGTCACCCTGATGTCATGGGGGATGGCTCTTTCCTAGCCTTCCTGGTGGATTTGCAGAGAGACTCACGAGGACACAGGGAGAAGGAGGAGTGTTCTGGAAGGTCAGGGTACAGAATGTCTGCTCGGCATTGCTTATTGGTAGCTTTGGAGTTTCTGAGCCACGGGGGGGGAAGACGGTTTCGGCTAAGTGCTGAGAGTCCGAGCTTCAGCTCCCGGCTCTATCCAGCGGCCTTTATTCCCTCTGCATGCCTGTGTCTAGTGCCCTTTGCCACAGAATCTCAGACAGGTGCATTCTGAAGCCATTTACTGCAGCCGGCCTGTGTCAAGTGCCATTAGATCTACCCTCCGGTACACACGACCATCTTCTTGAAACAATAATGGATCCCAAATTGCTGGAGGGAGACATTTCAAATCATCAGAAGCTCTTGCTCAGAGAGGAGAGAAGACCCGGTTGCACTGCTTTCATCAGTGTGAGAACAGCGTGGCAGTGTCTCTCCCTGTGGAAGGGAGGTTCCGGGGCTCCCAGAACCGGCCCACCTGTCCTCTATGCACCCGACACACAGGCACCTCCTGAAAAGCATTTCGCATGGTGGGGACCTGCCACGTGGATCACTGAGGCCCTGGGGGTGGACTAGGCCCTCGGAGGGTCTGCACTGTCAGTAACGACTTTGGGGAGCCCACTGGCTTGGTCCGTGTGGCAACTTCGCCCTTGGTTTCCACTCGGGGTCTGTCTTCGACTTCGGGTCACTTAGCAGACAGGCGAGTACCATGCACACATACACACCGCTAGCCAGTGCCGTGCGTGTTTCAGTATTCTCGCGTGTGTTCTTGCAAGCCAATCCAAATCGCATTTGGGGTGCCCAGTATTTAGGGGGAGTCCATAAATGAGCAAATAATAAATACAAAGAACCCAGGACCAGAACCCCGCAGTGTGTCCTCTGAACCTTAGTGTGCCTGCTGGTGGCCAGAGAGGGTGTCGTGCAGACTCTTTCTTTCAGGCCTGGTTGTTTTAATGCACACACAGAAGTTGGTCTGGGTGAAGAGGCGGAGGAGAGGGGTGTTGCTTTTTCTCTGCCAAGTAGTTTTTTAAAAGAGAACAATCAACATTCTTGGTGTGACCTGAAGAGCGCAGCCCGTCTCCCTCTGTGGAGAGCTCGGCTTCTGACAGAAGCGGTCTTGGTCGGCGGAGGAGAGCCTGGGGCAGGGAGGTATGGAGTGGTTTTGGGGGAAAGGGGCAAGCTGGCCCTACGTGGGGGCTTCACACCCAGGTGTGGGGCCCACTGTTACCCAGTCACACGCACCAGGGGCCGCTGTTCAGGGGCTTTGGCGCTCCGGTGGCTTCACGGAGCATGCGGGGGCACTGGCCTCCCGGGGAGGGCGTTTGCTTTGACCGACGAGCTGCGGAGAGAGGCGTTTACGGAGCGAGTGGCCACAGGGGCTGGACAACAGCCTGTCCCGCTGACGCTCTTGGGAGGGGATGGTCCACAAGCGTATCGGGACAGTGCGCTCACCACGCTGTCCATCCTCTTCAGGCACGGGTTCCCAACCTTCTGCATCTCCCCAGGGGACACACTCAGGTGTCTGAATCGGGCGCACACTGTCACCTGGAAGCGTAGGCCCGTGGCTGCAAACCCGTGTGGTGGCCGCCACCGTGCGTAAGTAGGAGTGTGACTGCTGGTGGACTCAGGACCTCCTCTGGGGTGATGCTGCCTTTCCTGATTCCCCCTGCCGTCCGGACTCACCTGTGGGCCCTCGTGCTCCGAGCAGCAGATGAGGACAGGTGACGGCTCGTCCTCCATCCCAGCGTAGGCCCCACCGAGCCCAGGTGGGGACAGCACCCGCCATCGACCTTCCCAAGGACACACGTCATGTGACAATTCAACTAGCAATCGCTCAGTGTACATCAGGCACTGGTTTTCAAGGGCAGGTCAATGTCACGGTGGTAGCCGGCTCCCCGTGCCCTGGTGCCCGTGGAACCGCTGAGGCCCCGCTGGTCCCAGGGGCCCGTCCACTGCCCTGACCCCACAGCTGGCCCTTTGTGGGTCATCTGTGCAGGATCCCGCCTGGGAATTCAAAGGCCTCTTGAACAAGAGTTTTCGGTCTTCTCACCTTGACCCTTGCTTGCTTCCCCTGAGGACCTGGCCCCCTCACTTTGCAAATGTGACTCCCCCAGGCACTCCAGACCTGCTGCACCTGCTGCAGCCCACGGGCTGGAACGTGCCCGGATGCGGCCCCCGCTGACTGAGGAGGACAGGAGGGGCCTGGGGGGGTCAGCACACGTCTTACCTGGTACATGGTGCACAGCCCGGGCTGGCTGTGGGCATGAGAGGGCACAGGGCTCCGTCTCTGCTTGAGCCAGGGCACCTGCCAGGGGACACAGAGTGGCGGTTGAGTCCATATGGTACCACTGGCAGAGCCCCCAAATCCTCCAGCAAGCGTCCCTTCCTGACTGGGCTTGGAGGAGGGTAAGTGGGGGACGGAGGTCCGAGGGTGAGGGCGTGAGGAGGATGGATGGCGGCCACCGAGGGGACAGAGGAAGAGGAGACAGCAGTGGGAGCCCCCAGCACTCCGGGGAAAGGACGTCAGAAAAAAGAACAAGAAGAAAGATTTAGGGGAAAGTTCTGGAGCCCTGAGCCCAATTATGTCACCACATTTTCTTAACATTGTAGCGGGCACCAGACCGTAAGATTTTGGACCGAGGAAGGGGAGGAAGCGCCTTCCAGCCCGATGCGACATGCTAGAGGGCTTTTCAAGTCTACATTGGGATAGAGAAGGTTCGCAGCTTTACTATACAGGTATGTTTCTTTTGCAACAGGAGTGACAGCTTCGGTATGGGATTTACAGGAGAAACCACATCCATTCTGCGGGGGTCACTGTGCTCTCTCTGCCGGCCCTCCCAGCTTCCTACAGAGCGCCAGGAATTAGTTTTATGAGCAACAGAGTGGCCAAAGTCATGCCAGGCGGCCACTCGGGGTTACACGGTCTCACATTCTTCCTTGCTGTTGGTGAGATTTAGAAGCCTTAATGTTAACTTAGCATGCCTGGACGTGAGCTGTGCATTAACCCTAACTCTAAGCTCGGTTGCTATAAATCTTCCTAAGTAGTGTCTGTTCCTACTGTGTGTCTTCCCGATTCTATTTGCTGTAAGATAGCACCTGCATATCACCCAGTTTTGAGTGGTGTGGCTGAGAGAGCATGACTGTGGGACCAAGGTAAATGGCCTGCAGAAAGTTCCCCTTGTTTGATCGTATGCAACAGAATGGTGGGCTCATGGGCAGGGAGAGAAGGTACCTTACATTGGTCAAAAGATAAAATCGATGTAAATGATTTTAAGAGATGTCTCAAGTTGGCTGTAGATTACATGGATTTTTAAAATAACAGGTCACTGGTGGGTTATGTGAAGAATGAGCTGTGGTTATGACACAGGAGAATGTTAGTGTGTTCTAGAAATATTATTGCAAAGTGAACACACAGGGCTTCCCGAGGCAGATCTAGGGTGAGTCTACTTAGCTGTACATCCCACCCTTGATTCTCTCCACGTGAGAGCGGTGATTTTTACTCCAGCGAGAAGCCCTGGTGACCTTAATCCAGGCACGGAGTCCTACCAGAGTGAGGCTATGTTTATGTTAATGCCTCGGTGGATGAGCCTGCCGTGGCTTCTGCCTCGATCGGGCCTGGTCGTCCCCACAAGATGTGAGCCCCCCACCCAGGGTGGCAGACAGGTGGCAGACGGGCATGGACACCCTTGGCTAAAAGACAAAGAAGAATTTTCTAGTTTGTTTCCCCGTTGAGAGCAATGCCCCTTGTTAACGAGGGAGACCAGCTCCTTGAGCTGTTTCCAGGTTGTGCCGGGACCCATGTCAAGCTACCCACCCCCCCCGGCACACAGGGCTCCGTGGGCTGCTGGCCATGCAGCTCGGGGCGAGGCAGCTGGGCGGCTGAGAACGCAGCCCCCCAAGCACGGGCAGGAGGGGGAAGACGGGCATCCTCTTCATGGGCAACGGCAGGGGGACGAGGCACCCCAGTGGCCGAGCTCACCTGACCTCCCATACAGGTGCGGGAGGGGCTGGTGCGTCACTGGGTGCACCCCATGGGGCTGGCGAGAAGTGCCCCTCAGAGGAGCCTTTGTTCGAGGGCTTCCTCGGAACAATTCCTGTTTCTGGAACTCTCCCCACTTTATACTATTTCCTCTGAAGCAGGACAGCTTCGGGGCAGTTAAGAGTGGGGTAGGAGAGCTCCCCCTGCTTGTGCTCCCTCTCTCACTGTGTCTCTCTCTGTCAACTAAATAAATAAAAAATCTTAAAAAAAAAAAAAAAAAAAAAAAAGAGTGGGGTGGGAGAGACCTGCAGAGAGACTCTTACCACTTCTACGGGTTCTGCGGTTCCTACAGCTAACAGGAGCTCTGGGGAGGGGGCTCTTCCCTCTTGGGATACGTTCCCTCTGAGGTCAGGCCCAGCTCTCCATCAGCCAGTCAGCCAAGCCTGTCACCAAACATCTAACCCTTCGACCAAAAGGAAAACCAGTGACATTTGCCCCTGTACATGCTGTGAATGCACGTAGCGGGAGGGGAGTGAGGGCAAGCTGGGCAGGTGAACGCATCCAAATTAATCGTGTGTTGCTTTTATTTCTAGTTCATCCGAGACCCAACCTTATCCATGACCTCCAGGCTCACTGGCGTCCTTGGGAAGAGCTGGCGCACTGCCACGTCCAGATTCCCCGGGGTTTCCGGGACATCTTGGACGCACAGGCGGGATGGGTCTCCCATGTGCCCAGTGGCTCGGGAAACGCCGCCGAGTGGGCTGTGTCCCCCGCGCCCCGACACACACACAGAGGGAGGGCAGAGTCTACTCCGCGCCCACACTTTCCCCTCAGCAGGGACAGTGCTCACACACAGATGTTGACACATCCAGGGAAACGAGAACAGCCATGAAAGACCAGGACACGAGCTGCCCGCGGAGAGAAAAGAAAAAGTCTTTGTGCAAAAGCACAGAGTGAGAAACTGACCTCCGCGTGCCGAGGTGGGGGCGCTTGGCCCTCACTCACCCTCACCTGCTGGCTATCCTTTCAGGAGCCCGCGAGAATACCTGTGTTAAATGCACTTCGTGGGGGGGGGGCCCAAAGAAGACAACGTGAAAAATTCACGTGCAGTTAGCACAATACCCTTGGTCTGTTACAAAGTTTAATGAGTGCATAAAAAAGAAGAAATATATATGAAGCAAAAGTTCATCACAAAATCAAACAGGCATACATAACACTCACCAGAAGGCGGTCACCATTAGACACATCAACATGACACGCAGACACGTGGCTCACACGGAAGACGTGGCAGGACCCCCCTGGAGCGGGGCCACCCGCCCGAACGCAGATCTCGCCCACTGAAGCCACGGGACACTGGACACTGAGGGTCCGTGGACAATGGGGTCCACAGTAAACTGCCCGCAGCCGAGCTGGGGAAGCCGCTGATCCAGAATTGATCAGAGTAGTAACACTTCATAAAGATATTCCTGGGGGACATCTCAGAAAGTATTTTTTGAAATACACCTGCCACATTGTCTGTTCTCTAGGAAGAGCTGTGGCCAAATCTCCGGGCAAACTGAAGCACGGGACTGACGGCCAGATCACGGCCACACAGCCTCGCACAGACATTCAACTTGGTTTCGTGTGCGGGGTTGCACTCCTGGGAGCAGAAACTTTCTGCTGAGAGGGAGCATGCAGGTCCCCAGGCCCTGGACTCGGGGGTCAGGTGCCGCATGGCAGGGGGGGCCCTCCACACGCTTCCTGCCATGTCCCTCCTCAGCCGCTGCACACTACACTCCCCACAGGATTACAGAATATAGCTACAAAATTGGGATATTATGGTAACGACGAAGCATTAAGTGATGGTAGAACTAAATGTTAAATGAAGTTAAAGTGGGGAAAAAACCGGGAAACAGAACATGGTGATTAATTTACAAGATTGATCATACCCCATAGTGGTAAACGACAAATGATTTTCATCCCATATGATCAAAATTAGAGGCACGGAAATAACAGAGTGCTGAATGACAGGATGCTGAGCAGAGCAGGTTACTCAGGACAGAAAGGTACAGTCATCAGTGTGGGACTAACTTTAAAAAACTCTTTAAAATATCCTGGTCTGGAGAAATCTGAGAGGGGCATGTTCTTACTTGGGGGAAGGCCCGGGGGGCATATCACTGTGTCCAGCTTAGTTTCTGCTAAAACCTCCCCCCTTGCAGATAAAAAGGAACAAAGGCAGTTTCCAAAGCGATCCCTTGGCTCAAGGCTTTGGCCACTGTACCCCGCGGAGGGGGTGAGGTCCGACAAGGGGAGCAGCAAGTGGGGGGTGGCCGCTCTAGAGGGCACCTTCCACAAAGACCCCATGCATTTTCTCTTTGTTTTCCTAAAGGCCTGCCCATTGCCCGAGGCCCCACACTCCAGGGAGCTGGGAGAGCTGTTCTTTGGGTGGCAACAACACAACCCTTCTTTCCTCCTGCAACAAAAGAGCACGTTCTCCGTAAATATGCTCTTCCTTTAGGGCTCGCAAAAGAATATGCCTCCTCCAGGAATTTATAATGCACTTTCCTTGAATGTCAACGCCAGGCCACACAAAGGTGGGTGTTGTCAAGGCATTCTGAGGATGGGGGGGGCAGCGCCAGCCCAGGGCTGGAAGCGCCACGTGGCCTCGGGGGAGTGGGGGGCCGCGGAGGGGTCCCCGGACCAACACCCTCCTTCCCAGGGGCCTTGCCTTTAGCCTTGCACGATTCCACCAGGAAAAACCACTGCAGACGGACAAGCAGAATAATTGCTTCCCCCCAACTTTACACCCCAGGTGGGGCAGCCGACCCTCAGGCCTGGGGGTGCTCTTTAGGATACCATGTACCTGAGACAACTGTCTCGGGAATGACCAATGGTGGAAACACGAAATGGGCTTTTAGGGACAATAATCAGGCCTTTTGCTTCCCTTCTCTCAAGCCTCAATCCAAAGACCTTTCTATAAGATGAGGGCTCTGCTGATTTACGACACGCAGAGCAAAGCAAGAACAGAAACAAAGCCACAGAATCACCCCTCGCGGTCCGCACCGGTAAATACCCCAGAATCCTAAGGCCCTCGTGGGCGTGCGCCTGGGCGGAGAGGTTTTAAGCTCACATCTCCAGTGTTCAAGAGCAAACAAAGAGTCCGCAGTAAAACAGGGGTGCCGAACAGATACTGGTTCCAGCAGATGCTACACAGGAAGGCATCCCGGGCCTGCGTTCGTGGGAAGCCGCTATGTGACGACGCGTGCAAACTCTAACGGATTTCTCTGGCAGCAAAAGGCAAGGCTGTTCGTTTTTAAATCCTCTTTATTCAACATTCAGTAGTGAACAGAATTGATACTTCAAAAATTCTAAAACAATTGTTTAAACATGATTCTCATTTTTAAAAATCCTGTGAAAATATTTTGATTTCTCTGGATCCTTGATAATCGGGCAACACTCTTTTGCAAAGTTGATGCCTCCTTCTGAGGTGAATCTTTCCTTTGAAAGTATTAAAGCAACAATGGTTGTAATTCTACATAGAGGAGAACAAACACGGATGCACGTACACACATACGTATATATCCATTCTGAAATAAAGTCACAATGATTGATATCAATGCATTCACGATTTTAATTTAGACCATTACCACTGAAATGAAGCTTGTTTTATAACATATGCCATACAGCGACTTAATCTTTTCTGCACAGTGTAAATATATTTTTTCCTGTACCTTGAGTGAAGCAGAACAGCTTAAGCTTTCAACTGGCGGTGCTGCATGCCTACTGGGGGCTGAGAATAACCGCAAGACGCAACTCGGCAGCCAGAGTCTGGGGTGGTTTCACAGCTATGCTCTAAAAGCACCTCAGACTGAAATCAGCACTGGAAAGAAGTCAGACGACCACCACTTTAGGGTGACGCAAGACTGCCCCAAAGTTAAAGCCACTGTCTGCAAAGACGGACACTGCAAGAAGCAAGCAGAAGGTGGACCCCGCTGGCACTTAAGACACGGCAAGTGTTAGTCACCAGACGTCACGCCAAGTGTCACGTGGGCGATGCTGGCACCCGGGGGCAGATGCGAGAGACACAGTAGCTGCACCTGAGCCTGCTGGCGCCCTAATTCCCGCGTGGCCAAACTGCCTTCCCGTTTACCGTTCAACGATTTCACAATCCTCAGGAATTTAAAAAATTGCAGTCAGAGACTAAAGTAAATTTCAGAAACCCCTTTAAAATTGCAAGTCAGGGCCCCTGCTCCACACTTCACTCAAAAGAATCTTTACATTCCCAGGACTTTCAGGATCAGCAGGATGCACAGCCAGGAGAAAAGCTACATCGTGTGTGTTTTCTGAGCACAGCAATAAGCCCGGGCTTTCCTGGAAAGACCCTCTCCTTCCCAAAGGACCCAGCTAAGACAGCACCCGAAGGAGGCATAGGACATGCTATGTGTTTGCTACAGCAAAGCCACTTGGGACTCAGCTCTCTGATGGACCACCACCATAGATGACCCAGTCACCATCCACTCCAGGAGCCGAGGCTGGGAACGGACACAACGGGAGCTTTTCCCCTCCTGATACAATTTGTATCTACAGAACATTTACATAGTGAAACCTCACAGATTCTCTATTCGAATTAATGGAATAACAAAATAATACAGTTCTGATTCATAGGCACACGCAAGGATCACTCCACCCCTTTCCCCTAAATAACTCAGATAAAAGACACAATTTGCTCAAGGCGAATTTAAATTTCGAGTTTGTTCAAAAGTCCTCAATCGCACGATTGTTGCAAGACCACGCGAAGCTCGCAGCACGGATGCCAAGGAAAATGAGCACAACCCAGTGTCGACCCCAAAAGCGTGGGCACGGAAGCGGAATCAGCCACAAAACCCCGAGCGTGAGACCCCGGACAATGCCCACGACGCCCACGCCACGCCCCCCAGGGATGCAGAATTCAGAATGTTCTTGCATTCCTGAGCCACATCCCCACTGCATCCACTGCGAGGAGGGGAAGGAGGCTGAGTTGGGTGGAAATGCAGCAAAAGCAGCAACCCAGCCCCCCTGCCCCCCCCACCCGTGGCCGCGGCCGCGAGCATGGCCAGCAAGGACAGCAGCTGGACGGCGGGGGGCTGTGCCAGGGTCTCTGCCAGGGCTTAGCTCACCTGCTGACTTTCCTTCCTTTTCCTTGTCAACTAAAGTGGACACACGTTCCGTGTGCCCCTAGTTACTCCTCAGAGCTCACCTTGCCTGAGCCCCGCTTGGGCACACCCCTGTCACCGCCAAAGAAGCGCCCGAGGGAGTCAAGGATGCCCGTGTCTCTGTGCCTCGGGAGGAAGCCATGCCTGGCGTGATCCATGGCGCTTGCTGAGGCCAGGTACTTGGATCCGTGCCGCTGGGAGGGTCTTTTCTGTGACGCCATCACATCCAGGCCCTCAGGACTGACTGCACTGTCCTCTTGGATGGTCTGGAGCTCGTCTGACTCCGAGGGCCTGTCTTTGAAGGTGTTGTCCTCTCTCCCCGGGGCATCTCGGGAAAAGAGGCGGATCAAGTGGGGGCGGCCCCCGGGGTCAGCTGGGTTGGCGTCCCGCCAGGCATTCTTCGGGTCCGCTGTGCGCTTGGAGTCTGTCACCGCTGTGTCCTGAGAGGGGGTCCCATTGTTCTGCTCCACATCTGCCTCCCCTGCAAACAACAGTGAGACATGAACACGGGCCGTGCAAAGCAGAGCGAGGGACAATGCCGCTTTCTTCCAGGGCGAGGGACCTGCTTGTCTCCTACCAAAGCCACAGAATGTGCGCGGGGCCGGCAAGCTACGTGGCAGCCCCAGACGGCTTCTGGCAGGACCCGATCTGCCCTGAATGTTCTACCTGCAGGTCTTGTCTCAGGGCCCCTACTCGAGGTCTGGCCCCCTAGGCCAAGCGCACCCCGGCTTCCCGCTGAAGCGGCCGGCGTGGACGCGGCAGTCACCCCTGGGTGCTGCCATGGTTGTGCGTGGACAGGCCAGGACTGCGGGACATTCAATCTCTAAAACTTCACTGGTGCATAAGCTAAACGTGCTGGGAGCACTGATTTGACCAAAGGTATTTGTAGTGTTCTTGATGAAAGTGGAACTTCCCACGTCTTTTTGTAATGTATGCCCTAAAGAAACAGGACATTTAGAATTCTTTAGTTTCCAGATTCCACAAGAGGCTCTTGCACTAGAGAACTGCTTATTGAGGACATTTTCATGTGGCTCCTCTTCTGTAAGCAGCCACAGTGATAAAGTTTGAAGTGGGAATGTTCCATGTGCTCTAGCACCTCCCATACCTCTTACATACATACAAAAATAAAGCATTTCCTTCCAGAACACCAATACACCCATTTTGCTCTCAAGTTGCAAGTTAGGTTTAAGTGCATGTCCACTCCACTTCACCCTTAGTTACTTATTTAGAGAAAATGTGGATTTACTCACACTTACCTGTAATACCATCCATCCACCCATCCATCCATTTATCCACCCAACTACCCACCCATCTGTTCACTGACATTTACCCAACAGCAGCACCCACCTATCCATTAATCTGCTTAGCCACCTACCTACCTAACCACCCACAGATCTGTCTACCCAGCTACCCCTCCACCCAGTCACCCATGCATTCCTCCACCCACACACCCACCGACCCACCCAGCCACCCACCCACCCAGCCAGCCACCCAACCACCCAGCCACTCAGCCACC
>NW_023270854.1:2321406-2396772 GCF_011800145.1 Mirounga leonina | reverse complement strand
GCCACCCACCCAAACATCCATCCACCCACCCAGCCACTCATCCATTATTGACTGAGCACCTAATAAGTGTAATGTACTGAGCTAGATGTTTGTGCTGCAGTAATAAACAAGATGTGGTCCTTGTCTCATGAACATTGATGGAAACGAATGTTCTGAAATGAAGTGTCCCTCAAAGTGGCAAGTCCCCATCCTAAACCCCAGTCCCTGTGAATGTGAACTTATTTGGAAATAGGGTGTTTTGTAGAAAGTCTGAGAAATGAACTGAGGGTTCTAGAGGGGAGGGGGGAGGGGGATGGGTCAGCCCGGTGATGGGTATTAAAGAGGGCACATTCTGCATGGAGCACTGGGTGTTATGCACAAACAATGAATCATGGAACACTCCATCTAAAACGAATGATGTAATGTATGGGGATTAACATAACATAATAAAAAAAAATAAGCAAGGTAAGATGAGGTTGTACTGGAAGAGAGGGGGCCTAACCAAGTGACTGGTGTCCTTATAAAAAGAGGGGGCTTTGGACAGAGACAGAGACACACAGGGCAGAGGCCGCGTGATGGCCACAGGGACTGGAGAGATGCGGGGACACCAGAAGGTAAGAGACACGGATCGCCCCTGAGAGCCGGCTGACACCCTGGTTCCAGACTCCCAGCCTCCAGAATGTGAGAGAGGAACTTCCTGCCGTCGTAAATGACCCGGTTTGTGGTTATTTGTTGCTGTGGCCACAGGACACAAACACCACGGGTAATGTCCTGCCAGCCTATGCTAATGAAGACAGCAGAGCAGGGCAGGGTACGGGGCTTGAGGGAGGCCCCTTGAGGGATGGAGGGAGGGGTCCAGGGGCGCACTGGGGCGGAGTGGCGGTGCCTCTGCAGGGGGGCGGACGCCCAGCAGAACGGCCTGGAGCCGGAGGGCCTGGTGAGAGGAGCCGCTGGGTGGGAGGCCCAGGTGCCTGGTCAAGACTGCACAGACCTCAGGGGCCAGGAAGGGCTCCCAAGAGGGACCAGACGCCGCTGTGGGATGTGGACGGGACCAGACTTCCAGGCAGAAGGTGGCTGGGCCTGCAGGTGGGCACAGGTGGGCGGGACTGCTGGCCACGGGAGAGATGAAGGGGAGGCCACGGAGGGCCCCTGCAGGGACCGGGAGGGACCCAGTGGAGGCAGCGGCCTCTTCCTTCCGTTACACGTCGTCTCAGAAGTGTGTGCATCTCGAGCACACACTTTCCCTAACACATCAGTCAGAAAAGGCAGATGATTCCACGCTCTTTCAACAAAATCACATTGGTCAGATGGTCCCATGAAGGACAGCATGACAGGCAGACACTTCTTCACCTGTATCTCCAAAGAAGAGCACGTCACCCCAACCTAGGTCCTCAGTGTTTGCCAGGGACAGAGTTCAAGGCGGACACCTGGTACCCGGGATCACCGTGACCTCATTCCAGCCCCCACGAGACAGGATGCAGTTGTGAGGTGCCTTAGAAATGCGTCACTCAGAGCATGGCCCGTCTTCTCCGACCACTGATGAAATTCAAACCCATAAGAACACAATTATTTCTGATGCAGCCGCGTAAGGCCTCCCTGCCCTGCAGTGACAGGAAAACACCATGGCCGGCATCAAGCTGTAGATTTTTGCAGGGACGCACTGATAACTTATAGGTTGCCACAGAAATGGGGTCTGAATTTCTGGCTGTGCTTTATATTCTGTGGCTGATATAAATTAATGCAAATGTGGAAGAGAAACAAAAGCTATATTGTACATGATTAAACGCATTAACAAAACACAAACGCATCTGAATACTAGTATTTGTACAACAGTTAGGCTTTGTGTCCCTGAATAGGGCTGTTTGTGAGGCACAGAGAAGGGCATCGTGTCCTGAACGTAGCTTCTCTGAGCACAAGGGCATGGGCAGCGGTCGAAATCTGTGGATGTGCAGCATTTTTGGTCGGGACGAGTGCAGTTTTAATTTGTCAAATAATATCCGCTTTCATCAAATTAAAGCCCGATGCAGAGTTTTTATTTAGACGATAACTATGGAGCATAGGGTTTAGTGCACGGTTTGTGAGGCATGGGTCGGATTCTGCCAGAAGACACACTTAGGATGCTCTAGTGTTGTTCAAATTCTACAGGAATTTGCAATTAAAAAAAAAAAAAGCCCACCTCAATCCAATCGCTAGAATGACCTCCAGAACTTTGGTGGGAAATGTACTGGACTTCTGCAAGTAATGCTGTTAAAATCCCAGGAGGGCTTTCCAGAACATCCCTGAGGAACAGAGACGCCACTCACTCAAGAGGGGTTTCTGCAGCAGGGACACCCACCCCACGGGCGGCTGACACTGGGGCAGCTAAAGAAACTCGCAGAGGCCGGAACCCGGGCGAGGCTCCCGCCGAAGGTCACCGTGGTCCTACCGCTGCCTGTGAGTCTGGCTCCTTCTGCCCATGTAGCCCCGGCAGGCAGCTGTCCCAAATCCTGCGGCTTCCCCCCCGGGTTATTTCTTACTTGACTGACTACAACCACCTGCTTTCTTGTTCTTTTCTTTTTTGCCACGTTATGCAGGGGTTTCGCTACATCGTCATCACTGGTCCGCAGGCTTCAGCCTCCCGTGGGATTCCATTCACCCCCAGCGGCTGGAAGCACCTGCCCAGGGCCTCACAGGCCACGGTCCTCGTGCAGGCCCCCAGGGGCTCCCCAGCGCCACCGGCACCAAGGACAGGCTCGCCCGCCTGTTCTTCCGCTCGTGCTCCAACATGTCCCCGCAGGGGTGCCCGACTCATGTGCTCAGGCCTCTGCTGGCCTGCCTCCCTGTGCCACGTCCTGACCGCCCGGAGGCCTGTGCTGGGCACCTGGCCGGGAAAGCAGCTCCACTGGTCAGGGCCGCACAGCAGCTGAGGGCGGCCGCCCCCCGATCCTGAGAAGCGTGTGGGTTTGCCAGCTCCCCTCCAGCCTGGCGGCATGTCCCAGGGGCCCTGCCGAGTTCAGCCTCCATCTCATCCCGCGGGGAGCTACGTTCGCACCAGGTGCCCAGCAAGACTGTCCGATCAGACACGCTGATGTGTGTGGGGCCATTCCTCCAAAAGGACAGAACAGAAGCCAAATGCCATCCCCTTCTTTGCTAGAAGACTTAGCTGTTGCCATTGTAGCTGTTAAATTGCTTTCTGTATTCTTACTTTTAAGTGAAGATTTCCCTTTGGTCCTGAAAGGGTTCTACACCAGTCTAAGGAGCTCTGGCTTAGAAATGAATTTCAGTTGTATAATCTAATTCTTTCTGGCCATGCAGAGGTTTTGTAATATTCTAAATTTAATCAATCGGCTTGGCTCTGAGGTAGCAGAATAAAGAATTTAGTCTCCCTGCTCTATTCTCTCCTAAACTCCAAATCTGAGTTCCTGCAGTTAGGCCTGGGTGCCCGTAATGACCATGACACGTCGAGGGGGACTGACCTGACAAGCCAGTTCGTCCACTTTGCTCTGCGGTCCGCTGGAGAACACCTGACCGCGTGGGGGGCGCCCGACCGCGTGGGGGGCACCTGACCGCGTGGGGGGCGGAGAAACTCCCAACACTGCAAAGCCATGGACAGCAGTGTCCAGAGTCAGGGCCAAGGAGGGCAGAGGTCTGCAGGGCAGCAGAGAAGGGCCCGGGAGACTAGCTTCAGCCCCTCTAACTAGCTGATGGCCTCGGGCAGGTCACTGAGCAGAGTGTGTGCTCACGGAATGGGGAGACCCAGCGCCATTCTTGCCTAAGTACCTGAAGGTCCATGTCAGCAGCATGTGCCCAGCTTCCGCCCAGCGCCCCAGCTCCCACACACGCAGCTGGCCACCGAGAGCCCCGGGAAAGGAGGCCTCGGCCACCTGTGCACGGCGTTCCAGATGCATTATCAACAGCCCTAGAAGCAGGTAGTTTCCTTCCTATGAGGAAACTGAGAACACAGGAAAGTGAAAATAGGAACCGATGGGGGAGGTGATGTTAATCCAGGTCTGCGATCGGCACGCTGCAGCTCTGGGGGCCTCACACCCGCGCTTCTCCTGCCCCGACTGGCTTTACCTGCAACGAGGTGTTTGCCTCAAACGGGAAAATTTCACTGCAGATAATCGGCGGCTATGCCATGTGTGGGTCACAGCTGCTTAACAGAGAGGGACTGACGAGGAGAGGCGGAGGGCCTTTGCGGAAAGCCACCTGCCCTGAGCGAAGAGCTCAGCCAGGGCCCCCACCTGCAATCAGGAGGCCCAGATGCTCCCAGCGGGCTCTGCAGGCGCGGGAGGGGGCTGTCTCCCTGCACACGCCCCTGCTCACCTGCACCAGCCGTGGGCTCTCATTGCCAGAATATGTTCATGAGTGTTCAACACCAAAACAAGCTGAATTCAGGAATCCGGTATCACCACTCTGGAGATTTTTCACCCAAGGAGCTAGGATTCTTCCTGGTTCAAAAACACAGGTCCCCAGCTTATTACTGTCCAAGCCACCTCCCTGTGGCGGGCCTCAGATATGGTGGACCACGGCCTCCGAGGCCCCATAGGAGCCTGCCCAGAATCACTGCTTCCGGATCTTGTCTAGGGTTCACAGGACAGACAACTGCCTAAGGAAACAGCAGGATTCCTAAAGCTAAAACACGAGCAGCTAGAAACAAGCGTTCCTAGATGCCCAGGCACCACCAGAAGGCTCATGACCGGCTCGTGGCACCTTCTCGTCTCCCCCTCTGGATCGTGCACCTCACCCTGCTCGCGATGTCCTGTGGTACCCCTGGAGAAGGGACCTGAGATCGCGGGGAGCCTGCATGGAGAAAGTTCTAAATGGGGCTGCCAGGCCCCCTCCTGGGCCGGAGAGGGCATTCACTCAGTGACGGGGACGCTGGTGCTGGGACACTCGGTGACTTTCATCTAAATACACAACGGCAGAACTCAGAGGAACCACATGTGCTGTTGTCCTGCTACACTCGACAGTTTTCTCCTGAGGGATCTGCAGTCTGCATTCCTAGCTGCCAGTCCTTTCAGGAAGCATTATCCAAAAATACGTCCATAGATCCAAATGCACCAGCATGTCTTATTTTTCATAACTGCTCATATGAATCCTTAGTTTCTAACTCAAAGCAGCACCATGGCATAGAATAAAGGGACTCATTATGGAACGAATCCACAAAATGGTGGAAATCTTCAATTATCTGGTCTTTGATTTGTTTTTAAACTCACACTTTAACTTTTACTTTTTTCCCCCATATTTTTTCATCTCGTGGTATCTTAAAGATTACTGAGACGACTGAAGCCATTGTATAATCTGGAATACCACAACTGACCTTAATTCAGGTCTCTGTTACGGGGACAAGTTGACAGGGCCAAGCAAGGGCATGCACACCCAAGTTCACATCCTTCAGAGTGGGTGAGCTGAAGTCACATGCCATTCTTTATAGTCAAGAAGATCCTGAGATACAGAGATGGCTGCACAGAACTAAAGAAAAGTTACCTAATACTTCAGACCTTTGCAGAAGAGCTCCCACTTCCAAATAACCGACAGAAGGGGTACTGCCTCTTGCAGCCCAGGGAGAACCACCTAGAAGCCCAGGATTCTACACTGAAATAAGACAACATTAACTCTCCTCCAGAGGTCTTTCTAAATTCTGTTCGTTTCTGTCGGCGGGCAGATGGTGTGGATCTACTTTTTCAGGATTTTTATGGAAGGCAGCTTTGCAGGTGAGCATATAACCCCCCCAGAGCATGCCTGCCTGCCTTCTGGCACCTCCAGCCTGGGGAGCCGGTCCTCCCTGAGCCTGCCCATCAATCGCCGCTCAGAACACCAGCTCCTTCGGCACGAACATGCTCCAATCCCCCCCAAGCAGAGATTCCAGGAGAGCTGAAGAAACAGGAGGCAGAGATTGTTACCTTTGTTTAGACCTGAGGCTGGGCCAGATTCTCATTTTCACTGAAAGTATGAAATTAGTCATCTACTATCGGAACAAAATTTCCAGCTTACTTTTCCGTAAAGGAGGTGTTTTTTGTTGTTGCTTGTTTTTAACTTTTTTGCCTTGTCACTGTGGGCCTGAAGGTGTGGGATCTCCGCGGTGGGGGCCAGGACCCCAGAGGGTCCCACCACCAGAGTCTAGATTACAGACTCTCCTTGGAGTCTTCATGAGGATTGATTAAGATAAAAGCATCCTGACAGAAGAGAAGCATAATTAAAGTTCCTCAAACCTGCTATAACCAAGTGCAAAAATAAAAACCAGCCAGTGTGCAAAGGGAGTGCGATTCTTAATGGTGGGGTATGCTTCACAGCCGACACTGGGAATAACAGCTGCAGACCTGGCCCGCCCCGCCTTGCCCCTGACCACCTCCAAGCAGGACCAGGTGGCCTTCCTGGGAACATTGCCACTGGGGAGCCCCAGCTTCCTCACCGAAGGCCTGAAACCATGAGATGTGGGTGTTGGGGGGGGATTCTGGAGGTGGAGGCAAAGACCCGGCCTCCATCTCTGGCCAGAAATACCCCTCTTTCTAAGTAAGGTTTTTAACACTGGGCATGCAGATGGCTTATCTGACATATCCCACTGATAAGATAAGCCCCAGAAGAAGCATCTTGCCAGGTCTGTGTATGGACCATCAGCCACTGCCCACCATGGAGGGGGCCGGAGGCGCCGTGCTGGACACCAAACGTGTGGTTCTGCGGGCTCCGATTCAACTCGAGTCGAGCGCCCCCATGGAAAAGCTAGGGGCCAGCAGCAGGAAGCGGCCTGTGGGCTCTGTAGCAGGGAAAGCCACCTGGGAACCAGAGTCTCTGCCCAAGGCCCAGCTCCTGTCCGGGAGATGGAGACGGCGGGGGGTTCCTTTCCTGTGAGGGGCTGCCTTCTATCGACCTGCCACACGCCAGGCTTGGACCGAACCTCACTCTAAAAAGACAGTGACTTGGGGCTCCTGGGTGGCTCAGTCGGTGAAGCGTCTGCCTTTGGCTCAGGTCATGATCCCGGGGTCCTGGGATCGAGTCCCACATTGGGCTCCCTGCTCAGTGGAGAGCCTGCTTCTCCCTCTGCCCCTCCCCCCTGCTCATGCTCTCTCTCTAGAATACATAAAATCTTAAAAAAAATAAAGGGCGAGGCTGGGGCCCATGCTAAGTGTGCATGACCATGCTTTGGCAGACCATCGGTTTAAGAAGAAAGGGCACTGGGAGTACCTGTGTGCCTCTGACCTGGCCGGCCGGGCCCCTCTCTGCAGAGGAGCCGGGGGGCCGGGGGGCCGGGGTGGGCGGAGCTGTGGCATTTTCGAGTGTAGGCCAGAGCTGAAGAGGACCCTCCTTGTTTGTGGAATACTTCTGTCCCTGGCTCACTGTGCTTGGGGTCACCAGGGAGGGGGAAGGAAACAAAAAGGCCCATGGTTGTGGCCTGTGGATCTGCTATGGCAGAAATTCTGCATCTATGAGAGGCATGCAGCCGCCCTCCAGGCTACCCGCAGAGATTTCTTTAAAACTTCCACAAACGAATCTTATCAACCCACCCATCTCAACACGAATGCCTCCTTTGTGTACCCAGAACATATAGTTTTTATTTGCTCTAAATAGCTCAGCCCTCGAGCCCTCCCACGGCAGGAATGGGGTCACGGGGGAGGCAGCCCGTGAGGGCTGGGCCGGGCTCCACTCTGAGTCCGTGCCTTGTAGGGCCTGAGTTTCTTCATCTGATAATGTGGGTGCTAGCTTCTCAAACACAGCTGGTGTCAAGATGTGAGATTAAGAAAAAAAGCCCAATATACACATAGGTTCTGTGCCATGAGCAGCCTCTGTCGGTTCTCACCGTAACTCTGCACCTGCCATGAACAGGCCCAGAGAGGTTACGAGATTTCCCCCAAGGAAGTGGCCTCACAGGGACACTGAGGTGCTTTTCCGTGGGGAGTAAATAAGCCAAAACAAAAGTAATCCTGCCTCTATGTCCATTTTATCCAGTGGGGCTCAGTAAACACTAGTAGAATTAAACTGAATTTGGACTGTGAGACCAAAGGTCGGCTGAAGTCAAATCCAGCTGACTTCGGTTCTTGGTCCTACCACCTACTCTGTGGCCTTGAGCACGTGAGTTCATCTCTTCAAGTCCTGAGTGCCTCAGCTGCAGAATGGGGTGGATTATTGGAGCTCACTCACAGTATTGCTCTGACAAGTCCTTGAGGTGCACGTAATAAAGTATCTTAGCACTGGTGCATGGTGACCAGCCATCTGTTAGGGCTTTTGTTACTCTAGCTGTTATAGTATTTTAAAAAAATGACTCTGGGAATACCTTGGGCACAGAGTAAGATTCTATACAGTTTCCACCCACCCACCCATCCATCTACCCATCCACTCACACATCCACCCACCCATGCATCCACCCACCCATGCATTCACCCATCCACCCAATCCATCCACCCATCTATCTACTCATCCACCCATCCACTCACCCATCCACCTACCCATCCACTCACCCTTCCATGCATCCAACCACCTACCCAACCACCCATCTACCCATCCATGCATCCACCCATTCACCTACCCATCCATTCATCCATCCATCCATCCATCCACCTACGCACTCACCCATCCACTCACCCATGTATCCCCCCATCCACCCATCTATCTACCCACTCACCTATCCACTCATCCATCCACCCATCCACTCATCCATCCACCCATCCATCCACTCACCCATCCATCCATCCATCCATCCATCCACCACCCACCCATCCACCCATGCATCCACCTACCCACCCAATACTCATTTCATTCTTATGTTAGGCAGAATCCTAAGAATGGCCCCCAATAATTCTCACCCTTGTATAATCCTAAAAAAACTGTAAAAATGATAAGGTATCCCTTGTGATTATGTTATATCACATAGAAAACAGAAGATTATCTGGGACTGTTTAGTCCAACCACAGTAGCCTTTTGAAGACAGAGAGTTTCTCTAGTGGGTACCAGAAGCAGAGGTCAGAGAGATGCTCACGCAAGCATTAAAAGATGGGAAGCACCACTGCAGGCTTCAGAGATGGAGGGTCTACGTGCAGAGTCCCGAGGTGGGGTTCTAGTTGCTAAGGGTGATCCTGGATGACAGCCAGCAAAGAAATGGGGACCTGATCCCAACAACTACACAGAATTGAACTCCACCAACAACCTGCATGAGCCAGGAAGTAGATGGCCCCCTTAGCCTCCAGAGAAGCGCCCGACCTGGCAGTCACCTTGACGTCAGCCTTGTGTGACGCTGAGCACAGGACGCGCTACAGTCAGCCCGGACTTCTCGCCACAGAGCCAGGAGCTCCAAGGGGTGGTTTTCAGCTGCTAAGTGTGTGGTAACTGGGGACGCAGCAACAGAAAATGGAGACATGGCTACTGGGGGTCCAGGGAAGCAGTTGGAGGTGAACAAAACAGAGTTCCTGCCCTCTTGGGCTTTCGGGTTAGGAGACAGGAATTAATCTCACAGATAACTACACACTTTACAGGAAGGAAAGAATCTCGTTAGTGGGAGGACCTCGGGGTCAGAGAAGCTTCCCTGCAGCTGTGGGTGAGCAAGGGTTTGCCAGATGCCAGGGGGCTGGGGTCCTGGGCACAGAAGACAGGAGCCACCAAAGCTGGAGGTGGGAGGGGGCCTGGACATGGAGGGGAACGTGGTCCCAGCAGGCAGAGCGTGAGCATGCTGGGTGTTGAAAATCATGCACTGTGTGCTTTGTTCTTTATTCTAAATGCATGAGAAGCCCTGGGAAGGCTTTTTAAACCAGGAAGCAACATAATCAAATGTATGTTCTCAGAAAGTCTCCCTGGTTCCACTGAGGAAAGAAGCCAGGGCCAGGGACCAACAGAGAGGTTGGGGGGCCCACCAAGCAAGGGACGATGGTGGCCCGGGCAGGGGTCAGGGTTTCGGAGCTGGAGCAAAGTGCAGATCCGGAGGTTTAGGGGATACAAATCTGGACTGGTTTTGGCAAAGCTCTGGGGATGGAGGAGGAGAGAGGGGTCATGACCAGCTTCCACAGCATCAGCATTACCTGGGAACTTGCCAGAAGTGCCTATTCTCCGGCCCTGTGATGGACCCGCTGACTAGAAACTGCGGTGGGCCCAGCCGCCTCTGTGTTAACAAGCCCAGGGAAGCACCGCTCTAGCATGTGGACAAATGTCTGCCAAATAAAAAAAGCCCTTCCGAGGCTGGAACAGGGGCTCTCGGTCCAAGCTGTACACGATAATCAGGGCACTTTCCAGCCTCCGGGTGCCCTGCCCCACAGACCGAGTCCACACAAATCTCAGGGCGGGGTGAGGGTGCCTTGAGAGGTATCCCACAGGTCTCCAGAGCCACCAAGGGATCACGTTCCCCACGGTTTCCCTGACAGGCCCAGGATCTCTGCGTCATTCCTGACCCACTGCCTTCAGGGAGAAGATGGGGCTCACTGAAGGAACGCCTGGGCTGTCTTCTACCGCAGGGAACATCAGAACCAGCCTGTGCTGAAGCCCAGACTCCAGCCGGGCTGACGCTTAAGTGGGGCCCGGGCATCGCGCTCAGATTCCTGCAGTGATTTTCATGTGTCACGTCTATAATACATCAACAGGAACCGCGGGAGGAAGTGCTGGGCCAATCCCTTCAAGCTTTCTGTAGGTCCCCTTCTCCCCCAAAGTTTGACACCCAAAATAAACAGGAAGGTAAGAAGGTGCAAGGTATCGAGAGCTACAATCACTCTAGCAAAAATTAAAGAACAGTGGAAAGAGCCTCAGAATACAAAAGCAGTGCAATGCACCCTGAGCGACCCCTTTAAGCCTGTCTTGGTTTATCTTAACCCAAACCACAACTTGGACACCAGCTTTCCAGAGCTTCAAGCTCTGTGCAGCCCCCATCAGAGGGATGATAACCCTTTCCCGAGAGACACTGTCTGGCTCCTGGATCATGAGTGTCCGCAGCCACAGAGAAGCAGCCCACCTCCCGAGCCCACCCACTGGCGCCGACCCCGTGTCCTGGTCACTCCCTTCGCTTTGACTCATTTCAGCCCTTTGTCCCCGCTGCGACTCTGACCCGGTCTGAGACCCTCCAGCCATGAGCTGTGACCTGCAACAGTTTTTACTATATGAGACGAAGCAGCTGTGACCTCATTTCTGACTTGTGTGAAAATCACAAGCTCATCCGATGTGTCTCCTGGGGTGAGGAGTCCCTGCCCTGGCTCCGGACGGTCTCAGAACCACCCCCACCCCGGGCACCCTGCTCCCCGTTCTCCCTGGGGACCCAGGAGAAACCCACAGCCTCTGGCTTCCTCTGTGGGTAGAAGTGCCACGGAGGAAAGCTCAAACACACGCCCCCAACAACTTGACCCCGCGCGGGATGCACACTCGCTCATTCGAGCAGACGTGTCCGAGGGGCACCTGCGGGGGCAGAGGTGGGGCGAGTGGGCGCGCATCAGGCCGGAGCCGCAAAGAGCCCCGCCACAGCCTTCGCTGAGATGTTCGCAAACGAGCACCGGGAGCGAGGCCGAGCCTGCGCGGAGCCCCAGCCACCGTAACTGTTAAGAAGGAACAATGTAGTGCAGAAGCAAAGGAAATGTCCTTCCTCGGAGGCGATGCCGCAGGACGGCTGTGGACGGGCAGCGGGGGGCCCTGCAGCCGAGGCGGCCGTCTGCTGGTGGAGGCCCCCAGGGCCGCGGGCAGCCGTCACGGGAGGGGGGCGGAAGGTGGCTCCCATCCCCAAGGTGGAGCACGGTACCATCTGGGCGCCACCTCAACTGCCTCGCTGTGGGACTGTGGGAAAGACAGTCACCTGCCGGGAGACGTGGGTGCGGAGGGACAAGGGACTCCTGGGGCAACGTGGGCATTGGGTGCAGTTTGGTGATGGTGCCTTTCTGCTGCTCCTGACTCCTGGACTCTCTCTGGTCCTCCTGTGTGTGTGTGTGTGCATGCACACGTGTGCACGTGTAAGTGTGTCCATGTGTGCGTTTGCAGGCACGTGGGTGCTGGGCGACAGGGCAGGAGGGGAGAGTGGGTGTTCCAGGTCCTGTTTATGCTTCCACGCTTAGTACTAAAGGACTTCTGCCCGGTTGGAAAGTTAATGCCACGCTGAGGTGCTGGGATCGAAGGAGCGCGCATCTCTACCCCAATCGGACATGTGAGGCAGTCAGGCCCGGACAGGCTTACGCCACAGCACGCGGCGAGTAGAAACGCCAACCCCAGGTGCCTGATACCATATGTGTATTTTTTTCCTACCACTTCATAACTAGGCCTGGGAATTAGGCAAACGCAAGGTCCCAGATCTGTGACTGTGTCGGTTCCACTCTGCCTTATCGTCTCGCTTCCCCAGGGCGTGGAAGGGGGCAGCTGCCAGGTAAGGTGCATGCGTGCAGGCGGGCATCCATGCTACTGAGGGCACGGACACGCGGGCACACAAGCACGTGTATGTATGCTACTCGCTTCATGGAGGAATTATTCACCAGTTAATTCACGGCATGGGTGCGGCTGCTAGCTTTTCACGTAATATTTTTTTTTAAGATTTTTATTTATTTATTTATTTGAGAGAGAGAATGAGAGACAGCATGAGAGGGAAGAGGGTCAGAGGGAGAAGCAGACTCCCCGCCAAGCAGGGAGCCCAATGCGGGACTTGAGCCCGGGACTCCAGGATCATGACCTGAGCCGAAGGCAGACACTTAACCGACTGAGCCACCCAGGCGCCCCTGTGTATTTTTTGAGAGAGAGAGAGAGGGTGCATGGAGCATGCATGCATGCATGCATGCATGGGGGGGCAGAAGGTGAGGGAGAGTCTCACGTAGACGCCCTGCTGAGCCCCAACTCCAGGGTCTCCATCAAGAGTTGGACACTCCACTGACTGAGCCACCTAGGCGCTCCATGCTTGTGTTTTGAAGATTTTATTTATTTATTTGAGACAGAGAGAATGAGAGAGAGAGAGCACATGAGAGGGGGGAGGGTCAGAGGCAGAAGCAGGCTCCCTGCCGAGCAGGGAGCCCAATGCGGGACTCGATCCAGGGACTCCAGGATCATGACCTGAGCCGAAGGCAGTCGCCCAACCGACTGAGCCACCCAGGCGCCCTCACGTAATATTTTTAAGGTACAAGAAATCTTATGACTGGCTCATAGGCAGAATTTTTCACTTCTGTTCTGTACCCAGCAGAAATCAACATGGCTCACTGAGTTAGCAAAGCATTCACATCATCAGTGATGCAAAAGGTGTTGGCAAACTTTGCCCACGACCCAGTCTGGCCCATCGCCTGTTTTTGTACAGCCTGCAAGCTAAGAATGTTTTTGACGTTCTTAAATAGTTTGAAAAGAAAAAAATAGTATTTCATGACACATGGAAAGGATACAAAATTCAAATTTCGGTGTCCATAAATAAAGCTTTAACGGAACACAGCCATGCTCATTTACTGACAAAATCATCTGTGGCTGCTTCCAGGCTCCAAAGATAGAGTTGAGTAAGCACCAGAGACCATACGGCCCTCAGAGCCTGAAATATTTACTATCGGCCCCCTTTGCAGAGGGTTTGTTGACCTCTGTGAGCTCTCATCTAATTTTCAGCTCTAAGAACAGGCAGAATGAGTTGTGCGGCCTTCAGAGGATACAAAACTGATGGCTGAACATCACATAACTTTAGGAGAGGTCAGTGTGCTGTGAGCCCAGAGCGTAAGAGTTTACTTAACTCCTTCTGTGCCCCCAGAGGTAAGAAGGTACAGCAAGGTATCGTTTGCTTTGGGCTTGAAGCTTTTGTGGCTTTTGACACATAAGGCAGTTTTAAAAATGTAGTTGGTTTTAATGAATAAAATTAATGACAATTATCTTCAAACAAGAAGATGAATGGGTATGCTTGCCAAAAGGACGTCAGCTCTCTGGAATCATCTGTTTTTAATTCGTACCCCAGGGCCACTAGGGAACGTCCGCAGGGACCCCAGGGACAGAGACCAGTAACCCAAACTCAGAAGTGGAAGGTAAAGAAAGCAAGACCTGACCTGACTGGCCTGGGTGTCAGACAAAAGCTGATTCTTAGACCAAGAAAGGGCCCATCAGGTAGGAGCTGGGGGCCGATGTTGGGCGGGAGGAAAAGGCTGGCGATGGCGTATCACCTGAGGGCAAAGGAGCAGAGGAGGGGAAGGGGGTACGCGGCTGAGTCTGAGCACTTCTGCCGAGGAATCAAAGTCTCCTGTGTGACACGCCTCCAGCAGAACTTCGGAGTTAGGAGGATGCTCGTGGCATCTGCGCCTCCCGTGTCTGCCCCTGCACATCCCTGCCCCTGTTCTCACACGGCAAATCTTCTCTGGTCACTGAGGAGCTTTCTGTACAAAATCACATATAAATGATAAAATTCTGGCGACGTGTGAGTCTGCATCTAGCACGCCGTTCACGTGCGTGCTGTTCATCTTTAAGAACCGAATGTCAGGGGCGCCTGGGTGGTGCAGTGGTGGAGCGTCCGACTCGTGCTTTCGGCTCAGGTCCTGATCTCAGGGTCATGAGATCGAGCCCCACGTTGGGCTCTGTGCTCAGTGCGGAGTCTGCTTTGACTTCACTCTCCCTTTGACCCCCCTTGGGCTCATGCATTCTCTAAATAAATAAAATCTTTTTTTTTTTAAAAGAACTTAATGTTATAATTTTCTTATCCTCCTTCTTTTCTTCCCTTTCAATTCTGAAAGTTGTTAACTGTCAGCTGATACGAGATTGCTTGTTTTGGAAGCATTACCGACAAAAGGCCTGCAGAAAGCCAGAGAGTAAACAGCAGAACTTACATTCTCTATGTGAAACCAGTAAAAAGATGTGAAGTTTCTACTAATCACAGCACTATTTAAAAAAAGGTCAAAACTGGAGTCATCGGATGTGTAGATGAAGAAACACCCATTTGCAATAAAATGGAAATAACTATCAGTTTCCGTGATCTTTTTAGAAACTTTGCTTGTTGAATGCATAAATATCTAACATTTTACCCGCGGCTATTCCAAATTAAAGGAAGGAGGGAGTAGATGCACAGAATGTGGCCTGCTTTCTCGTCCTTTCAGCCAAAGACACGTTCCAGAACCCATGTCCTTGGTCTTCCAAAAAGATCAGACACTTGGCATCGGACCGCCTTGCTGTGGGGTTTGCTGTGATCAGATGAAGAGGAAGCAAGAGTCCAGGATTTAACTGCTTCGATTGGCATCCCTTCTCTTAGCTGAAACATTATTTCCAGTTTAACTCTCCCCCCCTAGAAACAGTAATGCTATTTTGTAAGTATTCAGAGAATACTTGTATCATTCCTTACCTTTTAATATTTACTCTATTTTGCAGGACAGGCATAATCCCTGGTTTACGGTGTAACGAATAATTGATACATTTATAGTTTGGTGAATGAGAGAGTTATTTTTAAGTCTTTTCTTGGGGACAGTTGCAGATCTGTTCTGCAGCACTTTCTGTCCCTGGAAGCCAAGGAACAATGGTGTCAAATGTCTGGCGCAGCAGAGATGGGGGCTCTGCGCACAATGTGTGCTTTTCACCGCCGGCCCCCGGCAGCCACAGAGTGCTTACACCGTGCCGACCTCGTACCAGCTCGTGCTACCTGCTGCTCGGCTTTCGGGATAAAAAGAACTTGAAAACTCTCCAGGTTAAGAAATATGCAGTGAAATGCTCTAAAAAACTCAGGCAATAAAACATGATTATTCAGAGCAAGAAAAGGTGATGTGACACTAGATAAACAGGGAGAAAAAAGACATTCTAAGAGATTTATAAAAATGGCCTCAGGTGAACTCTTTTCAACTCACCTGCTGCTTTAACTGTTCTTAGATATGTGCTGTTTGAGTAAAGTGCATACTAATATAGTTTTGGGGGGGTTATTTTCTTTTTTGAAAATCATTTCAAGACCATTTATCACGATCCTATAGTCAGATAACCATTTAATTTCATAGGGTATCCAACCGAAGAAACCGAAGATATCCCATCTACTTATCCAGTGGAAGTAGATACTTCTAAAGATTGATTTATGAAAATTTTAAATCAACCACAATGGGTACTTGTGATCATCTATTTTTCTGTTTTGTTACATGAACCTTGAACAAATTGATAATCTCATAAGGAAATTATCATAAGTGGGAAGTCAGCATTTCCACATCAAGGAAATAAGCTCACGTCTATATTCATATGTGGATGTGTTTTACAAAGTTCTCCAAGGGAAATCAGCCCCCTTGAATCTAACATAACGTTTTAAATCTTCATCACAGAGCCAATGTGGTGACATTTCCCACCAGTCCTGGGTAATCTCAGGGGTCCCAATTACTGGTCCCTGAGCACCTAAGAGCATCTAACTGGTCCCCGGTTGTGAGATGCAATCTGCCAGGCGCTGTCACCGCCAGGTGCTGACCCCCCAAGGCCAGCGTCACTCACAGTAGGTCGGGGGTGGGCTGTGAAGTCCCCTCTGTCTGTACGTCCCCGCAAGCCCAAACATGGCACATTCGGCGTCGTCCTTAGAAAGTGGTTTATCGGAGACAAAGCTTTTAATCTCCCCGAATACTCGGTGCCTTGTAATGGACTGACGGTTTCACAGTGTCGTGATGGGAGCATGTTACTTTCTCCTCTGTGTGCCACGTGGGCCCAGCGCCGAGGGAGGATGGATGTGAAACGCATCGAAGCCGATCTCTTCACACCTGCCTCAAGCGCCGTCTTAGCGGATGCCACTCATACCCCCGGGCGCTCACACCACAGGGACCTGCTCAGCTTTCAAGGCCTCCCTGTCGCCTCAGCCACTCCGCTTGACCTTTGCTGACTCCGACTCCCACTACAGGCTCTGCCCCACCTGCGTCACGTGCGGCCCTGGCCTCAGTCTCTGTCTCTGGTCACCTCCGCTCTCCCTCTTGGCTGTGCAAACCACCCTCACCAGGATGTGCATCCCCGCTCTGGATGCTGGTGGCCTGGGCTGATCTGCCCGCGGCGGCTGGGCTTGGTATGCCACTGGGTTCATGTCCAAGCGGCAGCGGGTTGGTTCAGTGCGCTAACCTTGATTACCTGCTCTCGATGCCTCGGGGCAAGAAGCCTGTTCTGCTGCAGGACCCAGGGCCACGCAGACTGACCGGGTCGCCTGGTGAATGCAGCAGAGAGGACAAGGAAGGCCGCCAGGCTGGCAATGTGTGGCCTGAGGACAACGCGGGGAGATGTTTGGAAAGGCAAATCTGCAGAGCTGAGAACCGATCCTGCCGTCACAGCCCTCCCGCCTCCCATCTGCAGGCCTGCAGCCCCCACTTCAGCAGCACCCATGCAGCCTCAGCCCGGATGTGCCACCACCATACCCATTCCCCCATGGCATGATCTCTCAGTCCCCACTGTGCTCGGGACCCTCGGCGCTCACCCACCAACACGCCAAGACCGCACTCCTAGCTCGGCCTGCAAAATCCTCTTGCGATGGTTCTGCAAGGGGCAGAGCGACCCTGTCTTGCCCAACTCTGCCCTCGTCTCCCCGCTCCCTGCTGAGGCCTGCAAGCTCAGTTCAGAAGCCACCCCTGCCCCCGGCCTTACGGATCCTTCTCTCGGAGGCTGGCCCTGGGGCTCGAACCGTCCCGGAGAGCACCTCGCCACACTGGTGCCCCCCTGCACTCGCCTCCCAGTGGAGGAGCTCCACACTTACCTCTAAGGCACCTAGAAATTATCTGCTCTGGGAACAGACAAAATCACATCTGACGGGTTGGAAATCAAATTAAATTCAACTCGTAACGGGAAAAAAGCATTTGTTAAACAACAGCTGTATGTTTTTTCTGTTCAAATAAATTTACTTCTAGGAAGTGGACATGTCTGTCTCCCTAAAGACAGTTCTTAGGATGGTGGTAGATTTCTGTGTTGTTGTATTGTGTGCACACGTGTGTGTATGGCGTGTGTGTGAGAGAAGACTGCCCTTTATACGAGATACATCCAGATACATTGATAAATGGGTGTCTCTGATCTTCATACGTATCGTGATTGAGGCTTTCTCTTCTAAGTAATCCGCTCACATGCCTGGAGTCAGTCTGCTTCTTCTTTCCCATTGGAAAAGGAACATTACATCCTGGAGAACACTGATGACAAGGGGACCCAAAGCAGCCTGAGCACAGCGAGCGGACAGGCCACGGCCCAGCCTCCATGAAAACGTGACAGCCTACTGATGAGACAACCGATTGCTGACCTGGTCAGTGCTGGACTGAGCGTGTCATCGATGCGTGAGGCAGCCCCCAGCAGAGACGTGTGTGTGACCAATGACCTCACAGAAACACCTGCGGCTCCACTGGCCTGGGACGTACGTTCTGAAAAGCACCTGGGTTCTCGTGGGAGTCAGGAGGGCTGTGGTCACCAACGTACGTGGACAATGACAGAGTCCTGCAGTGCTCAGTATTTCTACCTTCTGTAGCCAAGGCATTTTCAGAGTTGAAATTACTATCATGAATTCATTTCATCTCTTTTTTTTTTCTATTAGAAAAAGCACCAATTGACCGTGAAATTGCTTAACCGGTCAGCAAGTCGGCCGCACACAGGACGAAGGAGAAGGAAGCCGTCGCCGGGCTCTAACAGGCCAGAAGCCGGCCCACATCTCAGGACGGGTGCTAACAGGACACCAGGGTTAAAGTGCTGCTTGAAAATTCAGCTGACAGAGGAAGCACAGCTCGGGGGCAAGCCTGTGAGCGGACTGGACGTGTGTGTTGTGAAAACACCTGGAGGGGAGCATTTCGTTAATGCAAACTATTAGCTATGGTACAAAATACTAAATAATCCACACATTCAAATGGCTGGGCCAAACTGCAAGTTAGCTACGGATACTCATTTTTGTCCGTGTTGATCTGTTAAATATTTCACCACGTTCCTAGTGGCGACGTGAAGACCTGCAGCCACTTCCGTCCCAGGAGTGTCGGAGACGTTTCCTGCCAAGGCTGTCATCCTATTTTGGGACATTCACAGACATGGGAACTTACTGCTGTAGAAGCAAAATACACAATTTCGCCGGAGTGCCTCAGACCCCTGGCCCACTCTCCCCCACGAAACAGAGCAGGACAGTTTACTCGAGGTGAGGGCAAGACTCAGAACGGGCCCAGAGGCGCAGAGTTCAGAGCCTGTGAGGATCCCGTGGCAAACCGCTGCCTCTGAGCTCTCCCAACACCAGCCGTCCCCGCTGAACCGAGAGTCTGGGGTGGGCAGCCCCTCTCGACGTGCCGGTGGGGGGGTGCCTGGGGGCATGCGGCAGATCACGGTCCCCAGAGATTTTGAATGACCGTCTTGTTCCTTGGGTGCAGGGAGGGGCGGCTCTGGAGGATGTGGGGAGAGCTTTTCAGCGTCGGTAAGCATCGGCTTAGAGAAGCTGAACTTGAAGGTAATCATCCGATGATGACCACAATTCCTGGAGGTGGGAGAAGAAATCTCTGATGCCACAAAATATCGGAGGTCCCTCCATTCCTCAGCTGCCTGTGAGCCTGACGTCTCCAGCGATTAAGGGAATCAGACACTAAATGCACTCTTCCCCTGGGTGGTGGAATGGGGTTTGATAAACACCCACACGCGAATGGTAGAATAAAAATGATTGTGTACACAGACAGCCCTGCCCCCTGGAGCTCAACATACGAAGAAAATAAAGCCGCGGCCGGTGGGCGTCCGCCCGAAGAGCAGAGCACCTGCACCCGCGGAGACCGTGAAGAGTAGAGCCGCCTCAGCAGGTTCACGGCAGCTGGGCGAGCGGGCAGCCCACACCTGCACCAGCCGGGAGCGGACCAACACATCAGGGGCTGCCCAAAGGAAGGCGCGGAGCGCGGCCCCTCGCCCCCACTTGGACAGACCTTGAAGGCACCGTGCTAAGTGAGAGGAACCGGTGACAAAGGCCACAAGTATCAAGTCAGCAAAGCCACAGACAGAGGATTCGTGGTTTTGGGGGCTGGACGCGGCGGGGAGGACGGGGAGCTGCCCGCGGCAGTTGCTTTCCCTGGGGTGACAACAAGGTTCTAAATTAGATTAGAGTGGACCGGGCACAACTCCATGAATATATTAAAAGCATTAAGTTGCCCGATTAAAGCCAGTGAACTTTACGGTATGTAAATTATATCTCCATAAATCTGTTGAAAATGAAAGCAATTAAGGAGGTCTCCATTTTACTGTGGTATCGCTTCAATATAACTTTTCAACAGAACAGCAAAGAAATCAGAAGACAAAAGGGCATATGCTCAGATTTTCAAGGCAACTGAAAGAAGTTAAAACATGTTGAGTATTTAATTCCGAATGCCAGCAAATTAGCTGGTGATTACGTATCTACCAGAACATCTCGGGTGTCATGCCATGAAATAATTAGATCTATTATTTGTCAGAAGATTCTGTGCAAAAATTATAATCACAGGACTACTGAAAACAACTAAAAAGCTAGAACTCTAATAATCAATTTTCTAAAATGTGACCACCAAACAGTGCCGGCAAGAAGGATGCTGTGGGTTTGAGAATTAAAGATCTAAGTGTAGCAGGTGTCTCTTCTGGCTCCTCTGCTTTGAACTCCTCTGTCTCCACTTGGAAACACTCTCCTTCCACTGAAAATCCCTTTTGCAGGCACTGGCGCACTCAACAAGCAGCGGGTGAGAAGTGGCCCTCTAGGCTCCCCCGTTAGGTGGGGCCGGTCTTCCAGCTGTTAGAGTGCTGAGTGCTCCTGCCTCCGGAGCATTCTGGGGATGACCTGCTGGTGGGGAAAAGGCAGCAGCATGTTGCAGCGAACGTGTTTATGACCTCCAGCTGAGGGGGCTGCAGTGGAACAAAAAGGGGCCCGATGACCGGAGGAGGCGGGGAGGCAGGACAAGCCAGCGTCCTCATGCCGAGACCACCGTGTTACTGACTTCCTTCCCCCCAAATCGTTGCCCCGCAGGTATGACAGTCTGCATCTTACAGGTGCCCGTAGTGAGGCCCAAGGAGGTCAAGGCGGAAAACACCCACTTATTAAGCGAGAGTCAGGATTTGAAGCTGGTTGAAAAGCAATGTCCGGGAGTGTCCACTGTTTGGTCCACTGCTGTCCCTTGCACTCACACAAGATGCAGAATGGAGAGCGTTCTAGTCTGGTCCCCGTTCAAACCCGAAGGAAGAAAACACTGGTCTATTTTCTGTCTTTGAAGTTCCTGCAAGTGTAGGCTCTGAGTACGGGAGGTAGCTCCAGTGGGGCCTGGAAATTATGCCAGATGGTTTGAAAGGAGTATTTTGCCTGTTTGAGGATGTCGGAGCTCAGATTTGTTCGCCTTCAGGAAAGGGTCACTGCTGTTGTCCAGTCCCGCCTCTGTACCCCGTTACTTCTGGTCCCATGAAGATGTCACTGCGGAACGCCCGACCACCTTCGCCTCCCCGGGGGATGCCCACTCCCGTAGCCACAGAAACAAGTACTGTTTTGGGTTTTGCTGAGTGTGGACGTTGTCACTGCTGATGTCCTAAACAGGGTAACTGTAGCAACGACAAAGCCCACGTGTTCTCATTGAGCAATTCTACCCGCATTCTTGTCCTCTCTTGCCTTGGAGAAGCTACATCTCCCAGAGCCCTACTGCCCCACGGAAGCAGCATTTCCAGACTTGCGAACGGCTGCTTCATCGGGGGACAGCTGGCAAAGAACCCTTCTCTCCTGGCTCGAGAACCTTGCTGAAGAGAGAAGCAGTGGCAAAAATAAAGACTCGAAAACTCACATTTTGAAAATAAACTAGGGTTCTGAAGCACAAAAATAGCATTCTACTTATATTTTGAATGTCAACGTACGTACTTTCCCCTTTATAAGCTCTGCCGGAGCCGACAGCCAGCTACTGGGCCCTTCCCCGCACACTCCATGACCGGACCCCAGCTGAACCCACTGCTCAGCGAAGGGTCTGTGTCGGTGGCTTAGAAATTCCCACCTTTGAAGAATTTATGCCGCATTTGTACAGTATTTTAGAGAGATGGCTCCTTGAGTGAGTCGAAGTGCCGCTGATCGTCCCAGGCATCTAAACTTTAAGGACCATTTACTGGAAGCCAAGGAGCGTGTGCATAAGACATGACTGTGTTCCTAACGTCTGAGCCCTTGGCATCTGCCCCCCGACCTACAGGGCAGTCTATGGTTCCCCAATTTTCTTTGTTCTCACACTTCCCCCCATCACCCCGGCCGGCTCCTCACCCCCACACGATCGCAGATATTCATTTCTCTCGTTCAATTTTGATGAAAATGAGGAAGAATGACTTGGGGGACCGAGCAGCATCCCTGCACAATGAGGCGCATTCCTACGTAGGGGAGAAGCCAAGACCAGAACCTGCTGTGCAGGGGAGCAACGCGGGCCGGGGGGGCGGGGACGCCCACGTCCTGCAGGGTAAACGTCCTGCTCTCCTCTCCCAGCCCACGGTGCCCGGACAATAATACCGCGCTCCGCTCCGCAGGCCCTCAGGGCACTGGCATCCGGATCGCACTGAAATACGGAAGCGCTTCAGTCTTCCGTCCGGGCCAACGGGGGCCTGCAGCAAAGCTCAGAAGACCTCCACCCACACGCTCCAGCACACGGCCGAGCGGGGCTCGCTCTTCGCGAACGGAGCCGCCAGGTCCCCCGGGCTGCCCGCCGTGCCCGCACACAGACCGACCGACCTCCGCCCACGGCCTCTGAACCAGCTGGGGGTGGCTCGGGGGCGCCCTGCCCTCCCTCCCTCCGCGCGTGCGTGTGAGCACATGTGAGTGCGTCCATGCACGTGGGAAGGAGTGTGCGCATCACATTCCACGCCACTGTGGCTGGGGCTGCATCCGCTTCCAGAAAGAAGGACAAAGCTTGTCCTAAGATCCCCCGAGCTCACACGGCATTCAGGGAGTCCCTGCTGCGTTCAGCTCACGGAGGCGTCCCGTAGCCGTCTCTCCACCTGTGGCAGGTCGTGCTCTGACAGCGTTGTAACACCTGCTCACGTCTTCGGCTCTTACAGCTCCCGGGAAAAAGAAATTGAACATTAAGATGTGCTTTTTGAAGTAATTTAAGTTAAAAAAAACTTTCAGCTAGAGGCATGGTAAGACCCCTTGGTGCTGGAGACACAGGGAGAAAGGCGGGAGCGTCTTCCTAGGTACACTTTATATACTTCGGGAAGTCCTGAAATGAAATGGTCTGAATGCACCAGGTCCATCTAACAATACATTCCAGTTAGGATGTGCCTAAATTACCTGGACTTCACTTCTGGCGAAGAACACGCCCACTCTAAGGGCCTCCGACCTCCCGGCACCCCGCCGCGTTCATCACCTCGAGGAGCAGCCCCCCTGCCCCCAGCATCCCTGGTACAGGAGGTCGCCTGCCGCACAGACGGAGGACGGCTTCTCTGGATCTGGGAGTGTCCGGGGAGGCTTGGGGGGCCCAGCAGTGACACTCCACTCGGAGCAGGAAGCCTGGGCTGAACAAGGACCTCCTTTCACGTGACCCTTCAGTGGCTGCGAGCCAGGGAGCTGCGGGATGGGCAGCGAGGACTGAGGACCACTAACAGCCCTCCTGGCACATCACACATCGCACTGCAAGGAGAAAACCGGGCAGAACGCAACTGCAAAGTGGGACTCAGTCACGGCCGTGGTGTGGACAGGGGCGGGGTCGGTCGGCGTGACGGGTAGGGACAGCTGTGGGTCTGGCAGGATTTGGCCGGCAGCGCTGCTAAACCCAGAGCATAGTGTGCTGTTTTAGTTTCCTTTCTAAACACGTCATTTCTTCAGTTTAAAAAATACTGACAGTAACGCCCTGGGTGGAGGTGAGGAAGTGGGGAGGCTCACCCCATACGGACTCATGGCAGAGACACGCAGCCCTCCCCTCAGTGGGAGAGGCGGACGAGAGGGTGATGGAGAGGTGTGCGTGCGTGCCGCTCTGCCCGCCGGCGGGTCCCGTCCTCGGGCCCAGGCCCCTGGACGCGTTCGCGGGGGCGGAGGCTTCGGGAGGGGACGGTCCACCGCCGCCTGCAGCGCCGGGGTTCACTCTGCAAGTTCAGGCTGCGTGTGAGGCCGAGTGGGAAACGGTAACTTTTACTGACGGGAGCCAAACATGCTCGTTCATCAGGCGCACAGCCGCAGGTCAGATGAAGCGGTCCACGGAGAGGGGCCAGGAGGGGCATGCGTCCCCGGGCCTCAAGCTGGGACCCATTGCCGGCCACTGGCCGAAACCCATCACAGCTGCTATTTGTAAGGTCTGTGTTCCCCCTTTGTTCTGGAAGTCTGTCAGTCGTCCTATTGTGGCCTGGATGGCCTCAAGTGACTCCTAGCCACCCATTTTATGGTGCAAGCTGGGCCCAGTGGGCTACGAGTGCTGGGGGGCCACCGTCAGGCCTCTTTGCCTCCAGACGTCCAGCAAGTTCCCTCCTGGGGCGAGCCTCCGCTGGACCCAGAGCCGCCTTCCGGCACACGCTCAGCCACCGCAGGTGCCTGCGCCCCCCGCCCCCCGGCCCCCCTCCTGGCACAGCACGCCCCCCCACCTGACCTCACCTGCAGACCTCGCGGAGAGGTGCTGGGAACGGTGTGAGCCAGTGCCCACCGTGCAGAAACCTCCCTCGGCTCTAGGATGTGAATGACGGCACATTCCGCTTCTGAAGTTAGAAGGCTGTTAAGAAGCCGCCAACGCTAGCCCTGCTGTGACGGGCCGGCGAGGCCTCGGGGAGCGGAGAGGCCGGCAGGGCCTGCCATGAGGGCAAGGACATGCCCAGCGCGGCGCCCCGCACCCCTGTCGCTGGGGCCCCGCCCCTCCTCGCAGTCAGTGGGGGCGCCCCTCTCCGCAGGACGCACCAGGAGGCGGGACCGAGCTCCTTCACCCGGAGCCGCCACTCCCCACCGGGGTTGCGTGGCCCAGGGTTTCACCGTTATGGGGAATTTATATGGAAAACCTACAAACCATATCTACGGACAGACCGTTCTTATGAAAACGCTGGAATGAAGGTAGTCTTAGCAATTCCTAATTTCAAAGAACAAAAGGAGCCTGCAGAGCTTCAGAGATATTTTGCCGGTGGGAAGAACACTTACCCACACGGGCCCGTGCACACGCACGCGCACACGCACCCATGGGCACGCGTGAGCACATGCACACACAGGTTCTAATGCACGATGCTCATGCACATCCCTCGCTCAGCAGCGCCCCGAGGCTGAGCTCCTCAGCAGTAAACAGCTCAGGTTTAGGACGAGTTGTCTGGGTGGCACTGTTCTCAGAATACAGCGGTTTGCAAGTCTGCCTTAGAGAGAGGAGCGGGCAGGGCAGCAGGGTGAGTGGGTCCCTCGGATCACTGCGTTGTCACCAAATGCTCCACAAGGAGACAGTTGGCCACGTGGAGCTCCCCTTCCACGGGCGCCGGGGAGACAGACAACACGCAGTGTGCGGTAAGCCAAACCCCTGGCCGCGGGAGGCAGCGTGTCCCTCTCCTGGTTCCCCTCCTCCTGGCCAGACAGGGCCGTGAGATAGGCCTGTGTGCTGGGGTCGTGGGACTCCTTCTGGCCCAGGGAGCCTAAGTGGAAGTGATGGACGCTGTCTCCCTGCAAGATATGCCCCCTCTGGCTGCCCCCTGCCACCTCAGCGGCAACGGCCTGGGCCTCCGGGTCACTGCTGGCGCTCAACTGCCTGACCTTGCTGGGCTCTGACACGGGTAGAGACCCACATCGAGCTCTGCGATTCTGGTGTTTGTTTGGTAGGCTGGCAAGCCCACCCGTCCTAATGCAGCTCTCTGCTAAGTAGCCGGTCAGAGGACACCCCTGAGAAGGAGACATTTGGGCCCAGACGGGAAGGGGTGGGGGCTTGCCGCCCAGATGTCTGGGGAAGAGTGTTCCAGAGGGAGGGCACAGCCCGTGCAAAGGCCCTGTGCTCCAGGGGTGGGTGAGGCAAGAAGGGGAGTGTAGGAGGTGCAGTCGGAGGCCCCCAGAGCCCACAGGGGCCCCCAGACTATGGCAAGGGTGGCGGGGCTCTGGGCAGGGCGGGGTGCGTGCTCTTCGAGGAGGCGGGTGTGAGGGCGGGGGTCCGGACGGAAGCAGGGGCCAGGTGGGGCTCCTGGAATCATCCAGGTGAGTGCCGATGGTGGACCACGGCGGCCCGTAGGTCAGTGGGTGAGTGCCTATTCCAGGAGCTAGACAAGCTTGCGAGGGTCCCGGGGACGTTAGAGACCAGCGCTGCTCGCAGAGGAGCACCAACACCCCTCCCTGCTGCCCACGCGGCAGAGGACAGAGGCTCCGGGTCCCGCCGAACGTGCCAGTTGTCCCTGGGCACCGGCCATTACCGTCTCTCCCATTACCCTCCTCAGATGATGTGTCTGCAAAACGGGCCTCAGAGCCGAAGATTCGGGGAAAACACGCGACTTCCGCACTTCTAACATTCAAACACTACACATACAATTAAATATCATGTACGTGTGCAGAGTATTCGAGGCGGGATGGGTGTCGCTGGGGAGGCCAGACATTCGGGGACAGGCGCCCCCCGGGTGCAGACCGTGGGTGGCCGGGCACGCGGCCCCTGCCTCCTCCCTGATAAGCTCCGCCCGGGGCAACTTTTCTTGATGCCCTGCATTCCTCACAACAACCAGGGTCAGCTGTTAGGACCCCCACTTGCACGGGACACCGGAGGCTGCATGTCTTGCCAGAGGTCTGGAGTCCATACGCCGAGTTACTCGGTGTAACTAGAGGCCGGGACGTTCGTCCAACAGCTCGTAGCGGGGGCTGCCACACAGTCACATAGACCCAGACGCCCCATGGCCCCGGGCAGCCACACTCACCGCAGGGGCCCTCAGGCACTGGCCCCCCGCCCGCCGGGAGCAGCTGTTGGCTAGACATAAGCAAGCTCCCAGAATGCAAAGAGGGGCGCCCCCCAGGGGCTGCCTGGGAACTACAACGAGGCCACGCAAACCCTCGCAGGTGTGTGTGGGTTTGAAAGATACAAAGTACCATTCATAGTCCCGCAAATGCACAGAATAACATGCCTCCTGTTGTGTCGCTGTTTTAACATCTGTCAACCACAGAAACGAAAGCTGCTTCTGTTCTCCAAGGGCCCCCGGGGATAAGCGGATGTGTCCTGGGGCGCTCAGGGCAGGGCCAAGAGCAGGAGCTTGTCCCTGTGGCCTGTGGGCCTCTCCTGGCCTGCAGATGCTCATCTCTAGGATGGGAGTCAGACCAGATGACGTCGAGCGTTCCTTCAAGTTCTCAGCGGGTGGCTGTGACTCTATGATTTATATCTGCCCCAAAGACACGCTCAGGATTGGTTCTGTCGCTCGCCTAGATACGGATAACAGGCTCAGGCAGCAATCAAACCATCATTAGCAATAAATTAAAGCCAGCATCCACGATTCTCAAGAGCAGGCTGCCGATAACCATTCTTGGAGGGCGCTTGGAGGGACAGTTAACGAGGGGTCCACAGGAAAGCACAGGGTGGATTCCTGGCCTTCAGTTATTACTGAGTTGAGACAGAATTTTGTATCATCATGACGGTTTCTTACTAGTTTTGTAGCTTTGTCCAGTAATCAGGGTTGATCAAATACAAATACTACTAAAAAGATCTTCTCATGGAAGGGTCTTGGAAACAAAAAAAGGAATGATTTTTTTTTCAGTGCTGTGTGAAACTTCTCAGGGGATGTATCTGTCTGTGGGAGAGAGCATTTCCCAGATGTGGTAGAGCATGACCCCCAGCTGCACACGTTCTGACAGGTCCTCCCCATCCAGAGGGGCGTCCCCCACAGTCCCTAGAGGAGGGGAGTGCACGAGCCACGCGGGACACCGCCAAGGCGAGGCCAAAAGCGGGACACGTGCCTCAAACAGAGCGCCGGGGTGTGAGGAAACTCATTATCCAGTTATTACACTTCGCCTGTGAAACTCATCAGCACAGCTACCACGAAAGTACGCTGTGGTTGTTGACTACCACGCGATCATCTGTGATACAAACTGAAACAGGAGAAAAGTTCTTACAACTGGCTAAACACAGCTGGGCTTCCTTTGAGGAATGCACGCAGGCCCCCTTCTGTCGGTCCCCGCGGGGGACAGGGGCGCCCTACAGGTGCACGTTTGTGAGCTTGCTCGTTCACTCTGGGGGGTTCTCTCATCTCCCCTGCTTACCTGGGAGGGAACCAAGACACAAGAAGATGCGTGCACGGGCAGAAATGACAGCTAACGTGGTGCAGCTGCATTACCTCCCACGTAAAATGAGAAATAAACGGACTGGGTCTCGTCTTCCTGGGGCAGGTTCAATGAGGTGTTCAACTACTAGCAGGTGCCATATGGTTCACATGCGTGGTCTTACTTGACTCGACCTTGACTTTATGTTTTCTTTATTTTATTGTTTGTATGTTTTCTTACTGTGAGCTAACTCAAACTTTGTGAAATAAAGACACACATATACACACATATTTATACTTAATAGATCATCTTTGTATGAACTTCAGTGTTTCCAATATGAGTACTTTCTTGCTGAATACTAAACATAGATAATTCTATCTCCATTATTTGAGCACTGAGCTGGTGAAGGTTTTCCCCGTGATGCTCCATAGGAGTCTGTCCCTACGTGCAGTGCGTCCCTCACTTAGCCATGGGCGCCGTTACGCACCGAGGCAGGGAGACGATGTTCTCACGACCCTGGGATCCTGCAAAGCTGTGCTCGAGCTCACCTGATGTGCTGGGTACTTATCCCTTTTGCTCTGACTTCGGAGATGTGGGTCTGGTCTGGAAGGAGCCACACTTGTCTGGAAAGAGCAGGGGTGCCCTCTTTTGGGGGATTTCACTCCTTTGTCACTATAATTTAGGCAGACCCCAGGCTTCTGCTCACCTTGGCTGCCTCACCTGCCCTGGCTTTATGGCTAGTGGACTCTGGAGGGAGGGGTGTGGGTGACTATTCTGCATTTCTTGCTGACTGCTTTTCAAATGACGAAGATCGTGTACAACAGATGTGTGGATGCACGGTGCAAAAAAAAAAAAAAGCTCAATAACTAGCCGACCACAAAATGACCTGGTTCCCCAAAGCTCAGACAACATGTGGTTCTCTAGGCTACCGTGTTTTCTTCCTCTTTGGGTAACCAGGCAAACAGTCCTAAGTACAACCACACACTGTCAGAAAAAGCATGACAGGAAGAGATTTAGAACTGTGCATTTCTAATGAGTGATTCGCTTAGATCAAGAACAATCCTTCACGGGGTTTTCCCATGAAATGAAAAAGTAAATACAAGGCCTCAGTGCGCTGCTCAGTACATGATCGGTTCCAGCCTTCACGGAGGTACGGGGGACACCGGTTGGTGGCAGCCGCGCACTCTGTGATTCTGAGCAAGACGCGTGTGAGCCAGCAGCTCGGGGCACCTGCCACAGTCTGCCCCTGGCTGTGACCTCTCTGAGCCCCTCTAATTCTGTGGCTAAGCCAGGACTCCAACCAGCTGAAGGACAACAGTCTTTCCTGACATCCACAGAGACCTTGAGGACTAGATCCTGCAGAAATGCGTCAGGTAGAGGACAAGGGCCATTGGTCTGACACGCGGACAACATGATTACCAGGAGCTTGAAGAGTATCGCTACATGGGTGCCGATGACTCAGGGTTCACAGAACATCAAGAAAGCATGGGATTTTTTTATGGTACTCGGGGAACTTCTGTCTAGTCAGGAAAAGTGGGAGGCAGCTGCTGATTTCATTTGGAGTGACATTTGTACAACATTCCATAATTTAAAAAGAATGCTCAGGTATATTTTCCAAGATTATGCAGTCAAGATTGACAGCCAAGATCTGCTTAGCTTCTTTTCCCCTCGTCACTCTGCCCCTTTAGACCGGGGTTTCTCTGGATTCCAGGAAAGCATCAGGAGTGGGAGATTATCGTAAATTCAAAAGCAGATGCGCGGCAGCTCTGCAGGAACTCCCGGTCTGTATTAGTCAGGCCTGCTGAGGCCAGAACCACGGGAGCTGTGAGGCCCCCCGGGCCGCCCTCACTCAAGGTCAGATGCCGTCAGATGGCATGCTCCTCACACCTCCCCTCTGCTGTGACTCAGCCTGGACCCGGGGCCAGCTGCCCGCGTCGTGAAGGCGATGATTAGGGCTTGTTTCCTGACCACGTGAGGGCTGCATGCCCAGCACCGTGTGAGCGTGCCCAGTGCTCCAGCCCGGGGAAGTCGCGGTAAACTACCCCAGCAGCACCTGCTTGCGGCGCTATTCTTCCCACCAGAAGACAAATCTAAGTTTGTGCCAGGATGGATTTGGTGCATGGCCAACTGTACAAAGCTCAGTCTCCATCCAGGCTGAGCATCTACGTGCGAGAGCTGACAAGGCTGCCTTCGAAAGAGCTTCAGAAGCCACATGACGCTTCTGCTGACTTAGGAAACACGTGTCGTAGACTCTTCCCAAGTTACACGTATCGTATGCACACGTGTGATGTGTGTGTGTCCAAAAGGAACGGGATGACGGATACTGTTGTGAACTATCCTGAAAGCACGTAACCGGGGGAATAATGAGAAAGATGATATTTGCTTTAAAAAATAAGTAAGCTTAGCCAAAATCCTTCTAAAAGGTATTCTTGTCATATAGGAAACCTAAAATTGGACATTTTTATTCTGCCGTTTTCTTTTATGTGTTTAATATACATATGGAGTTGGAATATGGGAGCAGAGAGGTAGTCCAGAGAAACCTTTATTTTAGAGGTTCACAGACGGATTTATTCTCGAAATCATCGATGCTCAGATGCGTCGCTCAATTCAAATCTGCAGAGTGCCTTCCCTCTGCATTCAGAACGCCTGCGGCAGCGCCTACCCTCGGTGCTGGTCTCTTCTCCCCTCTGGTCCCTCTGCCCCTGAGGAATGGAGGCCCTGCTATGGGGAGGCAGCGGACGATGCTCCAGCAAACCCCTCCCCACCCAGTTCCCAGGAAAATCAGCCTGCAGCAGGTGTACCCCGGCGAGTGCCGATTCCTACTCGCACTGACCCCGCTGGCTTCCATTAAACTGATCTGCATTGTTTTCAGTCTCTGCACCTCTGGGTTATGCTGATTTTCATGACAGTTTAAGATACTGAGACACTGGGCAGCAGTACTTCTGTCATTACGGGTGTTTACTCAGGACGGAATCACAGAAACAGAAGGGACTTTTGAAAAAGAGCAAGCAAATCAGGAACAAGACACTGGGGTGGCTTTTCCTGCCGGAGAAGCGCAAGTACTAAGAAACCCGTTCTGTAAGTAAGCCGCGGCCGGGCCAGGGAGCGCGGGAGGAGGCCTGTCTGCCGTGAGCATCATAACCTGCAGGCACACGACACCGTCCAAGGAACACTCACTTCAGTAGCCAGAAAACTGCTCCCTTTCCCTCTGACACGCCAGTGAGCCCTCAGGGTCTGGGCACGCTTCATGCTACCCCATCGTTCCCGCGTCTCTGGGAATTCTTGGAGGAGAGAACAGAGCAGGGCATGCGGACAGATCTTCGTCACGTCTTGCTCAGCCGCGTGATCATGGGCAAGTCACAGAGCATCGTGGTCACATGGGAAAGGTGATCTTTTTAATGTTAAAATCAAATGAGAACTCGTTCATTCATTCTCTTGGGGGGGCGCAGAAACGCAGGGAAGTCGTGTTTGTCAGTGGGCTCCACAAAAAAAGTAAAGTTTTATAGAAAACGGTTATTTTTCAACACCTCCTGAGTCATTCTTTGTGGTTGAAATATCTGGGCTTTGGGACAGTCCCACTTCCCTGTTAGTTCTGTTTTATAGGCGTCATTAGGTTTTCCACCCACAATGGTCAAATAGATAAGTAGAGAAATATCGCACGGCAGGGCTGCACCTGGGAAGTCTCTGGAGCCTGCAAGCAGGACAGCACAGAGCACAAGAACAAGAACGAGACGGGGCAGCTGCCGCCGGCCACCCGTGTGGTCACGTCGGGGAGGACGGACGGCGGGAGGCTGACCAAGGGGACTCACCCCACATTCCTGCCGCCTCTGCATTTTCAATACTGAGAACAGAGTCATAGATTACTCATGTGATTAAAAACTTAAAACCTTCCCCAAATGCGTGTATCTGCGCATATGGAGCCCCGTCCTCTAGTTTCCCGGTCACATACCGAACACCTCGTTGTCCTCCGAGGCCTCCCGGGAGAGCTGGCGGACGTCCCTCTTCTTGTCAGACTCTCCTGCGCTGGCTTCTCCGTCCTGGAAACAAAACAGAACAAGACCCCCTCTTAAGATGCAGTGCTTGCTTTATCAACGAGATGGTTGTAATACATTTTTCTTCTTATAAATTTTGCGGCAGATAATCACATTTCCCTGCTCATCGTCCAGCTGTGAGAGTCTCTGGGTTCAGGGTGGGTTTTCTGCAGAGGATTCTGAATTCCTGCCTCTTTTTTTCTGCCTGGGCTCGAAAGCATTTTCTTGTGCCAGTGGATATATTTTCATTCAAAAGAAACTGAGTAGCACCTGGGATAAAACACGTCAGCTAATCGTCATGCATGTGTTCCAGGAGCATGCCCACCCGCCCTGTCCCTGTTTGGGTTGCAGGTGGATGGATGCATGGGAAGGAGCTGACACCGAACCTGCCTTCCTTGAATTCCAACCTTGGCCGCCTGGAAGCCAGGCAGGGCAGCCCTGGTACGAGAATGGGCCCTTTCGGGGGCAGAAATCGATGCCGATGTCCACGCGGTGCCCCAAGTCCACAGAGGAGGGGTTGGGTGCCACGTGCTGGGCTGGGCTGCCCCCTGGCCTCCCCCCTGCTCTCTGATGGAGCCCTACCAGCAGCACCAGGGTGCACATTCCTTTTAAGTTTAAATTTTAAGGGCACAGAGTAGATATGGTTTAGTTTCTTCCTGTTTGTTGAATCAATTTTACCTCATTAGTGTGACGGGGAATGCAACTGCAAAAGACCCACCCGAAAGCGTAAAGGCCTGCCTGCAGCCCTCCCTCGGCATCCCCGCGCCCCTCGGCGTGTCCGCACCGGCCCAGCACCCCCGTGAGGCCTCGCTCCGCACACTGCTCTGCGTCTTGCTTTGGTCTGGTAACCAGGAGCCCTGGCAGTGGCTTCACGCGGCCCACATAGCGCCATCCGATGTGCCGTCATGGCCAGAGCGCGCGCCCCGCACCTCAGTTACTCCCACGAGCGCCACCAGGCTCCTGTCCCTGGCCATCAACCGGGTTGGTGTTTTCCTCCGTTATGACCAGCACCACGAGAGCTCCCGGGCCACACGCACAAGGGGACGTTCCCAGACACTGCCCGGGGAGGCCTGCCGCTCCCCGCAGCCTCTCTCTGGCCTGCATCCTTCTCTGCAGCACTTCTTCCAGGCCTCCCTCGTCCCGAGTCTCCAGCTAGGACCAAGCGGTAGGTATTCTTCCCGTTGTGCACTCTTCTTCTGAAGAGCAGGGCAGGCTGTTGCTAAAGCTGTGCGTTCTGGGGCAGACCGGTTGGGAGTATGCTGTGGCTTGGCTCTTCTTTATTAGCTGTGTGACCTTGGACAAGTCACTTAACCTCACTGTGCTTGTTTCTTTCTCTATAAAAGAGAGGAAATACTGATACTGCATGGTTGCATGTTGTGGTTGTAACAAGGGTTAGGAAACTTAGTATCTGTAAGTGCTCTGAGCATACTTGGCACATAGGAACTGTTCTAGGAGCGTCTGTTAAATAAAAATGGAAACTCTGGGAACAAAGGTGACCATCCTCCCTTCTGCTGCCTTGGCGTTGGCACCCAGCTGCTGAGATTCTGCCCGGGCTTTGTCCCCGAGCCTTGTCTTACAGCGGGTGTGTTCGACCTGCCCCGCTTCCCAGCTCCCCTCCTCGAGGGACTCCCCTCCCTTGCTCTGGCACTTCTCTGGGAGGCTCGAGAGTGGGCACACGGCCCCAAGGTCCAGTACCATCTGTGCAGAAGCTCCTAGGGACCAGCACTATGCTCCCCCTGGGCCAGGGGGGCCAGCACGCCTGCAGGGCGGGGGTGCAGGGAGAGAGAGGCCCTTTGTGAAACCAGTGGGCATCCCCCCGAGCCAGGACGTCTGGTCTCTGACTCGCCCCCTCCCTGCCAGATCTTGGGGCTTTGGGTGGGGTTTGCCACTTGCAACAAAAACCATCTTGACTAATACGAGTCTTCTCGTGAGGAAGCCATAAAGTGTTATCCCATCAATGGAGGGTCTGACTCAGACCGAGACGGGTTCCCAGGTAGGGACAAGCACGTGCGGGCAGCCCGCAGGTGGGAGAGAAGGAGAGGCCCAGGCGGCGGGGCCCTCGGTGGCCTTGGGGAGGCAGAGGCCAGCCCTCCGGACCCACAGCAGCAGGTGCCCTGCTCCCCATCCCCGTCCCCCAGGCCCGTCTGGAAACCTCCACCCCAAACAAGTGCGGGTCTCCAGTCCACCACTGGGCAGGCAGGAGCAGGGGAATGGGTGCGATCCCCCTAAGCAACACTTGCAGTCTTGTTCCTCAAGTACCTGAGGGCCAATGTTATACATATAAGAGGCGTTGATAATTAACACCCGTAACATGGAGGAGAGGAGAGGCTCGTCTCCACCTTTACCAGTGGAAGCTACTGTCACCAGCGGGTCAATGAACTGACCTGGTGTTTCCGCACTGAGATCCGACAGGCTCATCAAGTACCTGTCGACAGTGAGGAGTGTGTTTGCTCCAGTCACTAGCGATCGAAGAGCTGCACAGCAAAACAGGGCAAAGATGCTGTTTTCTAGCATGTTGACAACATGGAGGATAAAACAATCTTCGGGGTTGTTGGGGAGTCAGGAAAACAGGAACTGGAGTAAACATTCACAGCTTCCTCTGTGGGACAGACGACAACCGAAACCAAGCTCTCCCTGTGCCTGGAACACCCCTTCCAGCCTCCTGCCCTCGCGGTCCAGGAGGGTCTGAGCTCCTCCCCACGGGAGAGAGGCTTCCCGGCCCTGGTCCTCCTCCTTCCCAGGGCAGGTCTGAGCTCCTCCCCAGTGCAGACTCCCCACGGACTCACTCCTCTCTCCCCACCACACTGCAAAGTGCCTGAGGACAGGGACCTTGCCTTATAACCCTTTCTGTCCCCAGGCCTCCCAGGGCCTGACACCCAGCAGGTGCTGGAGAGAAAACCGTTCCGTTGTTATGTTTAAAATGAGTAACTTCTGTTTCAACAGAGAAACCAAAGTTGGCTTACAATGGGTTTTTCTGTATCTCCTTATTTAATTCTGGAGGAGAGTAAAACCTGGGACAGAGAACACTTCTGGATAGATTGTTTCGTCAGCTGGAGATTCGTGTCACATGTCCTGGTTTCACACCTCGCTTTGAGGCTGACCTCAATGTCGTATCCTTCACTTAGTACAAAATAAGGATTACTGGAGAAGGAATTAATACAATTTAGCTGCCATTTTTATTCATCGCGGGTGCATTTTTTCATGTGTCAACATTTAAAATCAGGATGCCCCGTACGGTTCCCGTGTCTTCCAGGAAGAACTGGCGACACCTTCCCGCCAGTGTAAAATCCTTCCTGGTGTAAAATCCCGCCGAGGCTCAGAGATGAGAGCGAAAGCTTGACATTTAAAGCGAATCCCTCTGTCGTCAGTGACTGGAGGTCGATGACGGTCAGACAACCTTGCCTTCTCTGCTGGGGTTGGCGATGCATCGTGGCGAAGCGACGATCGGCACCCTCGGCCCGCGCCCGGTGCGGTCCATTCTACTGTAGCAACACAGCGTCCACTGTCTACTCCTTGAAGGGGCCCCGGGGGCCGGGGGGAGGCGTGAAGACAGGACCTCCAGCCTCACCCCACCTGCTCCCATCTCCTGAGTAACGAGCCCACGAGCGTGCAGAAAGCACATGTCGCCCTGGGAAATCCACTAATCTCTGTCCAAATAAAAAGATTTTTCTGAGACCCGATGCAGTTGCTCTTCCACGAATATAAAATATATCCTTACGAATAACACATTTTCAATGAGCAAAATGTCCACAAGCAAAACAAACACAATCAAGATGATGTGTGTCAAACGTAATGGAATTTTCATGGTAAAGAAATAAGAGCTTCCTGTAAATGACAAAACACAGAACACTCAGATATGCAAAGAGGGTCAGTCCCCGTGACCCGGGACCCAGAGTGTCATTGCCCCAATGTGTCCTGATTCTGAAATCATGTCTGTGACTCCCGGTGTCTAAACATGTTTCAAGCAATTATGGTTTCTTCATAATATTTGTGCCAATGTTCATTTCCATCAGCCTAAATTTGCGAGAGGCGGCCTATGTAAGAATCCACTTACTTTTCCCTATTAATTTCAGGGAAAACACAACAAAACTCTCAAAAATGTCGATTTAAAAATACTTCTAAATACAGGTGAGATTTATTATTCAACATTGATACAATACTCATTATAAATAAAGCAATTTGCTGCATCCTTAGATTAAGTGCTTAATCTTGTCACTCAACAGGCTTCATTCCTGTGTGATTAAAACCTTCCTTTTAGCCAACAGGTCCTCTGCTCCCTGGCGGATGCCCCCCCCCCCCCCCAGCGTCTGGTCCCTCCTGTCCTCCTGCAGAATGAAGAGGGCCCTGTTCCGCTCGATCCACCCTTCTCCTCGGGGGCCTTGGTCTCTCGTCCGTACTGCTCTCAGGGGCAAGCTGAGCAGACATTTGCTTGTCTTTTCAGGTTCTGGGCTGCCGTCCTGAACAAGAAACCCTGGGATGGAACGGACTTTAGTATTGGAAGTGTTTTTAATTTCTCTTTAAATATAAGTGTGGGGGCACCTGGGTGGCTCAGTCGGTTAGCTGTCCAACTCTTAATTTTGGCTCAGGTCATGAGCTCAGGGTCATAAGATCAAGCCCTGCATCATTCTCCGTGCTCAGCGGGGAGTCTGCTTGGGATCCTCTCTCCTTCTCCCTCTGCCTTCACCCCCTGCTTGTGCATGTGTGTTCCCTCTTTCTCTCCCTCTCTCTCTCAAATAATTAAATCTTCAAAAATAAATAACTATAAGTACGGATACTGCATTTCCTAAAGAAACACTGACTTTCAAATGAGGGAGATCAGGTATCACATATGTTCCCTGCAGGGCAAAGAGGTTCCCGGGGCCCCTCGAACAGGGCACAGGGTGTCCAGTCACTACTGAGGTGGATGCCCATCAAAGTCAGGCGAAGCGTCTGCTCTCCATGAGGAGCTGGCTTCACAAGACTCAAGAGAAATCTAATTAGGTCAAACCAAAGACTCCCAAACTGGACCTGAACCAGCCTCAGGGAGAGTGGAGTTCAACTGTTCCCCACTGTCCGTGGGCCACGAGGTGTCACTAAGAAGGACCAGGGAGTCCAGGGCCCCCCACCCGGGAGACAGAAGGTCACGTCACCTCCTTTGGCGTGGCCTGTCATAGGTCCGGATGCCCGTGTCCACTCTGAGCCCTTCCCTGCAGCTAGCCGGTCTTTGATCATCGGGGCTGAGCACCGCGCCTGGTCCACACCATGCCCTTGGCACATTTTGTTCACTCCCTTTTCCCTCAGCATTTCAGAAGCAACTGGCCAAAAGGCAGCAAGGCCAGAGAGGGGTCAAAGGCGCAGCAGGTGGCTGAGAGGCCAGCCCTGTGGTTCTCCCACTGCTGATGCACGAGGTAGTTCATGACCGAAAGATATGGAAAAGTTTGCCCCAAACAAGTGGTGGGGTGGGGTCGGAGGATCTTGGTCATCTTCTTGACACAGTGGGGAGAGTTTGGCTTATTATAAATACTCCGAAAACTGCAGTAGTTGGAAAGCATCAATAAAAACAAAGCAAAATTGCTGTAAATTCCTGTGTATCACTTGAAATTCTCGCCGTTGTGGATTTGAGGTTCCCTGACTATCTTGCATTGACAAGTTGAGGAAAAGCAATGCTGACCTTCAAACTGACGCATGAGTGTGTCGGGGGTGGTTTTTGACTGTCATTGGGCACCATCCATTCTTAAATATGTGACAAATACTTTGCTCTGCAATGTTCTTTTAATTGAGCAAAATGAAACCTTATAGGTTTCATGGCAGGAGTGAGAGAGAACAAATTCTTGATGTTTTTAGCACCAGTTTGTGGAACTTTGCTGCAGAAGCCACAGGAAACGAACACATGTCCCCCTAGATGTAGCACAAATAGCTCTGGATGTTAACTTGAACAGTGAAAGAGAGAGGAGGGAAAAAATGCTTTTTTTGGTATTAAGGAATTTCTAGTCCCCTAACTTACAACAAACCAGTGAACACTCTCATTTATTCTGTGGATAAAACATGAAAAAAAAAAAAAGGAAATGACTTCACCTGGCCTTGACTTCTAAACTTTAAGCAGCAAAGTGTTCTTTGGGGGCCCGGGTGGGTCCTGTGCCCAATAACCACGCTCCTTAGAGCCCAGACGGAAGCCTCGAGGCGGATGTGCAGAAAAGGGGTTCTGGTCTGGACAGGGCACAGGGAAGGCATCAGGGGGCGGCAGAGCATTCCCGATGGGTGGGTTACAGCTTGAGTTCACGGAGCTGGAACGCAGCCCCCTCGGCCAATGCGGTTCCCCTCCATCGGCCCAGAGAGCCTCCCAGTGCCAGGGACCACACCTGGGGTGGGGATGGCTCTGCCACCCAGAATGCCCAGACCCTGTGCACCCCGATGTGGGGAGGGCAGTAGCCCCTCTGCTCCCGGCCCCGCCTGGGGCTTCCTGGGTCCTGCCCAGGACCCGCCTGGCTCAGCACCTTGCCGGGAAGGCGGCTCTGTGAGCTGGGAGAGGAGTCGGCCCCGTGGACCGAGCCTGCCGGGGCTAGAGATGTGAGGAGAGGAGTGTCGCAGAGTGGTGGCCGGCGTCTCTGCCTGGGTGAGCCTCAGCCTAGGACCCCTGTGCTTGCCCGCTCTGGGCTTCCGAGTTGGCAGAAAGATGCCACACAGTTCCCACGCGCTCAGAGTCGGTGAGAAGGATCCATGGACGAAGGTCCCAGGGTGTAGGACAAGCAGGTGAGAGGAGCGACCGGGGACAGTAGCCACCCCTGCCCCTGCCCCACGGGACTCATGCTGCTGCTGGGCAGGTGACGGAGCCTCCAGGAAGGGAGGGCCGCCGCGCACAGGGCCCGGGCGGGTGCGGGGAGCGTGACGATTCCTGGTCCGTGGCTTAGCGCGCGAGCCCTGGAGGCAGAGACCAGGCGGCGAGCAGGCCAGCTCCAGGCTGCGGGCGACAGGGCGTGTCTGCAGGGAGAAGGGTGGGCTCCCTCTCGGGAACTCGCTCCCTCGCTCTCTTTCATTTTCTTTAAGAGGCAAAACGTTCTGGTGCTCAGTATCAACCCAAGCCCTGTGTGGCCGGCGGCGTACACGTTCGGTTCCAGCCCTTCAAGTACAACTCAAAGATGCAACCACCACATCATAGGGGACGAGAAGCAACTGAAGAGGTCCTGCCCGGCCGTGCAGCCCGGGGGTGAGCGGCTCGTCAGGACCGGTGCGCACGGCGTGAGGACCAGGTCACTGCTGTCTGATGTGGGTGCAGAAATCCCCCTGGTTCTTGTTATTCAGAGGTGGTCATAAACTGTGTTTGAAAGCACCAAAGTACTAAAGTATCAGCACAGGAAAAATTCCTGAGTGTGAACGTGTGTGAACGTGTGTGTATGTGTGTGTATGCATGCCTGTGTGTGTATGGGGGGATATAAGTAGTTCTTATAAACCTTGCAGTAATTACTCAGCATTTTTGGGTTGTTTCTTAAAAATAAAAGGATCGTCCTCACTCCTGCTCTAGGCTGGGTTTGGATAAGTAACAAAAGACACTAGCAAAACATTGTAAGCTTTTAGGATCCAAGTAAAGAACATGAAGAAAAACGAAAACCAGAATCACGGTTCATCTCAAAGGCACGTCCTTCTTATGCAGAAGCAGAAGAGAATGGGGATATTAATGCAAAAGGGCAGGCCTGCGACAGTCTAAGAAGGGTTCCTCGATGTGGCATTCCTGATGCTATGGGCTGGGTAAGTGTTGTGGGGTGTAGGCTTTCCTGGGCACCGTGGGACGTTTCGCAGCATCTCTGGTCTCTACCCACGAGATGCTCATGGTACCCTGCTGCTGTGACAACAAGGCATGTCCCCAGACATTGACAAATGCCCCTGAGGGTGGGAGAGGGAAGTCACTGCTAGTTGAGAGATACTGGTCTAGACAAAGAAAAGTATTTGAGAGGGAGAAATAACTATAAATCCATTCACTAGTGTGTTTGCTGGCAGTCAGTTCTTCATAAAAATATGTTTTAAGTCATCGAAACTCTTTTTTGGAACAACATGACCAGATTAGAGATAGAAGGTGAGAATCAGATTTAATTTAGAACAAGTGCCCCAGTGTCAACGGCTCTTAGGAGACCAGAGCACAGCCCCAAAAGACGTAACAAAGTAGACTTCATCAAAATTTAAAACTGCGCTGCAACTGATGCCATCAAGAAAGTAAAACAACAACCTAGAGGAGACAAAATACTTTCAAATCATCTATCTGATAAGGAACGAGTGTCCAGAATATGTAAAGAGCTCCTGCAATTCAACAACAAAAAGACAAAACACCCAAATTTTTAAAAAATGGGCAAAGGATTTGAGTAACTTCTCCAAAGAAAACAAACGGCCAAAAACACATAAAAAAATGCTCCACATTATCCACTAGGATGGATACAACCAAAAAGACGGACAACAGTCATTGCTGATCAGGGTATGCAGAAGTTGAAACCCCCAGACATGGCTCGTAAAATGGTGCAGTCACTGTGCAAGACAGTTTGATGGGTCCCCAAACAGTTAACCATAGAGTTACCGTACAATTTGTCAAATCCACTCCTGGGTATATGCCCACGACAAATGAAAACGTACGTCCACACGAAACTTGCCTACGAGTGTTCACAGCAGCATGTTCGTAACACCACACGGGGGAAGCGACCCAAATGTCCCCCAGCAAATGAACGGGTAAAGAGAATGCAGCATCTTCCTGCAGTGGAATAGTATTTGTTAATAACGGACACCTGCCACAGGGATGAACCTTGGAACACTGTCTTATGAAAGAAGCTGGTGGCCAAACACCACACTTCATGATGACACACACACATACATGAAATGTTCAGAGCAGTCAACTCTAGAGAGACTGGAAGGACGCTAGTGGGCGCCTGGGGCTGGGGGGTAGGGTGGAGGGGACGGGCAGGGACTGCTAGTGGGGGCCAGATCCCTTTTAGAGGTGACAGATAGGTTATAAAACCAGACTGTGGTGCAGGCTGCACAGTCCTGTGAATAAACTAGAAAGTACTGACTTGTGCATTTTAGATGAATGAATGTTATGGTATGTGAATTTATCTCAATACAGATATTTATTAAAAGGAGAACAACACGACGCCCCCAGTAGCCAGGACCCCGTGTAGCCCGGGCTGTGACATTAAGGGTGAGGAACCCTTCCTCACAGTAGCTGGCTCATAACTCTGTGGGGACCGCATGGGATTCAGCACCAAGATCCCAGACTGTTTTTTTGAAATGCAGGGAATTAAAATTTTAGAAGACTTTTTTCTCTCTAATTCCTAGGCTGGTTAATTCTCCATCTGGTGACGGTGACTAACTTGGATGAATTTATGAATAAAGAAACAGAAAAGCCTTCCAGTTCAATCCTGCAGACCCCGGAAGAACAGAACAATGATGTCACACATCTCCATGAGGTGAGATGTCAAAGCCAGGGCTCCTCTCCTAGACCTGTCTGTTGGAATGGCATCCAAGGAAACACAGCAAGCCTTTCTGACGACAAGAGTATATGAAAATCCAGGTTTTGTTTTTAAATCGAGAATCTATGTAAAGAGACATGAAAACCTATGTCCACACAAAAACTTGCTCACAGCAGGGGTATTTCTAAGCGCCAAAATGTGGCAGCAGCCCTGCCCCCCTCAGTGGATGAATGCAGTCCATGCATGGAGGGACTATCATTCAGCCATAAGACGCAAGGACACAGATGGACACAGGACACCGTCGGCTCCATGGAGGCAGCCAGATAGAAAGACCACACATCATATGATTCCATTCATGTGAAACGTCCAAAACAGGGAAACCCAGGGACAGGAAGAGATTCGTGGTGGCCGAAGGCCGGGGCATGGAGGCTGGGGCGTGGAAACGCACATGCTCCTTCTGGGGTGAGGTCAACATTCTAAAATTGTTCTGATTGTCCTGCGGGTCTGCGAATCTACTAAAAACCACTGACCCGAACCTTTAAATGGGTGAATTGTATGGCATGTGAGTTACATCTCCAGAAAGGTGCATTTGAGAAGTGCCCAGAGCTCAGCGTGCAGGCGGTTCCCAGTGAAAGGTCCCAGCATCATGGCAAGGGAGTCTGGACTCCGAATTTGAGGTAGATTATGGAGCTGTTAGCTTTGGAAGTGGCTCTTTTAATGACTCCATGTTAACGCCACCGTCTCTGCCAAGACCATTTTGTAGTGTAATTAGAATTGCAGTGTTCTTCAAATAATGAAGGCAAAGAAATGAGCTCAGAGTTTTATTTAAGCGTTGACTTTTAGAAGTCACAGCAAAACAAGTATTAACTCGCGTCACGGTAAAAGTGTTTATCAAGGCCCGTTGCGTAACCGGACATACTAACTTCTATTTTAGGAACACAAATATCTTGCCATTTATTTCTGGAAGCTACTGCTCTATCAGCTGGTCCAGTCTTAAATAGGAAGGATGGTCACAGAAGGAAGGGTGTGAGGGGGAGGGACAGACAGGGACAGGGAGAGAGACTGGCTGTTCACTGTAGCTCTTAGAGTTCGACAGTGAATTGCACGTACAATTAAAATGCACTTAGAGGTCAGGTAAGGACATTCATTCAGTTCAAAAGGATAATCTACATTCCTGAAAAGAGAATAAGGTGATGGAAAACTCAGGTCTTCTTAAGTTGAAGCCGAATACATTCCCTTTAGTGTTATGTCATAAAAACCTAAGGGTCCTCTAGAATTCCCCTAAACGTAGGACCCTATATAGCCTGCACGTGTTTCTGTAAGTGCTTGCTATAATGCAGATAGGGCAGAAGGGCAGTGAGGTACTGTCCACCTCACAGGGCTGCCGCGGGCATCCAGAGCCCCGCCTGCGAAGCCTGCCCCGGGTCTGGCCCTCGGCTGGCAGAGTCCATCATTATTTATTTTACAAATCTTTATTTCCTGTTTTCCATACTTTAGAAAAGGTGGAATAAAATTATTCTAAGTAAAAAGCAGGTCTGAATGAGCATGTTAATGCGGGAAAAAAGAAAAAGAGAGGCATTTTCCCCAGAACTGGATCTGTACCCTGCATTTTGGTGCCCTTGCTCTAAGGGAACCAACTGGTACTGCAAATGGAGTTATCACTTGTCTCTGCAGACGCTCTTCTTCAAAGCCGGATTCTGCTGCCCCTGGGATCAGAGCCGCAAACCTGCCCCAACGTGCTCTCAGAGCTGGAGAAACAAAGCAGGCTACCTCCTGTTTCTCCCCATCCAGCACCAAAATGAGTCACCTGGACTCCATCATGCGCTTAAACACATTTCAAAAATTTCATACATACAAGTGGAGATAGGTTCAGTCACCAGGAGCAAAAGGACTGTTTCTTCATTTCATCAAGAGTCTGAACATGACGTCCTCGGCAAAGACACATTCAGGAGAAATTTTGTTTTTCAGGCCACAGACCTTCTCTTTTTTCATAATTGAAGATAAAATTAAGTCAGAGTGTAGTCAGATGAAGATATGAGTTACAAAAATATTCTTAAAAACCTCTTCATGGAGCGTGTAACTCATCCTAACAGGTCACGTGGCGGCCGAGTTGCCCAGGACAGATGCAGATCAGATGGGTTTCTCCGTGTTGTGCATGAAGCAATACTTTGGTTCTGAGCACTGCAGGAATTGTGCCTTAAAAAATCATACTCTGTCTCCCTGTGTTTAGAGCACGGTTATATGCTCAGGAACAAAAACATAAAATCAAAGATTGGTTTTCTTTTAAACACTGAAGAGTTGACAAGAAAGGCATGAAATATAATGTTCCTAAACAGAGTAACTAAATATTCTGTATTCCAACAATGAAATGAGAAGAGTCTGTGTATTAAAAATGGCTCATCAGAAGAAGTATTACATGCTCTTGGAATATTGTACAAATCTCTTGCCACATTCCACTTTGAAATGCGTTGCAATAAACTACTTTTTAAAAAAACTAAAATGGTCACAAAGTAGAATAGAAGGGCGGAGAAAGATTTTGCGTTCAGTTTATTTTATTTGGTGGGCGAGTGGCTGTCACTGCAGCCCTTTTATTAATTCAATACAAAAACAACCCCCTAAGACCCATGATTCTGGAGGCAAAGCCCACCCAGAACCACAGCCGTTGCCCGTGAAAACCAGGCGTGTCTCACAGGCGATCTGGAAGACTAAAACAGCTACACAAACCACAGCACTCTCAGAGCCCTGGGAACAGTGAGCCAGGACAACAAACTCGGGGACCCCAGCATTCATGGGGCGTGCCTTAGATGTGCATTCATGGCGGCCTTGCTTTGCAAAGACAAGGACGTGTGTATTTGCTCCTGCTATTTCCTTCCATTGCTTCTTCACTGAGATGAGCCTGGGCTGGGCCACTGCACCCCCTCAGGCCAAGGGCTCCCAAGAGACAGTGGAGTTCGAGGGCGCCCCTGGTTGGGGGTTCCACTGCTCTCTTTGGGAAGGCCCCGAGCAGGGCAGCCAGCTGCACCCCTCCCTCACTGTGTCCGCCTCCAGTCTGGCCTCTTTCCACGCTCCTCAAGCACCTGGAGGGGGAGGTCTGGGTGAGGCTGCAGAGCCAGCTGGGGCCCCCGCACAAGAAAGGGAGCAGGGGTGCGGAGGCAGAGGAGGGGACCCGCCAACTTCTGCCTTCGGTCCCTCCGGCCGGCGGCACTGGGCTCCCCAGAGGGGCTGCTGTGGAATAAGGCCCAGCCGAGCCACCCACACACCAGCAGGGGCTCCGAGCCCTCCCCTGGGGCCACACACATGCAGGGTTCAGGGATTCAGAGTGTCCTTTTTAAATTGCATGTTCTGAGTACAAAATGGCATCCCTAAATCCTAGCCCAGAGCCTGGAGGACAGCAGGGCCCGACAAGCATACAGAGAGCAGACGAAGAAGCCCAAATTCGCACGGTCGCTCAGTGCTCAGGGCCAACTGTTCGCCCACAGCACCCCTCATGGGCGAGGAAACCGGCTCAGAGCGGACGCTGGGGGCTCAGGCAAAACCCCAGAGAGAAACAAAAGGAACCCGCCTTGGGGGTGGGGAGCTGCACAAGGGCACTGAGACACAGTAGCTGCAAGAGGGCGTCTGGGAGAAGGCCAGCGAGGGCAGAGGGGAGGGGGAGCTGCCCGCCAGGCAAGGGCAGCAGGTGCAAGGCGGCCCCGCGGGCCAGGGGGCAGGAGAGGACAGCCTGGCTGCAGGGAGGGAGTGTGCACGCTGTGCTAGCAGGACCCTCGCTCGAACACACCCGAAAACAACACCGGAGGTAGCTTTGCTTCTACACTTGTAGGCGCTGGTACTTTCTGAAGTGTCTTCATGCAGTTATGAGAGAGCACACACCTCTATGAACAGTCTGCGTTGCCGTAATCCTACAGGGCCTCGTGCAATTAATGCCATCACCAGCTCGCCCTACTGATCTACTTACAACGTGAGTCTGGTTACACACACCTTGTGCTAAAGTGTAAAGTGTAATTAAGGATGCATTAACTAAGAGTCTGTTTTGCAAGCACCAAAAGACGCAGAAACATGAAAATGAATCTTATCTAGGCTTTTGTTTAAAGATATGATAATTAAATTAATGCAGGCAGCAAGTTGCCCATTAGGAGAACGACACGTTACAATCACCCGCGTGCAGAGCGGGAGAAGGTGCCGCAGCTGCCGATCCGCATCCTACGGAGCTTCGGGCTGGCAGGCTCAAAACAGCACACACGCGCACTCAGAAAGGTAATTTTACACAAACATATTCCAGCGTATAAAATCTCTTGCTTCCAAATTTAAACTTTGAAAACCACACTGCCCAAGTAACAAGTGACGAAAGACAGGAAATAACATTTTGAAAACCGGAGTTTTAGGTCTCATGTCATTAAAAATACTGTTAGAGGATTGTATTAAATATCAAGAAGTTCTTCCTTATTAATAAGCAGGCGCAGAGCTTTCCTTTGAAAGGACATGCTCTTGGCTGACAGCATCTGAAATGAACCTGTCTCCGAAGGATGACGTGGCGCGGTGGTGTTTTGGATCCCTGGCGTGGGCTGACAAACGGAGTTCAACCAGCCTGGCACAAGCCACCAGATCAGCAAGCAGCTGGGTCAGTGCCGGCGATGGGGGCTGGCTAGGGGAGGGCCCCTCAAGCCTCCACTCCCGCAAACTGGGCCCAGAGCCCCTCCCAGAGGGGCCGCCCCGTCTAACACCCACCGACGTCGCTGACGGTGCGTGAATGACCCTCTGCTCGGCCATACCCGGGGTCACGTTCTCGGCCAGACGTAAATCCAAAATTGAACTTGAAAACCATTCACATAAAGCACACCCGTCACAATCTCAGATGCCTTCTCAACTTAAAAACCCACTGAATGAAACGAGCCCCCTCTTCTGCACCCTCGGTGCTGCATTTGGATACGAGGGCAAGATCTCGGACTCCCCTGCCGGCCCCTCGGCTCTCTCACAAGAACTGAGCATCACACACACAGGGACGGAATAATTAGGGAACATCTCACACTGAAGTAAGAAACGGGGAGAGAAAGCTCTGTGCGTCCAGCTAACAACAAGCCGATCCACAGGCCTGTCTCACGGGAGCACCGGGCTCCTGCCATCAGCCGCCTCGAGGCCCAAGAACGTGACCCGTGACGACAGAGAGAAGGCAGGTGGGTGGGCCGGCTGGCATCTGGTGCATGTTCTGCTCTTCCCATAGCTTTACACAAAGAATCATTTTATTGTCATATCATTTCTATTTAATAACCTGTGTTAATATATCACATATCTAACAACTGCTATGATCCAAAGTTAGCGGCTTGCAAACTGGGTCACAGTTTCTGATAAAAACGAACTTTGCAAACAAGCCTATGGTAGCCTGAAAGAACACGGAACATGAGCATCTCGCTGGAGTCAGAGCTGCTGGGCGTTCAAGCCCAGAACCGGAAGCTGGAGCCCTCGGGGTCCTGAGCCCGGATCCCGAAGCCCCGGCTTGGCCAAGGGAAGGGGTCCCGCACAGCGCGGTGCGTGGCCCTGTTCCAGCTAAGGGGGAGCCGGGCAGGGGGCAGGGTGGGGGCTGACGGGGGAGCCGGGCGGGGCAGGGTGGGGGCCGCCAGGCCGAGGGCACAAGCCCCAGCCCAGCCGGCTGACTGCACACAGGTTTATGGGCCTGGGGCACCGGTTCATAATCAGCCTGACGTTATTTTTATTAAGGGTTGTTGAGGGGTGGCTTTGTTGCTAATTACACTTATGTATTTAATAATTACATGTGTTTGTAGACTTGCTGCCGCCCCGACTGACAAGGGTGTGAGCGTTCTCTGTGTATCAGATGAAACAAAATACCCACTTGCATTCCTTAAGCATCAGAACCCACCTTAGGGTTGCGATGAGGGACTTTCTTTGGGTCCGTCCAAAGGGCAGTGGTGCTGCTGACTCAGCACGTTCTAGAATCGGCTACAAAGTAGTAAGACTGCTCTCTAACCTCAGTAAAAAATTCTGCATCTCGGGGCGCCTGGGGGGCTCGGGTCACGATCCCGGGGTCCCGGGATCGAGCCCCGCGTCGGGCTCCCTGCTCGGCGGGAAGCCTGCTTCTCCCTCTCCCTCTGCCTCTCCCCTGCTTAAACTCTCTCTCTCTGAAAAATAAATAAATAGGATCTTCAAAAAAACATTCTGCATCTCGAACGCAATGCTCAACAGCACCTGCACTGGCAGGTGCCGCGACCTTCCCACGCGGGACACGAACCCGCCTGGCGGGTTGGAAGCCTGCTCCCCCTTCAGGGGCGGCTCGGGGTCTCAAGACAAACACGACTCGACAACCCGACTGCAAGAAGATACTTCAAGCACCTTCTGAGGCTCGTTCTCAAGTCAGATACAGACCCGCTCAGAGTTTTCCAGAAGTGTAGTAGGAAGGTTATTGACTATTGATTTTGGAAGGCATGTCTTCCACATTATTCTATTTCTCTTTTTTAGGAGCTCGCTCAAGTTCTTTCGGAAGCAAGTCAGGACGGTGGACTCCCGTGTGCATCAGACCCCGAAGCAGTCCGTGTGAACGCACACGGGCGTAAGTGCAGGCGTCTGATTTCGTCCCGGGCGGGGCGCGGGGGACACGGAGCCGCGTGCTGAGCGGAGGGGGCCCACAGCACGGCTGCACCCCCCTTTGCAGTTTCTGGTATTCGTACATGTGTTTGTGCTTCTCAGAGGATCTTACCTTCCACGTCCAGTATTAGCTTTTGCACGAAACTCCACGACTCTGAGAGAGACCGGAATTCTTTTCACTGACAAAACCGTGCTGACACTTGCTGGCAGGGTTTTAGGTGCTCTGAGAACCAAGGTGACGTGGACGGAGGACCCAGGAGGCCACGCTGCCCCTCCACACACGTGGCCGTTGGCGTCTCAAGTATTTAAAATTAAATAACATTTAAAACTTGGTTCTGCAGTGGTGCTAGCCACGTATCGTGTGCTTCCCAACTGTGTGTGTCTGGAAGATAGTTCCGCGCTCCCCAGTCGAGGTCGATGGGACTTCCACACGGGCGGTGTGTGTGAGCTAGACGTACAGAGACAGAACGTCTCTGCAACACAGCGGTAGACGAGCTACGACGGGCATCAGCCTGTTTCTCACCGTCTAAGGATTTACTACACATTGTCGACAGGTTTCCAGCTACCAGGAGACTTGGTGCACGCCTGCGAGGAAGTACCTTCCACTCTTCAGATCCCTGAGTTTTAAACGTGTATGATTCACTTAAGAATGACTGGAGTTCTCAATAATGCTTCTTATGCGACTTGCCCAAGAAAACAGATATTACACCCATTGGGTCTGACAACTGCCGAGGCGCCACCAGCCCATCAGGAAGGTAACTACTTCTGGGTGACTCTTCAGTGCCCATCGACCCCACAGCCCCCGCATGTATTTAATAATTACATGTGTTTGTAGACTTGCTGCCGCCCCGACTGACAAAGGTGTGAGTGTTCTCTGTGTATCAGATGAAACAAAATACCCACTTGCATTCCTTAAGCATCAGAACCCTCCTTAGGGTGGTGATGAGGGACTTTCTTTGGGTCCGTCCAAAGGGCAGTGGCGCTGCTGACTCAGCACGTTCTAGAATCGGCTACAAAGTAGTAAGACTGCTCTCTAACCTCAGTAAAAAACTCTGCATCTCGGGGCGTCTGGGGGGCTCAGGTCATCGCATGCAGGCTGGGGTCGGGGCGACTGCACGAAGTGGCTTTCTTAGTAAGTTCACTTCGCATTCTGTGAAAAAGCCGCGGTGACAGCGTCACTTTGCACAAGGAAGTGTGGGAGGACGTGTGGCTTCGGGCGGAAACGGCGCCTCTGGGTTTGGAGATCTGAAGGGCCCGGTCTCAGTCCCGCCGTGCCCTTCTCCCAGAGGCATGGACAGCCCCCCACCCCAGGCTCGACGCACGGTCAGCCCCCTGCCCCGGGCTCGACGCACAGACAGCCCCCCGCCCCAGGCTCGCGTGCTGGAGTTCCCTGGAGAGCTCACCCGCCGTCGCCCGGCCTGGGGCTGGCGGTGGGAGGGGTGCCCTGGGCACACTCCCCCACAGACGTGCGGGGAGGGGACACTGAGGAAACGTCCCCCAGGAGAACTCGCACAGGTCAGGCCCTCAGTGAACCTAATTTCCATGTGGGGAGGAGAGACGATTGTTTGGAGCCGTGTCAGCTGATGACGGTTTCATATAGGATTAGTTCCCATTCTTGAGGCTGGTACGGCCAGAACAGAGCTTTCTAAATGGGCGAGAGGACCCGGCAGCATCCCACAGCTGGGACGAGAAGTTGTAGGACGAAGCACTCCGTAGAGGACTGGCCTTGAGGAATTACCCCGTGGGTGGACAAGGGCAGCCCCCGTCACAGCTGGGGTGTCAGGACTTTCAAAGGAGACGGATGCTCCCATCAAAGTGAAAGACGGTCTACATGGTGACGAGAAGAGCCGAGTCAGGGCCTTTGTGTCTATTCGTCTCGTTTCTCAGAATGTCTTTCGGATACGGTCTGGAGGGTCTCATCAAGCAAGTGGGTTTTAATAGCGACTAAAGATGCGGATGACTTTTTCGGGGATGTGGTCACCCCTGGAGAGGCAACGTGCTGGTGGGTATTGTTCACGTCTGGCTCCGAAAAACAGCCTAAATAACTTACCAGTGTAATCTGAAATACCAGACTAGTAAGTTACTCCCCACTGTAAAATTTAGATGTGAACCTACATTTTGCAAGCTCTCAGATTTTGTTTTTCACTGTGGTATATTTTTCCTTAAGCTGATTAAATAGAAACATCCAGAACCATGGCTGGCACCTGTGGGGAACTTTATGAGCCAGATACAAGTACCAGGAGAAGTCCAGAGAGGAGCTTTTCCCAGGCCACCTACAGATGAAAAGCAGGTTTTCAAGATTATTGCAGTTTGCTAGGTTTTAAACATTTTAAGGACATCATCGCTTGACATCACTCATTTTAGAAAATGTGCAAGTATGTCAAGACAAACCACTGGTGGTCTTTATTTTCCCCTTTCTGGCAGGAATGATTCTAACCAGAGACACCCTCTACTTTCAGAGGAGAAAAAAAAATCATGAGATTTTAAGTTCATCCAAAGTGAATTGATGTCCGTGTTTAAACAAAAACAAACAAACAAAGCTGAGAATTCAGATGTTAAGAGATAGTTCAGGGCACAGGAAATCCTACTTTCTTCAGTGAGGTAGGAAATTGGGGGGCAGGGGAATGCAGAGTCCCACACTGAATGAAATCAAAACCTAGGGCAGCCTAAGTAACACATATGGTCTCCATCCTGAGTACCTGTTGCTTATGGACCCTAAGCTGAGGGCCCGTCACGGGTGGACCATACACGGAAGGCCTGCTGCAAATGGACAGTTTCTCCAAAGGGACAGTTGGTCGAACTCCTTTTATTCAAGCTGACAAAAGGTAATGAGTCTCCGTAGTAGCCAGGTGAGCCAAATGTCTTCTCTCCCTTTGCCGGTTTCCTTACCTGGCTCCCAAGGGCCATCCGCCAGACAGCCTCCCCAAAGGCAGGGAGTATTTTTAGCCTGTGGAACCAGTTTTCTTCCTGGAGCCTCTGTGGGTGGAGTCTGCTGAGAAGGCTGTGAGTCTCGGCCCAGACCCAGGGGCTCAGGCAGCAAGCGTGGGTGTCCTCTGGAGCGCAGGGCAGGGTCCTTCCCGGTTCTGCCAAATCACCATCGTAAACATGGACCGAGTGAAAACGAGCTGATAAACAAGTGAGCCAGCACTATCTGGACTCTTAAAAACACAGGGAACCAAAGGCAACATGGGGCTTTCTTCATTTCTGAAGACTGGGAATGATCACGGAAACGTTCGCGTGGCTCCTCCCGTGGCGGGGGTCCTTCTCCCTAATGCTCACCACCGGCCATTCTGCTCTGTGCTGGGGCCACAGGAACAGGGCTCTCAGCCGCCTTGCCACCTGGTCCTGCGTCCGATCCACCTGTTACTAACAGCAAGGTTGGCGTGGGCGCCTTCTCTCTACCCCTTCTGGAACGCCACTTCTCCTACACCTGACGTGTCTTCTTCAGGGGGAGGGAGAAACAGGAGACTGAGAGGTGCTGAGTCACGGGGAGACACCTGACGCTGTAGGGTCCTGCTGGGAAGGGTCTCCTTCCCCGGCGCTGGACAGACGGCTCGGCCAGAGCAGGAAGTCGCCCTAAGCCCATCGGGCGGCAGGTCCTCGGCAGGATGCGGGAGTGAGGGTGGGTGGGGAGAGCAGCTCCCGCAAGAGGCCGGGTGGCGAGGGATGGAGGTGACGCTGCCCTGCACGGACCCTCCGATTAACAGGTCAACCGGCCCCCGACACAGACACAGCTCCGACTCTCCCTCAGGTCAAACAGGCCTCACGGAATCACCTGCAGAAGCATACAGAATGGCCCACGGTAGGGCGGGGGCTCACGTCATCTTCCTCTCTTCTGGTGCAAATCTGAACGCCATGTAGCATCTCAGACGCTCACTCTGAAAGCTGTCAAAGGCTTGCTCTCCACTTACAAAACAAAAATTTTTTTTAAAGAGCTTTAACATGTCACAATCACCCGCAGGAACCAGTGTTCTTAAATTCCCAATTTTTAAAATCATCCAAATGTTAAACATTAGCTTTCAGAAAACAAGAGTGCAAGTACAGGCCTTCCTTCTGCTCAACAATCTTATTTTGGTAGAATTAAACAAATTAAGAGGATGTTTCAGTGACTCACAACATCAAATGACAGGAAAGAACCTCGAGCCACAAAGCGGATTTTAGAACCGGGGCCCCAAATCTGCCATCACGAGACTGCGCTCCCTCGGGGCTAAGAGGTGGCCGGTCCCGCGGCAGCCGCTCTCCACTCTCACCTCCATAGGACGGAGACTCTGCTCCGGGTGCAGACCCCGCCCGACTGGACACACAGATCAACACTGCTGCCCGTTAGAACGGCGAGGTGATCAGTCGCACGGTTTGGGGTTTAAAAATGAACACGTCAACCCCCATTCAATATTGACTAGAATCATGTATGTATTTATAAAATCAGTCCCCCTTTCAGCAGGAAACGGAGGATTCCAAACCAATAATGACATTATACTCAGGTAAGTCCCTTCCGGTTCATCTTGGTCCCGAAATGATTAGTCAAGACGCTAGATAACACTGCTCTTAACTAATGAAGGTAACACAGGAGCGAGAACAGAGTGTACTCACTCCTTTACTTTACAGGGAGGACTTAAAGCAAATTATGGACAATGACCCCCCCTGGCTGATAGAGGAAAGGAGTCCAGGCAAGAGCAGAGAAGGACCCCCTGCTGCTCAGGTCACCGTTATTCATCACAAACCCTACTACAGAACTCCGGAGAGGGTATTGGGGCTGCGGCCCAATCCCGTCCCTCGGCAAGTGGCGCCAGGACGGTCCGTGAGCCACCATGTGTCTTGACTGTAACACGCATAAGGTTACGTCGACGTGAAGTACCAAAGACACGGCGCAATTTCCCTTCCCTGTCCCCACAATCAGGGCGGATTCAATGTCCCGAACACAAGGTCAGCCGTGTTTTCTCATCCTCTGAAATGACCCTCGATGCCTGTAAAATGAGGTGGACGCCGTGCGGGAAACACAAAGAAGATTACTTCTGATGACCTGGAAGGATTCTGACCATTTTTACGTGCATTTTCCCCTTGTGCTTATGTGTACCTTCCAAGGGCGGTACAGTGATGGAGTGGACAGGGATCGGGGGCAGGTGCCACCCGAAAGACCAGCCCAGTAAGACTGTCGTGGGCTGGGGTCCGGGCTGAGGCGTGCGGGTCTTGGTCTGTGTGCTAAGGACCACACAGACATTTCTAAGGCAGGGGGATAACACCCCAACAGTTTTAGCAGGAAACCCTGCAGCCACAGTCCGTATCAGGAGGATTATTTCAATGACAAAACCCGCTCACTTCTTACCTTGTTGCCCTTCTCCGCGCTTGACTCCCGCTTTCCCGCGTGGTTTCCCATCCTGAACCGATGAGCTCGTCAGAAGCTACAAGACAAACAGAAGGCATTGGCCTTAAAGCTGGTACTCTCAGAGTGTTCTACCTTGTTTTCAGTCAGAGCAACAGTCCCCTGAGGTACCCCTTGCCTGTTTCTGAGACGAGAAAACTAAAACCCCCAGACTTGAGACACACCAGAAGCCTTATCAGCACGTGCCTTTGTTGGTTTCTGATCAGAATCGGAACGCTTGGACGCGGGACCCCTGCTGACCCCCACGCTCTGCTCAGTGACAAAGACCCCTCAGCGTGTTTCCTCATCCCAGACAAGGAACCCCAGTCCAGACCTCTCGTGGACGGTGTCCACTCCGCGGCATACACACATGGGGTCCCACCTCCTCCCCAGGTGTGGTGAGCCGCGCTGAGAGGCAGACAGGGCGACACTCCTGAAAACGAACCACCGTTCAGGCTCCCTGTTTAGGGAATCACGGGGCAACAGAAACTGCCAGGTCAGACTGAGGTCTGCTTATCAGACCGTTTTAAGTATCCCAAGAATCTGCAGAATTTGCAAGGAAGGTAAAGTTGGATTCAAAAAGCATCTGTTCTTCATCTGGTTTTACTAACATAAACTTTAGCAGTTTTGTGTCTCCTCAAAAGGCACAAAACTGGAGAGTTTAGCCAAACTCATTCTATACCATTCGCTTATCCACCCTCATCCTTGGACCTGTGCTGACCACCGGGACCATTTGCTCAGTCACCTGCGCCTGGCGCAGGTGCTGGTCTTTAGGGACGGTTGTGAAGTGTCACTGTCCACGAGGAATTCTTTTTAAAGAACACGTGAAAACCAACTCCCTGCTAAACGTGAAACAGTTTTTCTTGAAGGGTAAAAAAGGGAAGAATTTCTAAAACATTACATATGCCTGCATAAAAGACAAGTCTGGCTCCCCAAGAGGGGAAAGGGAAACTGCTTAAGATCTGAATTTTTCCAAAGTCTCTCCTAGTCCTGGGTGCCTCTGAGTGACCGTGATGGGTGCCTTTGCCTCTCTCCATGAGGACCCCGACCGTCGGCGGGATGGATGAGAAAGGGAGCAATGACGTTTTTGAGTGTCGCTCCTAGGCTGTGTGTGAGCATGTGAGCAGTTATTGGGTGGACACCACCAACAGCCAACCACCTGTGGAAAGAACACCCTTCCCACCTCTACGTTGTAAATGGAAATTGGGCCGGGCGATCGCATGTCCAGTGAGAGCCCGGGAAGAGAAAGATTAAGTGAAGTGGCAATAATGAGTTCCTGTAAATCAAAGACATAGCTCTAGCAGCAATAAAACATCACTAACTTAGAACAATCAGGTGAATTCTGCATGTTTCATGCACGAGAGTGAAAAAAACCCCAGTGTTTAAAAATGTATGCTTTTAAAGATGCAAATCTACCTTTGCAGATAATTTCAGCCTCCAGTGTGATTCTATCATCTATCTACGAAATTATTTAAATTGGACCATCACAAAAACCCTCAAAGGAAATTTGGGAGGTTTGGACAAACATGGTACTTTACTTGATGGGCACAAAAAGGGAAAGAGAGAACTTGTTTTTGTCCTCTTGGGGTCTACACAGTAGTCACAGGATGTGAGTGAGTGTTCTCCCCAGGAGACATGGGTCTGAATGCAGGGAGCAGCTGTTCTGCTCAAGTCTGGCCTCTCTCTGATTCCTTGTAGGGTTTTAACTAAATATCGGGAACTTGCAAAATGTATAGAATACACAGAGTAACAATGCACTAAACATCTGTAGATCTCGCCCGCCGCCATCTTAGAAATAAGCATTGGTTATACAAAACTAAACGCACGCAATAACAAGTATTGTTAAATGTCTATACTACCCAGAGCAATTTACAGATTTAATGCAATCCTTATCAAAATATCAACAACCTTTTTCACAGAACTAGAACAAACAATCTGAAAATTTGTGTGGAGCCACAAAAGACTCTGAATAGCCAAAGCCGTCTTAGAAAAACAAAACTGGAGGCATCAGAATCCCAGATTTTGAGATATACCACTATATAGTATAGTAGTATCTGTAGTGATCAAAACAGTGTGTTACTGGCACAAAAACAGACACATAGATCAATGGAATGGAACAGAAAACCCAGAAATAAAACCATGATTATATGATCAATTAATTTTGACAATGGAAGCAAGAATATGTAATGGGAAAAAGACAGTCTCTTCAATAAATGGCTTTGGGAACACTGGACAGCTCCAGGCAAAAGAATGAACTTTCTTACACCATACGCAAAAATAAAATGGATTAAAGACCTAAATCTGAGACCCGAACCATAAAAATCCTAGAAGAGAGCACAGGCAGAATGTCTCTGACATCAGGTGCAGCAACATTTTTCTAGATGTGTCTCCCGAGGGAAGGGAAATAAAAGCAAAAATAAACTATTAGAACTACATCAAAATAAAAAGCTTCTGCACAGCAAAGGAAACAATCAAAAAAACTAAAAGGCAATCTATGGAATGGGTGGAGATATTTGCAAATGACATACCCAATAAAGGGTTAGTATCCAAAATATATAAAGAACTGATACAACTTAACATAAAAACAAAACAAAACAAATACTCTAATTAGAAAACGGGCAGAAGATATGAATAGACATTTTTCCGAGGAAGACATACAAATAAACGGCCAACAGACACATGAAAAGATGCTCAACATCACTCAATTCAGGGAAATGCAGATCAAAACCACAATGAGAGATCACGTCACACCTGTCAGAATGGCTAAACTTAACAACTCAGGAAACGACAGGTGTTGGCGGGGATGCGGAGAAAGGGGAACCGTTGTGCCCTCTTGGTGGGAATGCAAGCTGGTGCAGCCACTCTGGAAACAGTATGGATGTTCCCCCAAAAATTAAAAATAGAACTACCCTATGATCCAGTAATTGTCCTACTAGGTATTTGCCCAAAAAATGCAAAACACTAATTGAAAGGGGCACATGCACCCTGATGTTTATAGTAGCATTACCTACAAAAACCAAATTATGGAAGCTGCCCAGGTGTCCATTGACACATGAATGGATAAAGATGTGGTATATATACACAATGGAATATTACTCAGCCATCAAAAAGAATGAAATCTTGCCATTTGCAAAGACATGGATGGAACTAGAGGGTGTTATGCTAAGCGAAATAAGTCAGTCAGAGAAAGACAATTATATGATCTCACTGATCTGTGGAATCGTAGAAACAAAACAGGTAACAAAGGAAAAAAGAAAGACAAACCAAGAAACACTTAACTCCAGAGAACATGCTGATGGTCGCCAGGGAAGAGGGGGTTAGGGGAGGGGTTAAACAGGGGAAAGGAGAAAAATGAAACATAGGTAAAAAGAGTTAACTTCTTTTAAAGCCGACAACTTGGACTTTCGGGTTTCCTTCCGTCTGAGCGTGAAGAACCTCACATTACCAACCCTGTACTCCCCTGGGCAGCAGTCCAACCCAGTGTTCCCTGCTCCCCACCCCTACTTCCTCCAACCAGCGTCCCCTCCCTGTCTCCCCAGAGTGATGTTCCCTCCTTCCAGAAAACAAATCTCTAAACCTAAATCAGAATAGTGTGGGGTGTGTAAATACTTTGGGGCTTGTAGACAAAAGCGGAGCTATTTTTGGACAAAAGGACGTTTGAGGCTGAAATCCAATGACAGACACCCTCCCCCCCCCCCGCCACCGCTTGGAGAAAGGTAATGTTTCTTCCAAGCTGGTTGGTCCTGACCCAAACTTCCTCACACTTCAAAGCAAAACATGAGGCTGCACTTGGGAGGGTTGTTCCTGAAATATTTAATCAATATTTAGAAAACTCAAGACTACCAGACCGAGGATAGATGGAAGTAACAAAAAGTTCCAGGTCAGACTTCTGAATGCATACAGAGGCAGTTAGAGCTGACTGCCTCTTGGATGAACAGCAAGAGAATTTATTTTATACATATCATTTTGTGTAGGCAGATTCTTGCCTTAAATGCACAACATGCATTCTGGCCCAAAGAGAAAGACAAGAAATACAAGGTGAAGAGTGACGTACGATCGTTGACTAGGACTTTCGTCCTGGCGAGGCCTTCCAAGGCACCCGAGGATGGGGGTATCTCGTAGGACTGCGGGCAAAGTCATGGCATGCACATGAGTATGGGCACTGGCTTACCTGAGAGCTAGCAGGGTAGGGCCACAGAAGGATGAGGCGCTGTGACGGAGAGCTCACTACTGCTCGCAGGCCTCCCAAACATGCTGAGAAGAACCAGCTGCAGACCAGCCAATGGGACACTGGCGTCCCGCCTTTATTCCACTGCCTTTTTTAAGTCATCTCCACACCTGACGTGGGGCTGGAACTCAATGACCCTGACATCAAGAGCCCCATGCTCTCCTGACCAGGCCAGCCAGGCACCCCTGTTCCATTTCATTTCTGTAATTAATTGAATTGAGACAGCAGAATTTTGAACATGTGGAATGCTGCTTAGAAGCCAGCTGACTCTAAAGCATCTTGAGTAATTGGAGAAGCTTCTTGTGAAATAATAGAAAAGGGAAGTGGGGGAGGGTGGGGGGGAGGGTTGGAGCTGGAAGCAGAATGACCTCTGGTTGCAGAGGGGGCTGCCACACACTGCTTAGGGTGAAGTCCAGTTCCAGGGGGGGATGCCTAAAAAGCCCCCAGGGGTTACTGGAAATTTCCATAACAGTACATGAACAACCATACTGTTGCAAGCTAGGAGGCTAAAATTCAGCATAAGCTGTTCAAGGTCGCAATCCACTGTTGACCATGCAGCCTTCAGGGTTCAGAATTCACCGCTCCCGCAGCCAACACTACCACCTGGCCCCTTGGTGGAGGTCCCGAAGGGCCCCCCAGACAACACCCACCGCGGGCGGCTGCGAGTGCATGCGCGCGGCAGGGCTGACGTGCGTGGGGGCGCAGAGGTGAAAACAGGGCGCTTCCAAGTATTTTAACCAACTGCATCCTGCTGGGATTCTAACATTTCCAAGTGCAAACACGGCAAGTCAGAGCGAGATGCCAATCCAGGCTAGTGCTGTGTGAAGCAGGGCAACTGGCTCCACCTCTCTGAGCCTCAGATTCCTTTGAAGTGGAAGGAAGGAAAGCTCTTTGGCTGCCCTCTGGTGAGAATGAAGCAGCTCTGGTTAGAGCAAGGGGGAGCTCTAGGCGCTGCTGGTTTCTGTCCTCCCGTCCCTCCCGGCAGGTGCACGTGACAGGGTGGGGGGTAAGCAGCTGCAGGAATGCAGAGACCTTGCCATGGGCATCCACTCAAACTGACAAGGTCGAGGGAAGAGGAGGTGGTAAGAACACCACCGCCCTGGAGAAGCCCCGGAGTGATGCCACACCAGGAGCCCGAAGCGAGAGCTCAGGCCCCCCCCAGGGACCAGCCCGACGCAGGAAGTTGGGCAACTGGGGCTGGCTCAAGACTGCTGAATGGGGCAGCGAGAAAGGAGAAGTCCGCCAACAGGAGCTGCAAGAGACAGCCGTTTCTGGCTTCAGAACAGCCTCCAGATACTCGCCCAGTGCATTTTTACAGGCAGGAGGGCAAATTTATGGTGAGACAGAGAAGGTCCTAGACATCGCCCAGACCCAAGCCTCCCAGAACGTGGGGATCCTGGGAGCGCCGAGTGGATGGGGAGGCTGGGTGCCGCGGTGCAGGGTCAGAGGTGACGCGGGGAATTGGTCATCCACTTCCGCTCTTCACTGTGCCTTGGGGCTCACAGCAGCCCACCTTCTAGGTTATGTAATTACAGGAATAGCCCCGTAAGCTTTGTTCCCATTTCACAGCCGAGAAAGTAATATTTAGAAGACTGAATCTAGCTTTGAGAGTATCGTGACTTTAGGAAAATATTTTAGTTAGAAATAAGGATTTTTAACATATTATAAATATATCTTATGTGGATAAAATCGTTAGAGTGGGTCTAAGATATCATACATTTCTGTATTACTAATTAGCACAATAAAAAGAAGTAAGACCTTACTCTAGCAAGTAGCCTTGAAAAAGAACACCGGATGACAAGAATCTGTTCCTTATAAACACTTGCACGGGGATACACAAGTTTACTAATGAGAACAGAGGGACATTCTTAAACGGAGGTCAGAACAGCTGCAGGATTCAGTAAGGTGCTGGACCCAACAGCCACAGACCCGACCACACTTCACTACCACGTCCGCCCCCCTCCCGTCCCTACAGAATGGCTTTTTGTTACATAAGGCACTGGACGAAGAACGAGACAAACAGGGAGTTCGTTATGACCTCAAAGAGCTTATCTTCCACATGTCTTAACTGGAAACGTTCAACTCTCTTCTAATAACGTTTTTAAAAATAAATAGTTGCTTCATGCTCAGTAGGGAGCCAGAGGACTGACTTCGTCATTGGTCTCTGGTGCATTATCCACATATGCTATTTCAGAGCAATGTTTTCCCTGTTCTCTGTGCACCTGCCAAAGTGTGGGCGTGGCCAGTAAGAACACCCGTGGGAGGCCAGTGGTGGGGCAGTGCTGAGAAGGACGGGCTGGGGTCTACTCTGGCCAGAGGGGGTGAAGCACTGAGCCCCCGGTGAATTTGCTAAAATCTACCTGCCAGAATCTGTGGGTCATTCCCAGCAGAGAAGACTATTAACATGTACTTACAGCAGCAGGATTTAAAAATCCCAGCAGGGTGGTAACTTTTGCTTTCTTGATCTTTTTAAAATCAATTAAATGTACTTTGCCATTAACCATTCATGGAATTTTTGCTTTTCACTAGACTCTAAAGGTCAACAGACTTGGTTGTTATCAGCACTACCGTTCCCACTTCCCCTGGGTCCTGGGTCCGAAGGAAGCACCTGGTCACTGGGGTCCAGCAGGGGCACCCAGGAGATGCTCAGAGGACACGTGCTGCGCGACTGGACATCCGGATCCCAGGGATCCCAGCCATGGAGTGGATCAGTCGCTCGTGTTGACTGAGGAACCAGCAGGCACACATGAGTGTGTCGTATTTCGGAGGTGGTCCAACTATAGATTCTAGGGGAATGGAAAGCAAGGGAAAGACTGTGGATCTATGCACTTGCACAGAAGAGGCTTATCTGACCTCTGAATTGTGGGCTGGACATTGAGGGGAAAACTGCAGAACTTAGACTGACAGGGTGTAGTCAGGGTAGCTCAGGAACGGGGAACCCGAATAAAGGTAATAAAACAGGAGGCAGTGACATTTCCAAAGGGGCGGCCTCATTTCCTTTTTGGGACTTCTAACCACAGACAGAAGGTACTCCCTGGAGAGCAGCCCCCCTTCCCTCTCCCCTGCACAGGAAGGCCGCTAACCTCGGAGACCCCAGCTTCCTGGACTCCGTGCCCCCCGACAACTGTGTGTGCTCCAGGCACACGCCACACATGAGTCCGATAACATGGCACACGGAACATGAAGAGAAAGCCGCTGGCCTCCCCACCCAACCCGGTGAAGCCACACAGTCTTCCCGAAGTCCGCTCAGAGCAAACAGGGTCGGGTTTGATGTTTCCCAATGAAGGTCTGAAGGCTTCGCAGTCTGGAGAGTGAGTGTTGTAAGGGTTTTTTTTTTAAGATTTTATTTATTTGACAGAGAGAGAGAGAGAGAAGAGCAGGGGGAGAGGGAGAAGCAGGCTCCCCGCTGAGCAGGGAGCCCGATGCGGGGCTCGATCCCAGGACCCCAGGATCATGACCCGAGCCGAAGGCAGTCGCTCAACCAACTGAGCCACCCAGGCGCCCCTGTTGTAAGGGTTCTGAGCCATCTCACAGAAGAAGGGGTGGGAGGAAGGGAGAGCTTTCTTAAGTTCAGAAGCTTGCTGTTTAGGAGGACAATAGCATTGAAGGTGGACAGACACCTGCCCATCTGACCTTGAGCAAGTCAGCTGAACTCGGCCTGGCTCCCACCTGCCTGACCTATCTGATCAGGGGGTTGGGAGAGTCAGGTGACAGGACAGCCACACCGTGAAATGTGTAAGACGTGGGGAAGGGTGGACTGTCTCCACAGCGCCTGGCCGCACCCACACAGCACTGGGAAGGGCCTGCGAGTCCTGCCCTTGGACACAGTGCCATGACAAACCCTCAGATTCAACCCACCGACTCTGGTGAGAAGCTTCCGCGCCAGCCCCACAGCTGCTCCTCAGCGCAGCCGCGTCCTCCGTGGGACGCCTGCGATCCTGAAGACCAAGGTGTTCCGGACTGTGCTGCACGTGGCCAGGCTTTGTCACAGCCAAGGGGAGCTTTTGCTCCCCACAGACTACCAACAAATTCAGATACACCTGGAATGCAGATGAACGGACTGCTTGGAAGCTGTCCTAACTGGCTGAGACTGGTGCTACCGGGGTGTGGACGTCAGCCCCTCGCCGGCTGGTGTAGCCCCTTGCTTGGCGGCACGCCGGCAGGAACCGGACTTTGCTTCCTTTTCCTCGACTCCCCACGTTGAGACCCCACAGCCCCCAGAGGTCATGGCAGAGGTTGGGGAGGGAAGTGGGCAAGTAATGGACTCCCCTGGTGATTAATACCGGGAACAGCACAAGAGGGGCCCTGACGGGGGAAGGCATTTGGAATTCAGTGGTTTCTTTTCAGGAAGAGTGGAAAACTAAGTACAGAGGGAAATCAAGAGCATTCATATGGCCATTGGCGGGCCAGACCTCACGGCAGGTGCCGGGGATCCAGCGGCGAGCAACAGGTAACGCGTTCATTAGCCAGGGGAAAGCTTACAGGAACCTAGGTGGGAACGCAGAGGTTCAAGCGATTCAGTTGTAAGTACTTCAAGAAGTAGCATGACGGGGCGGGAACTAGGTGTGTGGACGCTGGTGTGCGTGGACAGATGGAACGGAACAAACAGGAACGGTGGACGCTGGTGTGCGCGTGGACAGACTGTCCCAAGGAGGAAGGAGGCGGGACCGGGAGGCAGGCTCACTGGGCTGACTTTGAGTTTCCACAGCAGGCAGGTCTCGGGACGGTCCAGTGACAACCCCCACCCTCCCGCCGTGTTCTCCCATTTGAGGTCATTTGCGGGAAGCTCCCCAGTGCTCCAGACCTCCTTCCACTTCCTCTCCCAGCTGATGACTCATTCTTGCTCCAGGAGAAGCACCCAGACAGCAGCCCCTCCCAGGCCCACGGGGTCCGCAGACCACCGCACACACACCTAGCCACTGCCTCCCCCTGTGCAGGGGGTGCTCACATGCGGTCTCCCACGGAAGTTCAGATCTGGGGGCAGTGACAGCCAAATACCACCATGCCGTTTTGCTGCTTTGAAGACCGTTTTTAAAATTCACTATCTCAGAAGCAGCTAGAAAACACAGTAATGGTAACAATTTAAAAGCTTCTCCACCTGACTTCCCCCCACGGAGACTGCATAACATCTCTCCTGACTCCTTACTCTTTGCCCAGATAAATACGCTCTCCGTTTTCATACACTTAGAGGCAGGTATGGGAGCTCAACCAGAACACACGTGTAAAATGCGGTATAATAACTGTGCTGGGAGGGCGCATGACCCTGACCCTGGAGGTCAAAGGGCCCTTCCCATGGTTAGGGGTTGTATTTTGTCCCCCCAAACATCTGTGCACAGCCTAACCCCCAGTGCCTGTGACCTGATTAGGAATAAGGTCTTTGCAGGTGCAATGAAGTTAGGAGGAGAACATAGGGGTTAGGGTGGGCCCTACTCCAATGACTGGTGTGGACAGAGACACAGCAGGTCTACAAGCAAGGGGACCCCGAGGAACAGTGGCGGCCACCTGAAGCTGCAAGGCAAAGAAGGATCCTCCCCTGGAAACTTCAGAGGGTGCATAGCCCTGCCCACACCTTGATTTGGGACTTGGGGCCCAGAACTGGGATGAATGTATTTCTGTTGGCACTCATCCAGTCTGTGGCCCTCTGCTATGGCAGGGAACTAACACACAGGGAAAAGGGCAGAGTTGCCGCAGACTCCGAAGCAGGAGCTCTTAGAAGGGAGGAGGCGGAGGGCGGCGGGCACAGCGTGTGCAAAGGCCCTGAGGTAAGGGAGGCTGTGAGTGGAGTCCGAGTGTGACAGGAAAGAGACAGAACACCACGAATCGGCTGTGGTCAGGACCATCCTGCGGCAGATGAGTCATCTCAGCTGAGACGACGGACGATGCCACGTGGGTGAGCCTTCATCCATTTCTAGACCGAGTCTAGACCAGGTCGGGGACGAGCAGGCTCCGCAGAGGGCTGAGTTCCCAGAAAGCCTGGGCTACAGACGAGTGTCTGTGCCTCCCCCTCCCCGATTCCTACGTTGAAGCACTGACCCCGCATGATGGCAGCAGGACGGGGGCCTATGGGAGGTCACGAGGGCAGGACTCGTGCCCTCAGGAGAGACCCCACCCGGCTCCCAGCCCCTTCTCCAGGGGACGTCACAGCAAAAAGACACCATCCATGAACACACACGAGGGTCCGCCCCAGACGCCGAATCTGCCAGCACCTTGATCTTGGGCCTGGGGCGTCTAGACCTTCGAGAATGAACATCTGCAGTTTCTCAGTCCCTGGTCTGCGAGCCTAAGAGGCAGCCCGGCGGAGGTGAGCAAGGCCGTCTGGAGCGGTAGCCGCAGGCTGGCCTCCCTGGTCTCCAGGACTTGGCATCAGCTGCGGCCCTGACGACATCGACGGAAAACCCAGCTCCATCCAGACCCCCCCAGGAGCGTCTGAGAAGAGCTGGCTGCTGGATCTGGGGGTACGGACAATTCCGCCTTAAGGCGTCAGATAATACCCCCACGCTCGTCATCACCACGCCTGTTCCCTCAGGCTTATCAGACCGAAGGTGGTCTCCAGCTCGCAAGAGCCCTGCCCCAACGTCGTCGGAAACCACTTGAAAGGGAAGTTATGGAATTGCAGAAAAACGTGCTTGCGGACGTCTGCTTGCAATCCCTGGAGGTTGCTGTTCCCGGGTCGGCTGGTAGGTAAAGCACCATCAGAGCAGGGCCGCAGTGAGTGTGAGGACGCAGCCTGGGGCGCCGACCTCCCTGCCCCAGAGTACTCTGCTGGAGGGAGGAAGAGGCAGACAACAGGGCAGCTCGTCCACCTTCCCAACTGCCTGCTCACACATTCACGATCCTATGACTGGGTAAGATGTTAGCATTCTGCAGCTCTTACAGGGACAGAAAAACCTCTCCGTGTATAAACAAGTCAGAGGACGCTGGCCTCGCTCCTAGGACCCGGCCCGCCAGGCCCGAAGTCACGTCGAGACCGGCCTTTCTGATGTGTGGGGAGAGACTCCGCTCAGACGCACTGGGCACACCCTTCCCTCGGCGGGCGGGGGGTCTGGAGACCTGGTGGTCCTGGTGGCCGACTCGGTCACCTCGAGGGAATGCTGCGTCCCACCGGCTCCCGGAGGTTCCAAAGGGTAGGCCGGGCACAAGCTGCCCACACCAGGGGCCCAGCAGCTGGAACGAGGCGGGCAGGCGGCTTCAGAGCGGAAGTACCTGGAGCGTAACGGGGGTGGCCAGGGCATGCCCTTTCTTGTAGACGCTCTCCTGCCTTGCTCGGAGGGTTTGGGCCCGCATTCTTCCATATCCATGAACCTGTGATGGGAAATGTTGACTTCCTGCAGGTGTTGTGGAAACAGCTGGTTAATATTTGACAAGCACCTGAAGATAGGAACTGTCGGTCAAGGGTAACAAACCCCAGCAGGGGCCTTCTGTGACCAGCCCACGGGTTGTCTTCCACGGCATCTCCCCCGTGAGCCATGGCAGGGACTCATGAGGATGGCATCTCCCCGGTAGGTATGTGCACGCCACTCAGCTCAGAACACCAGCTCTGGTAATTAGGCTCACCTACGCCATGACCACAGGTCCACGAGGGCCACATGACTCAGCGCACGGTCCGTGGCAGTGAGAAGAAACGCACACACTCTGCGCACGGCTCGGGGCCAGAGCTAGTGATCAAAGGACAAAACAATGTGCCTTCGACTCAGAGCACATTTCCACCCACCTCAAGAACAACTCATAAATTCCCTGACACCGGGCGTGACGGCTCCTGACGGTTACGCACAGGGAGGAAATGCGTTGGCTCCAGCCATAGGTTTCTAAGTGGCCTGGGGCCCAAAGAGTATCATTTGAGTCTTAACTAAACCAAACCTGTGTTTCTTTCTGAAAACACAGAAAACACCTGAATCCCAGAACTGTTGATCTAAACTGTCCAGATTCAAATCCCCAACCCCTATCCATGTGGCCCCACGGGAGACAGCAGGTCTCACCAGGCACGCAGCATGGTACTGGGTGACTTCTTTCCAGAATCTTCCAGATTCCAGTCAGGGAAAACAGCGCTCCGCGTGGTCATCAGCCCATCACGGTCCCACCGGAGACACGGTCGGAGGCTTCCCGGGGGCCCTGCCGCTCCCCCCGGGGGTGAGTCTGCACTTCTTGAGACACAAGGGAAAGGGTGACAATTATATTTACAGAAAGGGGAGGGGGATGGGTACCAGCAGAGTGGGAGGTCATGGTAGGCAGGGGCTGTGGGTTTGGTGTCAGGAAGCCCATGCGACGGGGTTACCACGAGCTGGGCGCTATCTGCACATTTCAGAGCATCGCTTCTTCATCCTCTCCCCGCTCCGCGGACTCATCTTACAGATGATGCAGCTCGGAGGCCGGGAGAGGTCGGGTGACCCCAGGTCGCACGCGGCAACCTCACGGAAGACCATCTCCAGCATTCCAGCTCCACTTGGCCCCGAACTGACCGGGGGACCCGGACAAGGCACTTCATTTCTTCTAAGAAAGGATTTCTCGATGCGTTGAATCTTGCATTTATTAAGGAAAAGAGCTCCATCCAAAGGCCAGAGGGGGCACCTCTCCCCCACTCCACGCCTTACTGGATCTGCTCTCGTGGTGCAAAAGACGTCAGCGGCAGTTCCTCACACCCCTCCACGTGAAAACCACCGCGGAGCAACAGTAAAGAACGAAGCCTTACAGGAATACATCATGCAATGAAGTCCCTTTTAAATCTTACTGAGAATGGCATTTAAATGAGTAATTATATAACAAACGCCGAAGGTACAACAAGCACGTTATGAACGCGAGACTGCCGAAAGCTTACATCCTGAATTTGAGCTTTCCATGCGGGCTCTGCCCGGCATTTGGTTTCTAAATGGTATATTTAGGGCTTAAAAAGATCAATATCCTTTCAGAAGGCACTGATTTAGTACTACTAAGCTGAGGCCTTATGATTTTCTTGCTCCATCAAAATCAAGATTGTCCAGGATGGCCCTTTTATAGGATACCCAGTGCTTACCCAACGCACTGCTATTATACTATAATAACGTGTCTCAACCCTTCATAGTCCTTACAAATTACAGCATTTCTTATTTGACCCCCTTTGCAGAATTTAAACAAGGCGTGGTAACATCTAAAGACAGAGTAGAACCCACCTAAAAGAGCAAAAGGGCATGACGGAGTGGGAGAAAATGGGCATGGGGCGGCAAACCAGGATTCCCATCCCATCTGCCTCCGGCCGCGAGGCAGCCTTGGATGGGTCAGCTGGCCTCTCGGAGCCCCAGCTGCCGTCCTTCTGGGGAAGCGAGGGGCTGGAGGAGGCTGGCTCGGGGCCCAGCCGCCGGTGGGAGCACTCTGCTTCGGAGAGCGCTGGCTCTGCACACGCAGCATCTCTACGACATAAGCATTCCCCGACGAGGATTAAGCAAAGCCGCCCACGTCCTGTCAGACTGTGACAGCTGGTTTCCTGAAGCCAGAGGCCCAGTCCAGGACGAGGTGCTATGAAAACTCACTCCTGGAGTGTCTGCTCCGCACCAGAAGGAGCAGCGAGGGAGCGGGGCAAAAGGAGCCGGGCTCTATCACACCCACACAAGTGTGCACACGCCCCTGCACGCCCCTGCACACGCGCATGCTCTCGCTCTCCCTCTTCCGAGTTCTAGGACGCTAGGACAACATCCGCAGGTGTTCTGCAGCCTGTCGCTTTGAGGGGGGCGTCCTCAGACCTGACCTAATCTACGTCTGCCTCAAACCCCTTACAGAGTGAGACAGGGTACACACAGGCAAGAGAAGCCCGCGCCACACCTCTGTCCTCAGGTGGAGCAGGTGTAATGGCCCTACAACGAAAGTGGGGCCCTTCGTTTGTGCACTGCTCTGTCCCCAGCGCCATGGCAGTGACTGGTACATAGGAGGTGCTCAGCAAATTCCCGTTAAGTGACTGGGAGCAAACAGAAGTAACCATGAAGCTAGCCCCTCCACCCCAACCAACCACATGTGCTCACCTGCCCACGCACACACACACTCATGAGCAGCACGTCCGTGCCTGGAGACCCGTCCTTGGTTTGTGGCATCACGCCCAACCGGAGCCACACGTGAGCCACGGGGAAGCCCAAGGGGTGAGAGTGGCCGGCAGGACCGGCAGAGCTGGACGGAGCCGCCGAGGTCCATCCAGCCTGGGGCACCAAGAGGAGAGCTGAAGACCCGGGGCCCTGAAGGCTCCTCTAGGGGCAGAGTCCCCCCTGAACACGGAAGCCCTTGCTCAGAAGGAACCAAGGACCCTGCACACAGGAACCCAGGTCCCTGCCCTCAGCTCCAGACTGAAACCTGCGATGCTTGGTTGCACGGGGACCAGCTGTGGATGTCCTGGTACTGGACGCAGAGCCCGTGGCCGGGGGCCCAGGGGCAGCCGCCTGCCCCACACGCGCTGCGTGAAGCCGTGGTCAAGGGCAAATGCAGACTCCTATGAGGCCGACAAGGGGATCCAGCATGGAGTCGGGGACTCTGCCCTTCAGAAGGCGGGGAGGACCCGGGGTCAAGGAAGCATGCACCTGCGCTCAGCTCACCCATCACTGGCTACACCAGGTCTGGGTTACAACATGTAGAAACAATTCACTAGTAGATTTGGGGGGGGGGGGGTGTTATACTTGAGTTAATTACCTGTTCAAGGTGCTAATTTAGAGATTATACTTTCATAAACATTTGTCCAAATGTTGTTAAATAGAAACACTTGAGACCAGGTCAATCCAAGCAGTCCCTGGCGCAACTGACTGGCCTCCAGGTGGAGGGCAGCCCGGCTCCCTGGGCTGGAAACTCAGTAGGGACCATCTATGCACGAGTCAGGCCCGCTGCACTTAGCTGCACTAAGACCTCGGCTTGGTGTTTTTCCTTCTTCCCTGAAGCCCAGGGGCACCGTGTGGGGCCTGGGCTTCACCTGCTTTTCCCTCTGCACATTGTCACGTCTGCCTTCCCTAGGCCTCCACCAGACACTACCAAATGCCCGTGATTCGTCATGAAACCCATGCTTGGTCTGTGCAGAGTACTCCAGAGCAAGTGACCAGGAAGACGACACTAAGAAGAGGAAGGGGAGATACTGGGATTTGGAGCCAAGAGCAGCCACCCTCCGGCTCCCACCTGATGACAGGTGTCATGGTCATGAAGTGTCACTCACTGAAGGAGGTCAGGGGCGAGCCCTGTGGGTTGAGTCCAGGGTACATTTTTCAAATTCCTGTCTGAGCCCATGTCATGAAAGCAAGTGAAGTTCAGTCTCAGAGATTTAGGCTCTGAGATGACTGGGTCACAGCAGTCCTCACGAAACCACCACCTGCACGAGCGAATTTAATTGGTTTTTTTTTTTTTTTTTGGACTGGTTTGAAATTTTGTCCAAGTTTTAATCTACCTTCACATTAAAATGTACTTTTCCTATAGCACACTTTACTCAGGTGTTGCTAACCCTCTGTAAATGCATATTTGTATATTTATATTTCCATTTAGCGTTAGGACTGTTACCTAATGTGGCTTTAACCGTGACATTTCCCTGCATTTTCAGGAAGTTTTCTGCCAGGTCTGCGCACTTCTGTCTCCCTTCACAAGACAATTCCCCACCACCAGTCAGGAATAAATAAGGTCAGCTCTCAATATCTGGTTTAAATCCCTCTCTCTTCCAAAGTAAGTCCTGACATATGGAAATAATGACAGAATAAAAGAATCATCATCTTCCTTTTGGGACGATACCACCTTTCAGAGAGCAATATAACATGATGTATGGAAGCTGCAGATGCATTCTGCCTGCCTCTGACATTTGATTTATCCTCTTTATATTTCTGGGAAGACAAGTGCAGCTGGTGTTCACACTTCATAAATCCTTGGTCTCCTCTATTCCAAGGTTATTACATTTTCAGACACCACAAGAACCAGAATAAAAACCAGAGCACCCCCACAACACCCCCACACACACACGCACACACACACAGACACAAACAGAAACCTAGGTCCTAAAATATAAGCATCATATTTATTTTATTAAATTCCTGCTTTAATTGATCTTCTACGGCTGCACAGTAAGCCAAATAAATCATGTCCCACATTCTTCGAACTGATAAAGAACAGACTCGGGCGTATTCCTTCTATAAAGTCCAGACCCTGCTATGCATCAGCTGTACGATGATGATTAGGTTCAGCAGAACTCATCCATCTGTGGATGCAACAGATACGAGCCCCACACTCTATGTCGATGACACCAAGGCACGTAAACTATATTTTAAGTTTCCCAGAACACACATGCGTGATGGAACATTTAAGCACCTTGTAAGCAAAATGCTCCCAAAACAGAGATCAGAGCCACTATTGCTAAAAGCTGAGCAGGGAAGGTGGGCATCTTGGAGACAGACAACCTGGGAATGAGCAGGCTTGTAAAGAAGCAGGACAGGGGGCCACAGGGAGCAGGCAGACCACCTCAGGGCAAACAGGCGCCCGTCCTGTCCCACAGCTTCGTGAGAAGACACGGCGTCGGGCTGGCCGGCCGTGCCAGACGCTTTGGTGGGGAGTTGGCTAGCCTGCCACCACGCCACTCGTGCCCCCCCCCAGCCATCTAAACAGATGCAGGGAGGTGTTTCTGTGTGCGTTTTGCTTCTAGGTTTCCAGATCAGACTCTGGAAGGAAGGGTTACATCCTAGTGAGTCTTTCTTCCTGTCTCTTTAGGCTGGCGGTTGGTGGGGAGGTGGCCTCCTGTGTCTGCATGGTCTTTGCGGACAGAGCTATGCTGTATGGCACTCCTAACTGGAGGGGAGGGTGGGATGTGGCCAGGCCGGTGCCCTGGGGCGGGGGGGGGTCCCACGACCCTGACCCCACAAGGCAGGGACGCCACCTGCGCAAGGCGGCTATCCAGCGGTGGGCCAGGCCATCGGGGGCCCTCCCCGTACTTACAACACTGGGCTCACCATGCTCACCACCGCCTCTGACAAAAACCAAACCCTCGCCCGATTTAACTGCAATACAGAGGAGTCATTCTCTGAATTTCCGGAAACATCACTGCAAGAAGGCACATCACACCAGTAGGGCCATGTCTCAGTGAGCCCCACTTTCAGAAGTCACTGCCCTGCTGCTTCCAGCCGGGAGCCACGGGGTGGTGGAGCCGCGGGGTGGTGGAGACACAGGGAGCCGCGGGGTGGTGGAGACACGGGGAGCCGCGGGGTGGGGGAAACAGGGAGCCACGGGGTGGTGGAGCTGCGGGGTGGTGGAGACACGGGGAGCCGCGGGGTGGTGGAGACACGGGGAGCCGCGGGGTGCTGGAGACGGGGAGCCAGGTCCCCGAGTGGGCAGCACAGCTGTGGGCCACAGCTCTGTCCCCCGCGGGCCCCAGGCTGCAGGGTGGGACGTGGCTCCATGAGCGAGCGTGGGCCCCAGCAGCGGAGCGCTCAGAGTGCACAAAACGTCAAGATGGTCGGCACTGAATGTTGACCACCGATCAAAACAAAACCCAGCGTGGGCGCCTGGGTGGCTCAGTCAGTTAAGCGACTGCCTTCGGCTCAGGTCATGATCCTGGAGTCCCGGATCAAGTCCCGCATCGGGTTCCCTGCTCGGCAGGGAGCCTGCTTCTGCCCCTGACCCTCCCCCCTCTCATGCTCTCTCTCTCTCATTCTCTCTCTCTCAAATAAATAAATAAAATCTTTACAAAAAAAAAACCAAAACCAAAACAAAACCCAGCGTGCAAGTACAACCAAGTCACGTCTGCTTGCAAACGAAGCATCATCACTACTCACTGTTTGCTAGATGGTTTTAAAACTGGGGAGATATAAACCAAATCCAAGCCTTCATTACCACATAGTCAAAATCCGCATGCTATTAAAAGCCACTGCATTTAATACAATGTACTAAACAGCTCTTGCAACTATTTTTGTTTTCGAATTTGCAATACATACCAAGGAAAAGCATGTCACCCTCAAGAAAAACAGCCAAGGGGCTCCGAGCAGAAACTCATTTCCTGTAAGAAGGCTGTGGCTTCAGGCCTCAGAGAAACCTCCCTCACGCTCTGGAAGGCGCCGCCGTCCTTCTAACCATCGTTAGCCACTGACCCCTTTTCAAAGCCAGTGTCCGTCCTAATGTGGTGCGTCATATCACCATCAAGAGAGATGTTCTCAAGTTCCTGCAGGTGAAAAATCTGATTGTTTTCCTATGTAATTCTTTCCTTCCAAGAGGAGCTGTTTGGCAAAGGCCCCTGGTTTCTGAGCACTCCCCAGGGGCTCATGTGGCCTTCCAGGGACAAGGGAGGATCCCGCTCCTGGGCCTGGGGGCACCACTCAGGGGTGGCTGGGAAGTGTGAGGGCAGCTCCATCCCCTGATCCGGGGGCCTCTGACTTGTGAAGATGAGCTCTGGGGGGCCTGAAAGGACCGGAGATCCGGGACATGTGTTCTCAGACCTTACACATGTCACTCGACAGGCCTGCTCCCCCCGAGAACTCGGGCTTCTTGCGTGTAAACCGGGGACAGGACACTGCTGGACTCAACGGGTAGCTGAGGAGCTGCGGAGAAGGCATATGGCCAGGCTTCCCCATCGGGATGTGCAGCCTTCCCCCAGAGCCCTAAGGGCACCATTAGTCTGTCTGTCTGTGTCCTTTTAGAAAACAAATCTGTGTCAGGGCAGGGGGAGAGTAACTAGGGTTGAGAAATTCAGAAGATTAAACCTTACTTAAAATAACATTTGGGGTGCACCTAGATGGCTCAGATGGTTAAGGGTCTGACTCTTGATCTCGGCTCAGGTCTTGATCTCAGGGTCGTGAGTCCAAGCCCCACATCGCATGGAGCCTGCTTAATAAAGCAATAAAAAATAAAATAACACTTGGGGAACAGAGTGGTTGTTCTTATTGTGCAGAATGCTGCTTTAACCTCCTGAGGACAAAGATGTCAAGGAGCAATGCCCCCAACATCACCCACATGGACTCCAGGTGTGAACAGGTGGGGTGTGTGTGTGCAGAAGTGTGGGGGTGTAGACACTGAGAAACCCTATTCCCCACCTCTGTACTCCTCTGTGCTCTTAGTCCATCTTCCCATGTTCTTTCCCCTCTATTACTTCCCTTTTGGTATATTTTTTATATTTGTCTCTACTATAAAACTAAGCATGCAATTTGGTTAATATCACTTATGAATAAAACCTTATTTTCCTTCTTTTATTCTGAAAAATGTTAACCCCTTCACTCTTAAGGAATGTGAATTAATTTAAAAGGAAATCAAAATCCCATTGAAAGTTTTGTAGACATAAACAAGGCCATTCTAACCCTTGTGCGGAAAGGTGCAGGACTTGGAGGGGTCACGACGATTTTAATAAGAAAAACAAAGTAAGAGGACCCACTCTACCCAATGTTAGGGTTTATTGTACCGCTAAGGTAATGAGGCCAGTGTGGTACTGATGGAGGGACAGACACCTGGATGGGTGGAACAGAATGCAGAACCCAGAACTAGACCCACACAAATATGTGGAAATGATTTCTGACAACAGAGCAAAGCAACTCAAGTGAGAAGTGATCTTTTGTTCAACAACAGCCCGCCCAGGAGCAACAGGATACTCCTAGGCAATAATAAACCAAAGCAAAATGAAAAGCCCTCAACCTACACCTCACACTTTATACAAAAGTTAATTCAAAATGGACCACAGACTTAGGTCTAAGATGCAACAGTATAATACAAAGAAAAAAAAAAAAAAACGGAGAAAAATCTCCAGGACCTCAGGCTAGGCAGAGAGGTCCATCACAATCCATGAAAGGGAAAATGAGTAAACTGATCTTGCCAAAATGAAAAACTTTCTCTCTACCAAAAACCCTGGGGAGAAGATGGAAGACATATAAATGAAGGAAAATAAAAGAAGGAAAGTAAGGTTTTATTCATAAGAGGAGTGCCAACCACTGGGACCAATGTCTAGAACATAGAAAGAATTTTCGAGACCAAATGCCCAATTAGAACACGGGCAAAGACACGAACCGGCTGTTCACTGTAAGGATGTACAGATGGCAGATACATGCATGAAAATCTTCAACGTCATTTTCCATGAGGGAAATGCAAATTAAAATCACAATGTCACCATACATCTCATGATAGAACAGCTAAAATAAAAACTAGAGATGGTGCCAAATGCTGTCAAGGTTGTGCACATCCTGGGTCACTCCCACCTTGCTGGTGGGATGCAAAATAGTGCAGCCCTCCTAGAAAAGAGAAAGGCAGTTTTTTACAAAACTACACATGTGCTTACCTTACTGTACTGTAGGGCATTCCTTCCCAAAGAAACGAAAGCTATGCTCACACAAAAACCTGTACGTGGATGTTCAACACAATTTTATTCACAATAACCAAAAACTGGCAACAATCCATGTGCCCTTCGAAGAGTGAACGGTTAAAACAAAACAAAACAAAAACCCAGAATGGCAGTGCCTCCGTACCACGAAACACTGCTCAGGAATAAAAAAAGGACATATACTCAACTGAGCAGATCTCAAGAGAATTGCACTTAGTGAAAAAAGCCGATCAAAAAAGGTTGCATATTGCATGACTCTGTTTATACAGCATTCTCGAAATGATGAAATTATAGAAATTGGGAAACAAGATGAGTGGTGCCAAGGGCTTGGGGAGGAAGGACAGCATGCACAACCCAGGGGTGGAACTGCCTGACCGGACTCTTGGTGACCACATGATCCGACTAACATTTAAAAAAAGTTCAGGTGGCAAGAAAATCACAGAGCAGGCTGCTGCCGGTTCCACTTCCCATGACATCCTCCACCACTGTGTGGTCACTGTCTCCGCGGACTTGGCAGCAAGACCCGACCTTCACAAACCACCGAGCAGCGATTCAATGTCAAATCACAGAGCAAGCACCTTGTCTTAAACTTTCTCATCTTTGGGCAGAAGTGTGATACATTAGAAAGATTTTCAAAGTGGATCTGAACCAAATAGATTTTGTTCGACTCCGATTACTGAAAGTAGTCATTTCAGAATAGCTAAATTCTTGAGAGTTCTCGCTAACCAACATTGTATGGTAATTTTTAACTAGATTCCTTCCCTTCAGGTTTTTGTTTATTCCACTTAAAACTACTGACGGGCCCTTTTCCTCGTCTGGCAGAAACATGTTATCAGGCTGACGGCCTCCGGCAGGTCACTTGGGCCACCCTTCAAGAAGGGCTGCTCTGTTCAAGGTTCCCCAGCTCCCGGCACCAGGTAGTAATGTCCGAGGGGGCCCCGCCACCACCCACAAGTGACCCGACGGTGAGCCTGTCGTCCCAAGCCAGCCCCCGACTTGTGGGCCATGGCCTGTAAAATGTCCCTCTGACCCTGGTGAGTTAAAATCTCAAATAACCACAGGTGCTAGATAGGGTGCTCCCTACACTCCCCTTCCTCTGAAAAACTCTTTCTAGCCCAGTGTGGGTGTCCCTTGCTGGGTCAGCCAGAGGCCCCCCCGAACCATGCTTACACCCCTCAGCATACATCCTGGCCACCTCAAGCGCCTGCCACGGATGCAGAGCTCAAGTGCACACATGCTGTTGATTCTCACGTCGTCGCAACTGGAAAACAGTGAACAGGAACCAGAACGCGCCTACTTCCTGCCAGTCTCGCTGCGATCCGCAGAGAAACTTAAACGTTTTGCAAACCGCACTCCACCTTCCGAAACGGAGGGCGAGAGTGGATCCTGAAAGAACCGTGGAGCTGCCACCGGCATCCCTCCGGCCCCAGGGCCACGGCGGGGGGCGGGGGGCCAGCGCAGGGACGCAGAGCGGACACACCCTGGGGGCCTCCAGCCTGGCGTCGGGCCAGGGGGGCGGGCGCGCCGCCAGGGCACC
>NW_023270854.1:2116395-2321006 GCF_011800145.1 Mirounga leonina | reverse complement strand
GAGCCCGCCCGCCCGCCGCCCCGCCCCGCGCCGCCCGCCCCCGACCGCCTCGGGGACCGCCCGGCCGCGCGGGGGCCCGGGCGCAGAGCGGGCGCCGGCCTGGCGAGCCGGCTCTGGCCGCCGCAGAACCCCTGCCCTCTGAACCTTGGCTGGCTCTGGCCTCGCAGCTACCCTCACCGGCCATGGCCACGAGGGACCTGAGCTAACATCTCCTCCACGCCTCATTTCACACCTGGGGACCAGGTCCCAAACGGCTGCTGGCCCGAATCCACCCGACCCCGCTGCAGTGCGGGGCTGGTGCTCCCGCGTGTCCCAAGCCTGGCCTCTGCGAGCCCCGGGTGAGGAGCTTTGCATGGATCCTGGCGCCGCGAAAGGTGCTCCGCTGGAGAGGGCGAGTTCCCCCGAGGGGCAGGCAAAGGGCACACATAAAACAGACCAGAAAATGCCAAGGGGGAGGGGGCAAGCCCTGGGTTCTGCCGCACCCAAGTCTCTCTCTGTTGACTAGCCTGCAGTGTCACCCTCTTGATCCGAAGGAAGCCTGCTGTCTAGACATTAGTCACCTGGGCGCACAGGTGTGGTGGTCCCATGGACTTTTCCCTGTGTTCTTGGCCTCCTGCTGGCAGTGGGAAAGTAGGAGGAGGGGGGAGAGCCAAGATGCCCACGTCCTTCCTGACTCAGGCTCCTGGTCAGCAGAGCTGAATCTGACTCTCTGGAGCCCTCGGGGACCCACTGGTATATGTTAGGAGTTAGGGGGGAGTCTGGTGTGGCAAGAGGCTAAGAGCCCTTGCCCCCTGGGCCAGCTGTATGCGGTGCCAGGGTTCCCTGCCCAAACCAGCTGCCCTCATATTCCCAAGGGATCTAGCAACCACACTCAAATGCAGATGATTCTAAGAGAAGTATGTCCACGGTAATAGAAGTGTTGAGCCTGATCCTTCCCTCAGAAGAGACTGGTGGGAGGAGAGAACATGATATTCCCAACTTTGAATGGGGGTCAGCAGGGGCAGTGCAAAGGGGATGCTGGTAAGGCCAAAGTTCCCAATTTTTCTGCTTCATGCCTTCACGCTCTGTTTCAGAAATGGATAAACAGGGCGGGAGTAAGGGAGCCAGACACACAGTATGGGTACACAGGGCAGTGGATCAAACCCGGGAAGCTCCCAGGTCCCTGACTCAAACCCCTCATCACAGCCCACCCCCCACCCCACCCCAAACTTCTTAGAGGTCAGGCCAGGGCAACCCAGAAACTGGGCTCCATTTGGATGCCTATTTTGGCATCGCAAACAGCTTCTCCTCCCCACAGATGTCTCTTTGCTTCTTCCTGGGGTGAGTGGGCCGCAGAGGGCCTGGGTCCTGCCCTGCAGACTTGAGTGAAGGCTGGGCTGTGGGGAGTCCCACTGTGAGAAGGCCAATGGTCCTCTCTGCAAATGTCAGGCTTGCCAGTTACAACTCTTTTTAAGTATTTATAAAATCCCACTATGCTTGTGTGGGAATAGAGTGCCCCCAAATTCATATTCAGGAGTTTGTCAAGGAAAGTGTATGTGAGGAAGACTATGCAGTAGAACAATGAATGGATCGGCATTCAGAAGGTCCAGTCCTAGGGACGCCCCCTCCCTCTGGAGGCGGAGGTGGGGGGCCTGCACCTCATGCGTTTCGTAGAGACAGCCACACACCTTTAACAAAATACAGAGGTTCATTTTGCCGAATACAATTGAAAGGGGTCTTTTGACAAGTAAGGGAGAAATGAGCCAAGCCTCGTTGTCTTTTTGACATTTCTGAGAAAATCGTAATTGCAATTCCCGCCGACCCTCGTACACTTCAGATAATGAGGGCGGCCCCTTCATGTGTTGTGCGTGATACACACTCAGTAATTTTTGTTCAGTGGAGCTAAACTTCAGCTTACTGAAGCTAAAGGAAGTAAACAAATCAATCTAAATAATTTCTAGTAGATCAGACTGCATGCATTTTGAGTTTGCCTTATTTTCCTTGTCAACAGACTTACCTTTGTAATTATATTTTTTTGTAGACAAGGACTGAACTTCATTTTCATCCTGGTTTGTAATTAACAATTTGCTGGGGATATTCGTAAAGCAGATAATTTACCTGCATAGGGTTGAGGGTTGACTGTTTCACCATAAATTCCAGTTAGTATGTGGATAGACTCTGCTCAGGTCACAAACACGAGCAGATGAGGTGCATGAACTGCAAAGGGCAATTAAAAAAACCCATGTGGATGAGGAAACACTTGAGGGCTCTAGACCACAGCACCCCCACACAGCACGCTGGACTCCTTTCCCAACTGTCCTGTCCCTGCAGCGCCCGCCGCAGCTCCTGGCCCGGGTGCCCCCCTACCCCCCAGCTCTCACAGCCCATGCGCAGTCAGGGCCGCACTGCTGGGCTGCAGGGGCCTGCTCACACAGCGCCTGGACCCCCAGTGGCCAGAGAAGACCTGAGGTCCCTGCATGTGCTCCCCAGGTGCGCGGCCAGATGCAGGAGGGGGCAGGTGGGCAGCAGTCCCAGCAAGCTCGGAGGCACGACGTGCCGAGGAGCCACAGGGTCTGTGGAACCGGCTGGTGCAGAGGAGAGAGACGGAGCCAGCCGCAGGGGAGCAGCCTGGGTGAGCGCCCCCAGCCCCACCCTGGACACCTAGGGCTTCTGGAGCCAGCAAAGGGCTGGTGGCCCTGGCAGCTTTGGGACAGTGTCTCCACCACTCAGGGGAAGTTGGGTTAATCGGAGAGATTAGCCCCGGGGAGAATATGGCAATAAGAATTAGCAAACCCTGCTTGGGCCTTTGCTGGTTCCAGCACGAAGGGCTTCCCATGCAGCCACTGAGTCCTCCAGGCAGCTGTGGGATGGGATCTGCTTCCCGCACCCCCAGGGCCCGGGGCACAGCCGGACCAGACATCCTCAGGGACCCGCATCTCTGCCACAACCGCATTGTTAGCATGCGGGCGGCGCCTGGCCTAGTAGTTCCCTGAGAACTACTTGCTGTGTTTGTCGAAAGGACCGGAGTCAGAATTCAGTGGCAGACCCACACCCGTCCCTCTGGTGAGGGCGGACGGAAGGCAGAGTCCCTTGGAACAGGCAGGGCAGGGAGGGACGTTGAGGGAGAGGGAGGGGTCTCACTGATATACAGGCTTCTGCCCGGGTGGTCTGTTGGAGAGAGGGAGAGATAATGGTCTTTAAGGGCAGGCTGGATGCTCAGATAACACGTTCCATTAGGAGCCTGGAGCCTGGTAGGATGTTTCCTTATAAACAACTTCAGCAGGGCAGGCTCCTTCTCACACAGCCCCTCCCCCATGTGACCAGCACAAGGACCCCCTCCACAAATCAAGAGTGGGCATGCATCTCTTTGGTGTCCCCATTGTCCCAGTGATTACCCCACGGCTGTGTGCACGGAGGCTCACCCAACAGAAAGATCACGAGTAGACAGAGGGCCATGTAAGCAGGATGCCTGAGGAAGATAAGGACCTGACCCTTATAAAGAAGAGTCAAGGAGAAAAATAAGACAGGAAAGGGGGATAGCAAGTGCTGACGGAAGCAAGCCATGTAGATATCTAGGGGGTGGGGGTGGAGGAGTGCATTCTAGGAAATGGGGACAACAAGTGCAAAGGTCCTGGGGCGGGCAGAGCTAAGTGGTCAAGGAATCCTGTGGCTGGAGGAGAGAGAAGTGGAGGGAGCATGTTAGTAAAAGAGATGGGAGATCGAGCCTGCGGAAACACCACAGAGGGTGTGAGCCACTGGAGGAATGACTTTGCCACGGACAAGGGAGCGGTCAGGAGCTCCCTTTTGGACACAGCTATTCGGTGTCTGAGTGGAGACTGAGTGGGTGTGTTTAATAGAGAGAGGGGATCTGGGTGGGAGCTTGGGGGAGGTGTTTGCAGAAGCTCCACCTGACATTACAGATGGGGCAGGTGGGAGGAGGAGCCAGCCAAGGAATCTCGGGAGGGGGGCCACATGCTGTGGGGGCTCCCTGGCTTAGGGGCATGGAGGTCTTGGGTCACCTTCACCAGGACTGGGGTGACAGCCTGACTGGAGTGGGCCCGAAATAGTGTTGGGGGCAATCTGAGACAGCACCTGCATACCCTCCTTTCCGGGAGTTCGCTAAAGGGGTGAAGCAACTGGGGGCGGGTGGGGGCAGCCAGAAGAGCCAAGAGACGGTTATTCCTCAGGATGTGAGAAAGGACAGATAGAACCTTCCGGAGAGAAGGGCCCCTAGCTGCCCACATTCCTGTTTGGAAGTGCTTCTCAAGGACTGTAAATGTCCCTCTTTTAACATTTTCTTACACTCATGGGCGCACATTTTGTGGGGCCCAATGCTCATAAAATTTGGGAGCCCTTTTTAAGAAACAGAAGAATAGGAATGCAGCGAGGTAGGGGGCTGGGGAGGGACCCTGCCATTTCAGTTGCATGAGCGCCCGGCAGCCCCTCTGTGGTTTGTGGTCGGGGCAGGTGAATGCCCTCATTAAACAGGAGGGCCCCAGCCCCCAGTGCATCTCTCCCAGGCCCTTGGACCACCTGTTCCTGTGACTGTGACTTCATTTCTTCACAATCCTAGTGAGGTGGGACTAGGGTTGTTTCACACTTTATAAATCCATTAGCTCTCAGGAAACATTGCCACTTGCAAGTCTGTTTTATAACATGCTCACCACCACCCATTATGGGGATACGATCTTGTATTTGAAGCTTTTGGCTAAACTGTGCAAGGTAAATGACACCCAGGAGTTTTTACTGGAATGAGTGAGTATTCTTCGTGACTTTTAATTATGTTACATCTTAAAATACTCGATACTAATTGGTGATTTGAAAGAAACCAAACCATTGTTCAATTAATCTGCATATCGGCATTTCTGTCTCTGGGATCGAACATTTATATATAACTGTTCTTATGGCAACCAAAATCAACAATTTCAGAGGTCGTTTTTGGTGAGGAAAATAGAATTTGCTTCTGTTTGGTAGGGGGATATGTACCACAGGCTATTAAAATAAAAGTAAACGAGCATGGATTATATGGGATCATTGGTGATTTTATCTCTATGGTAGCCTCAGATGCGATCAGGTTTATACAAAGAAAAGCAGTCTGTTCTATCCCAGATTTGAAGAAATGTTACATTTCCCTAAGATCCTGGGTCCTCAGATCTGACCTTACTAATTACAGAAATCCACACATCCTGCCGCTCGCGCCTCGCCTGCCCACGCCGGAGTCCTGTCCACCTGGGCAGGATCTCACAGACCACCCAGGGCCCACACGGGCTTAGGAAGCATCCTGATCCTTCGAGTTCCCACAGTCTCACTCTCCCCTGCACCTCCATGTGCAGCAACCTTCCCAGGTCACTTGGCTAGCCAGAGCAGAGCCGGGATCCAAGGGCATGTTTAAAGGAGAAGGGAAATGTATCCTCCCATGTGGGTGAAAGTGTGGGCGTCCCGGCAGATCCAATGCCATGACCAGGACCCAGTTTCTCTCTCCCTGGTCTCTGAATTCCTCACGGTCAGCTCCATCCCTGGTGAGCTTCTCCGCTCACTGTTCCACAGGGCGCTCCTCACAGCTCCGGGTCTCCAAGCTTTGCCCTGCGAGTCCAGGGCGGCTGTGGGCTGGGACCATTTTAAGTCTGGGGACCACCCTTGGCCTGAACCAGGGGAGTGGGATTCCTTGAGCCAAGGCATGGGGGGCAGCTTCCGGAAGTGCACGTGCTTCTGGAGCTGGTATCTGGGTGCCTTTACTGAAGGAGGGGACGTGGCTTCTGAACAGTGAGGTCCGCAGCGAAGAGAGGGCAGGGCTCACTCAGGGCTTCTGCACATGCACTCACCTTCGCCTTCCCCTGCAGTGAAGCCAGATCTCACCCAGACTCACACCAGCTCTTAGCTCAGGACTCCAAGTGAGGTCAAGCCCTCACCCCATCTGGGGGTAGCTCCTGGGGATCTGTGGCTGTCCCCATTACCACAGGAGAGGGAAACAAGGACGAATTGTAATGAAAGTTCAGGCGGAAAGGAGGTGAGCAGAAACCCCACTGCACTGACCGTTTGGGGATGGACAGAACAGCCCGGGGCCCCGAGTGGCTGTGTGTCCAGGAGAGCATCCCTCAGGCCTGGGCCCATGGGTCCCTCGGGGATGGCGCTGGGGACACCTTCCCATCACTACCCTGTGAAGCCACTTTCTGGCTGGAGAGATCTGAGGCCCCTGGGGTTTGCCTGCGGGGGAGGAGACCCGGCTGTGGGTTTCCAGTCTCTTGGCAGTACAACCTTTTTAAGAAGTTGGGTTCTGCCCTATTTGTTTCCTGTTGGTTGCTTAGTAACAAGCAGCCCTGTTTCTCAGTCACTGCCTCTGAGCTGGAGTTCACTGGGGCTGGAACTCTACTCCTAGAACAGGCCCTCCCTCTACTCCACTTGGCATTTAAGTGCTTTGCCTCAGGGCTGCTCAGGTAGAAGGTGGAGGGCGCTTCCTCCTTGCCCCATGGGGTGGCCCTACTGGCCACTGAGACTCCACCTTCAGGACCAGAAATGAAGGAGAGCCAGAAGCCTGGGAACGGCTTGAAGATCATTATTCCTCTCCGCCTCCATCTTCCCTTCTATTAAGTTCCTGCTTCCCTTGGGACGCTGGCTCAGCCCCCGGGGGGGCGGGGAGGCAGGGAGAGACCCCTGCAAGGCTCTTGGTCCCCACTTGGCCCCTGCTTTGGATTGCAGGCCGTAGGGAGACAGGTTTTCTGTGCGCCAAGCCATCGTCTGGTTGTCTCTGTCCACAGCAGCTGTCCAGCTCCAGAGGATCTATTCCCTGAGGTGCTTACGCTCTCTCTCATTTGGAATTGTCCTACCATTCCTGAGTCCTATGGCTGGCTGTCACCCAAGTGCCAACGGCCAACTGAGGTCGTTTAGCCACATGCTCGCTTTAAAATGTCAAGGATGGCCAATCACTGCCCACCTCCAACGCAGCCAGTTCCATATTCATTCTGTATCAAGCTGCTCGTAACAACATCACAGTCCTGGACCAAATTATTTATTAGGTGCAAGTAGAAGAAAACCAACACGAGTGACTTGAGCAATTAAAGGACTCCATTGCGTGTTGTCACAGAAAGTTCAGATAGAAGCTGCCTTGATGTGGCAGCTCAGGTGCTGTGACGGGGGCCCCTTTGCTGCCTGGGCTTCGAAGCAGGGTGTCATTTTTCCTCAGGGCTTCCAGCAGCTCATGCTCCTCATTTGGATTCAATCTTCAGATGAGAGCCCAGGGCTGCCAGCCAGTGGGGCCGGCTGAGCTTGCATGATCCCTGATGACCGGAAGGGATGGCATCACTCCGGTGAGTTTAGGAAGAGGTGTCAGTCCCACCAGGAGCAGCGGCAGCTCACATCTGCATGTGACACGCACGTAGGGAAGATCTCTGTCACAGGGACATACCGAGTTTTAGCGCAGGAAGAGCATGGACACAGGAGGCGGGCCATCTGCTCTGCAACAAAACCAGCTGTGGGACCTGGGGCGAGCTCCTTAGCCTGCACGGGACTCAGTCTCTGCACCTGTGAAAGGTGGTAATAGTTCTGTGCTTATCCCTCCCATCGTCCCAAGGGTCACGTGAGACGGTGGGTGCGGGGCGCCCAAACCGGGCCTGGCACCCTGTAAAGACTGAGTGTCTGCTGTGCATTTTTGATACATGCCAGAAATAAAAACTGTTAGTGGAATAATCACAGGGAGTTTTCACAACCAGGCCAACAGATTAGACTTGGATCGAGGCCGTAAGACAAGAGCCTGATAAGGTTGGACAGGGGTAATGACAACGACCTCCTGTTTCCAGGGAGCACCGAGCGCTGGAGGGTGTCCGAGATGCTTCTCTCTTAAGCGGGGTGAACGTGCTCTTTGAAACGTCGCCTACCGTCCGCACAGGAACTCAGGGCTGATGACTTGAAATCACATGGTGAAGTGAGAGAGAGAGACGCGTCGCCGTCTTGACAGCGTGGGGACTGGCTCCCGTGAGAGCCTGTCGCGGGGCACGAACTCCTCCCTGAGCGAGCCTGTGTCCCCGCGCACCCGAGCCACGTCAGGACAGTGGGTCCCTCCTAACCGCCCACGGAATAGGGCAGAGCGCTCGCGCCCCTTGTCCCTGTGGCCTGCACACACCTGCTCCAAGGCTGTGCGTGTCCAACTCCCGTGGGACGAGGCCACTCACTGGTTAAAAAGAAGTTACATTTTTAACATTCAGTGGGGGCTCTTAAAGCTCAACCTGTCTTTCCAAGTATTTGCTGGTCCCGTTCTCTCTCTCTCCTCCCCGCCCCTCTTCTCTCCATATATATCTATATGTACAAATAACACCTTGCCAGCCGGGCTGAGTGCTTGTGCCACGGGAAGGGAATCAGTGGCGGGAACTTGGGTGGTGGCCGCACCACTGTGGGCCGCTGAGCACCGGTGGCGTGTCGTCTCTCGGCTGAGTGGACAGTGCCCTCCAGGTGCTGGGGTGTTCCAAGATGCTTCTCTTGCAAACTTGGAGTGTCTTTCTAAGTGCTTAGGTGGGGGTCCAGAGCCGTCCCTGCCCATCTCTGCTGGTCCCTGCGCTGACCCCCTGGGGCTCAGAGGGAGGGACAGTGGGACACTGGTTGGACAAGTGACCATTGAGCAAGGAGTGATTGGAATTGATTTGCAACGCCTGTTACACACGGTGTTACTCAAGCACTGCCTGCCTATGGTTGAAAGTTAGAAAATGCACAGACATGGGGCACCTGGGTGGCTCAGTCGGTGAAGCGTCTGCCTTCGTCTTGGTCTTGGGATGGAGCCCCTCATCAGGCTCCCTGCTCCATGGGGAGTCCGCTTCTCCCTCTCCCTCTGCCGCTCCCCCTGCTTGTGTTCTCAATCTCTCTCTTTCTCTCTGTCAAATAAATAAAATCTTAAAAGAAAAGAAAATGCAGAGACACATTTTTAAAAATAAACAGCTCCAGATTATTACTCTCCTGAGATATAATTACTCAGACATAGCATGCATTTTCACTTTCAAATGTTGTCATTCGCTCTGTACGAATGAAATTGTAATTGTGTTGTAATTATTATTTTGTAAGCTGCTTTTCCTACTTAGCAGAATATCATCAGCTGGTTTTTCCCTATTTTCCACCCATAAAGATATGCTAGGCTCCTCCCTACTTGGTGTGCTGCGTGGGGACGGGCTGATGGCCTTGCTGGGAGCCAGTTTCTTGTACGCGAGTCTGATGCAAAGGTGCCCTTGTGTCTCGCATCCATCCTTTTCCTCCCTGTTACCCGAGTATATGAGTGTAGAGCCGGTTGCTAGAGCAACACCTCGAAACCAAACAGAGCTGTGTGCAGAGCTGTTTTCTGCCGTCCAAGGGGAAGGAAGAGCTCTCGGGGGGGGAGGCGTCCTGATGTGGAAGTCCAAAGGTGGGATGTGAATCCACTCGGTGTCTGGGACAGAGCTCGGAAGACGCCAGGGCAGAAGAATACGGAGTATGACACACACTGACAGCAAAGGACGCTGGCCTGGGGGTGAGGTCCTAGTTTCAACTCCTCCGATCTATCGCATCCTGTCGGATGAGTCACGGATTCTCCTCAAGCAAGGTACAGCTCCCTCATGTGCAGAGTAAAATTATAGGAGGTCGTGAATGGCAAGAGAATGTGTGCGAAACACAAGGGCAACTTTGAAGGACCAGTAGAATTACAGTGTTCTTGTTGTTACGTAAGAATAAAGTCTCGGGCGCCTGGGTGGCTCAGTCAGTTAGGCGGCTGCCTTCGGCTCAGGTCGTGGTCCCAGGGTCCTGGGATCGAACCCCGCATCGGGCTCCCTGCTCAGTGGAAAGCCTGCTTCTCCCTCTCCCACTCCCCCTGCTTGTGTTCCCTCTCTCGCTGTGTCTCTGTCAAATAAATAAATAAAATCTTAAAATAAATAAATAAATAAAAAGTCTCTACTTTGTATAGCTTAATCTACTCAAGAGTCCCAGGTGAAACACTCTAAAATAGGTAAATGCACATGTGACAATCTTGGCAATAATTATGGGATGGATATTCCTGGAATGATCAGTTAATGTGAATTAGATACCAGTGGCCTCACGGAGCAGGCTATGTCCTCACTCTCTCAGTACGGACCTGACCTGACCCCTGCTTTGAGAAAAGCCAACGGCAGTCCAGATTTACAGAGAAAAATTAAACAACCATAAGATTCTTTTAGAGGTTCCTGAGTGGCTCAGTCAGTAAAGCATTTGCCTTCGGCTCCGGTCATGATCCCAGGGTCCTGGGATCGAGCCCCACGTCGGGCTCCCTGCTCCGCACGGAGTCTGCTTCTCCCTCTGCCACTCCCCCTGCTTGCACTCGCGCACTCTTTCTCTCTCTGAAATAAATAAATAAAATCTTTAAAAACAGTAAAATAAAAAACATAACATTCTTTTGAAAGTTCCCTTCATTCACTTTAGGTGAATTATTTGTAATTCCATTTATAATTTGAACACATCTTTATGAAATCATGGATTCCATGGGTTTAGACCCAGAACTCACAGCATCTTGTTCTAACAATGTCCCGCTGCATGACGTAACGAAGGTGGGGCCATGAGGAGTGAGGGCTGATGGAGAAGCCACTTGTCATCTGTGTCAGTTTCTCTTCCTGTGATAATATTTTCTAGGAAATGGCGGGTTGATCCCCTTGGAGATGACCCTCAACCTACACTTTTCATCTAGAGGGTTCATAGGCGTTAGCTAGAGACAGTCGGGCGGAGCTCTTCTGAGGAGTTAATGACGCTCTTTCATGGGTGCGTTTAACTTTAACTACATGATCTAAATTGGGAAATGAAACAAATATATAATAATCAAACTGGCAGAAAAGCACAGTGAAAGCTCATTAAGTATTTAGGGGCAGACTCTCATTACACCTCAGGAGCATCCGGGGAAGCATCTACAGATCAGCCCGGCGCCTTTGGGCCGTGTGTGCATCGGAAAGTTCTGACTGTGCCAGGTGGAGCACACAGCGCCCATCACAAGGAATCGCATCTTTCGGGTTATCCTGGAAATAATAAAAGCCCTTTGCAAGCTGTCCTGCTGCTTTTGGCCGCTTTAGCCACTCAGGCAATTTGTTTAGGATTGTGGCTTGGAAAAAACTGATCTAATGCCACAAAGAATTTGTTCGTTAAGACAGTGTATCTAAATACATACACGGGGCTTTTGTCCTTGCAAAAACTGTCAGATGTGGGTTATAAATTAATCACTATTCCAGTACGGGTAGGTGACTAGTCAGGGTTCTCCAGAGAAACAGAACCAGTATGAAGGGGAGATGTCTATGCATGGGTCGGTCCATCTGCCATCTACAGCAAAGTTCATTTCAGGGAGTGGATCACAAACCGTGGAGATCCGTTCAGTCTAGGGTCTGCAGGGCAGGCCGGCTGGCTGGGGACCCGGGCAGAGGCTGATGCCGCAGGTTGGGCTGGAATTCCTTCTCCAGGAAACCTCCATGTTTGTTCCGAAGGCTTCCAGCCGATACGATGAGCTCCACCCACATTCTCAAGGGTAGTCTTTTTTTTTTTTTTAAGATTTTATTTATTTATTTGACAGAGACACAGCGAGAGAGGGAACACAAGCAGGGGGAGTGGGAGAGGGAGAAGCAGGCTTCCCGCCGAGCAGGGAGCCCGATGCGGGGCTCGATCCCAGGACCCTGGGATCATGACCTGAGCCGAAGGCAGACGCCCAACGACTGAGCCACCCAGGCGCCCCTCAAGGGTAGTCTTTTTACTGGCGACTGATAGAAGACATTAATCATGTCTATAAAATATCCGTGTGGACACAGCTAGATTAGCATTTGACTGAACAGCTAGATGATGTAGACTAGCCAAGTAGACGTAGAAACTCATGGAGGCGCCTCCCTGCTTTCCAAGAGAATGCGGGAGTCTCTGCAGACTTCCTACTGTCAGCGACTGAATTTATACATAGGCCCTTTCCCTACAACTTTCAGAGTCGTGATGAATTTAATATTTAACTCATATGGCTGGGGGATAAACATACAAATGTTAAAATGTATTTTTTGTTTGTCTCCAACTCTTTATGAGCTTTAAGGAAATAATTGCCTTTAGGATAGACATCTGGATGCTTTTAAAAAACAGCAGCGTTTGGAAGAGCTGAGAGACAAAGTGCCGGGAAGCGGCCTTGAAGATGTGTGTGCCCGACATGCTGGAGCGCGATGTGTTTTTTGTGCTAATGTGTGCCTCTGAACTTTTTTAAAATGCCAAATTATTCTCTTCTGGGAGGGATGCAATCAGTTCTCTGCCGACTATTATAAAAAATGTAGAGAAAAGCAAAATTTCAAATGCTGTTCTACAAAAATTATTGAATCATCTCTGGCTCGTTGTGGAAATTTATACGAGATGTATGTTGATGTGTAGCTGGGCAGTCCTGCCTTGGCAGATGCAATCATCGCCGGTTTTATGAAAAACGCAGTTTATTCATCTGTGCAATATATACTCTCATGGCAACACGAGTGCAGCCAAGGGCAGCCTTACACGAATGCAGAATACAGTTGGAACCGGGAGCATCTGAAAGGTCGTCTCCTGCCTTCCTCCACAAACACAATTTTCTGCTGGCTGATGATGGAAAGTCTGACATCATAACATTGTAACTTGATTTTAAAGCTTTGATTCATGATACCATGCCAATGCCACAGGAGAGGCCAATGACATGGAAGCTCTTAACTACTTTCATTTTGCAGGAGCTGCTTTCAGATCTTTCCTGATCTGATTCCTCGAGTGGGGAGGAAGGGGCGCCCACGAGCCACACGCCTGTTGGAAGCGGGCTCGCTGTGAGCGCTGAGGTGCCGCATGCCCCCTTGCGTTCCCACCTCCCTGTTTCATCCAGAATAAACCTGACTGCAAGTGCTTTTGAAAACCTAGAAACAAAAGTGAGTGTTTCAGCATAATCAGGCGACAGTAAGTGCTAATGATGCAAAGAACAACTACAGGATGTAGAAAGTTCTGGAAGTGAGGGAGAGTGTGGCAGGGAGCAAGCTGTCTCATGAAACAAGGCTGGACAGGTAAGAGAAGGAAGATCACTGAAGTCGAGGACACTGAGATTTACACTGAAGATAACCTCTAGCCATTAAAAATTCATAAGCGGGGCAACATAAGATCATATTTGCTCGGAAATATGTCATAGCTTTTAACATGTCCACATACTCTTGAAACAAACACCGATTTCTGGAATCACCCTCTGGATACCCGGGGTTTTGCAGAGGATATACTGACTGATTTGCATGCTATCCTCCATTTCCTCCCCACCTGCCTCATCTTGCACCTGCAACACTCCGGGCACTCGAGCTTCCTGACCCTGCGGAGAGCCTGGGCTAGGAGGGGCCTTCTGCGTCCTGGGCTAGGTGGAGCCTGTCGCCCTCTGCGTCTCTCTCAGGGGACTGTGGTCACAGAGGAAGGGCTCTGGCTGGTAGGGACAGCACCACAGTGGGGCTCTGGTCTCGAAAGCAGAGATTGGGAACTGGTAGGGAAAGCTAGTGTGCAGAGTGGGGAGGAGAAGAGCCGACAGGCCCAGAGGTCTTGAGCAGGCGGGCGTGGCAAGAAGAGACCTTTCAGCAGGATATGTCCGCTTGTGAAGGGCTCCAGCTTCATCACAGATCTGGTTGCTAGGTGCTCTGCATCTGTTCAAAAAACCCAGTTTTACCTGAGCTACTTAGAGGAATAGCTGTCTGGCTCTTACCTCCTGGCCATCGTAAACTAGCCGGAAAATGCCTGGAGACCCATGAAATGGGGCAATTAAAAAAAATGGAAGAATGGGAAAGTGTTTTCCATAACTAAACCACTATAAGGCTGAATGATTATTGAGATTTTGTTTTTGGTTAGTCTTATTTATTTATATTTCTCTCTCTTCATTTTCATTTTAAGAGTAGGTCTAAGAGGGTTTTTGTTTTGTAGCATGTTGTAAACCCTTCATAAATATTTGTAAATGAAACAATAGAATATATTTGAGTTAAACTTTGGTAATTTTATATTTGGAAAATGATTTATAAGAATGTGTTGCCCGGCAGGACTGAATTTGGAATATACACCCAAAATCATGAGAAGTTGGAATCACACACACACAGAAGTCGCGTATCATAAAATATTTCTGAATCCTCGGGTATAATTCAAAAAGCATAAGGTCCTGTTTAGCGGATATATTTTTTAATCTTGTTGAGTTTAATTACATCATTATGAGAAATAGTTGAAAAGATATTTCCATGGTTGTTTGTTTTATTGCTGCTTGGAAGCCAAATAAGCAATGGAAGATGTAAGACTTTCTCCTCCCCAATGATTTCTACATCTAGAGAGGGGAACATTTGAGGAACACATGTAATTAGAAAAATTAACGTAAAAATTGTAAGTGTCACCTTTATGGTAACCAAGGGAGATTATTTAAATAATCAGAAAGCTGCAAAGTTGTTTAGGGCATGTTTGGAAGCCATCCTGTGGAAAGCCTGCCTGGAAATGGTCTGTGTCATGGAGTCCAAGGCCCCAGAAGACAACAGGGGTGGAGAGTGCCTGTAGCAGGGGCCGGCTCCGTGCTCCTGGGCTCCCAGCGCCTGAGGCCCAGGCTCTCCCGGGGCATCACCCTGCAGCAGCTACATCATCAGTTTCTGGAAGCCTTTCCTGAAGCCCGGGATGCCCAGGCTACGGGGATGCTTCTGTATGTGTTACATGTCTACACATTCTCTGCCCCTTTACACCACATACAGTTTACATACATAATACAGAATTGATAAGCTGTTCTACACACTGCCTTTTTACACTTAGAGATACATTAGTGCTCGAGTTGTATACTAATTTCTCAACTTCTGAATAGAACTTGGTTTTATGAATGAAGCGTCATTTAATCGGCCAGTCCCATAGGGAGCCAATTAGGTTACTTCCAATCTTCTGTAACAAGTAAGGTGCAAAGAAGTGCCTTGCACCTAAGTCATTTTATGCCCACGTAAATAGATCTGTGGGGTGGTTCCTGGGTCACAGGGATATGTTGGGGGGTCGTTGGGAGGGTGACTGCCTGCTTACCTTGGCCGATGTGTTGGGGGGTCGTTGGGAGGGTGACCGCCTGCTGACCTTGGCCGGCCAGCCTTGCCCTGCCCTTGGAACATGTGCTCTGCTTGGAACCAGGCTTCTTTGCAAACCTGAAGCCGTGGCAGTTGGAGACCTCCTCGCCTTGGGGCCCAGGACAAGCCCTGTAGGTAGGTTCCCTGGCCCTTACACCTGTTACCTGTTCACCTGGGGCGCCCTGCCCCATCCTTTGGTCTCTCCCGCCCTCCGAGTCTGGGGCCAGTTTGCAAACCAGCAGCGGGTATGCTACGTCGATGATGTTGCCAAATTGCCTTACTCGTCCCTCAGAGTAGAGCTTTCTCCCGTGCGGACCTGGGAGGAGAGAGCCAGCCTTCTGGCGGAGTTGCTACTGTGCGTGTGTGAATTCAGTTTCCTTCCACATGATTAGTTCATTTTATATGAACTATCAGCTCAAGGCCTTTAACCATTTTTCTTCTATGAGTTTATTGGCCTTTTTCTTAGTGTTTTTTAAAAATTCTGGAAAATAAGCTACATGTGATATGAGTTGATAAAAAAAAATTTTGTTTTTGTTTTTGCCTTTTTACTTTGTGGGAGCTTTTACTTTTTGAAAATATTCATTAGTTCTGAGACCTAATCTTGTGACAATCCTTGGCAGTGACAAATCTTTGTCTCTTGAAGGACAGCTAAGATTAATGAAGTGTTGATGCTATTTTGAGTTAAAAATGATACGCCTTGGTCTTTGGAGTTAAAAATGATATGCCTTGGTCTTTGGACGTCTTTGAAGGCAATTCTAAAGAGGGTCTTCAAAATGTTTTGAGCAGCGTCCCAAGCATATGGCTTCCCAAGGGCACTATTGAGAAGATGACACACTTCCGTTAAGCGTACAAACTCCATCATATCTGTTAAAAACAATGAGAGTCACCCAGCAGATGAGTAAGAGTGTCCAGGTTAGAGGCCACGCAGTGGGCAGGAGGACGGGCTTCTCAGGGGGCGGGAGTGAGCGCTGGGACAGCCAGGCGGCCTCGGGAAGAACGAGGGTCCGTCGTTCAAGGCCCCACGTGCCATCCTGAGAGGGTTAGCGCCATCCCAGGGCAGCAAAGCCTCTGGACACTTTCACTCGGGAGCTACGGGATCTGTTTTTAATTTTATTTATTGATTAAATGAACGATATTTTATTTTTTATTAGTTGAGGTCATTTTGGCAATATCGTGGGGTTGATAAAAGGGATGTTTAAGTCCTATCTTCTGGTATCTGTGAACAGGAACACATTTGGAAATAGGGTCTTTGCAGATGTCACTTAAGATGAAGTCATGCTGGCTTGCGGTGAGCACAAGCCAATGACTTGTGTTCTTGTAAAAGGGAACTCTAGACCCAGGGTAGAGAGAGAGGAGTCTTGTGGAGGGGGGCCGAGGTCACAGGATCGCAGCCACAAGCCATGGAGGCCACCGACAGCTGGGGAGGGGGCGGTAGAGCATCCTCCCTCAGAACCCTCTAGAAGGAACCTGCCCTGCTCACACCTTGATTTTGGACTTCTGGCCTCCAGGACTGTGAGGTTGTGGCACTTCGTTAGGACAGCCCGGGAAGCTCGCGTGGGCATGAAGCATCAAACACGGAGTCTGGCTAGCTCCAGCAGACACAACACAGTACAAAGCACAAACAGGAGAGAGGGAATGTCTTGCAACTAGTAAGACCCTAGAAGAGAAGGAAGTTCCTGCGTCCACCCCAAGAGGGCTCAGGACTTGTGTTTGGTAAAGCCTCTCTGGTTGCGGGCTGGAGGCGAGCTAGGAGCGGAGTCCATAGGGGGCCTTCTTCGGGGAGCCTTGGCTGGCGTGGGGAGGGTGCATCTGGGGGACAGCAGCAGTGGTCACACCTCACGTTTATTTTGAAGAGATGCATTCGATCGGAGGTGATGCTGGATTGGATGGCAAGCCCGACGACCGAAGGATGTCACACCAGGTGAAAGCGCTCGGAAAGCCTCACTCTGGCTCCTGTAAGTCAACCCGAAGTTCTGTTTGATTCTGGGAACTTGACTCCTGGCCAACATATAAAGATATATGCTCCATTTTCAGAACTGTAAAATAATGCTTGGATAGTTGAAAGAGATTTAAAATGATGACCACAAATATGGACCCAGTAGTTGACTGTGTTTTAATTATGAAGGATTTTGAACATACAGAAGAGGAAGCAGAGTAACAGAGACCCACAGGTGCCCCACTAAGAGGACACAGATGAGAGCAGTGTGGGGTGTTTGCTTCAGGTCTGTCCATTCTTTCTGTAAAATATAACCACACAGATAAAGCTAAACCCTTCATTTCGTTCCCACTTGTTCCTCTCTGAAGTTCGTGGGTATCACTCCCAGGCCAGCTTCTGTACTTTCCTGACACAAGTAGGTAAATACATCGTATTTTTTTCATTTTTCAGGTATTTTGTGTGTTTAAAACACATCATTAGTGTTAGACTGCAGGCATCTTTATGAGCCTTGCTTTTTCACTTCACATTTTGTTTTTGAGATTTATCTGCACGTAAACGTAGCTGTCGTTCACTCATTTTAATGCTGCTGTCGAGGCTCTTGGTGAACCAGTCCCAGGCTTTCTTTTCCTTCTGAGGGCTGTTAGGTGGCGGCTACTTTTTAATACTGAAGAGTTTGCTGTAGCAAACATTCTCACATACGTCTGTGCTCATGGGGGTTTCTTTGCTCTTTATCAGCCTTCTTGACTGGACACTTAGCGTCCTCCTTCTTGGTCTATTTTGGGTATTGTATGCAATGAAGATTACAGGTGTCTGCCCACCCTAGCCTTATCTCTAAAGGCTTTCATTTCTGCTCATTTGAAATATTTAAAAATTCTGTTTATGATTTGTTCTCCGGCCCTTTTGTGTGTGTGTGTGTAAACGAGTGTTTACCCGTGACTGATTTCCAGATGTGTGTGGGTGGGGTGTGGCTACCTTTTTGCTACTGATTTCTGATGCAATAGCCTTGTGGTGGGTGTGGTTGGTTTGATACCGATTGTTGCATATTTGTTGGGAATTGCTTTGTGATCTGGGACATGGACAACTTTTTTTTTTAGATTTTATTTATTTGTTAGAGAGAGCGTGTGCTTGTCAGCGTGAGTGGGCTGGGGGGCAGGGCAGAGGGGGAGAGAGAGGCTGACTCCCCGCTGAAAACGAGCCCAAGTCAGGGCTTAGTCTCAGGACCCTGAGATCACAACCTGAGCCAAAACCAAGTCAGGCACTTAATGGACTGAGCCACTCAGACGCCCCCCCAGCCATACTAATTTTGAAAACTTTTCACTTCAGATACGTTTGAGGCCTACAGAATGTCTAAAACTCTGTGGAGAGTTCTTGTGTACCTGTCATCCAGCTCCCGTTAACGTTGGTGACTCACACAACCAAACTGCAGTGACAGAAGCCAAGAAACTAAGGCTCCTCCATGCTCTACAGACCTTGTTCGTAGTCCCCTCTGGTCCCTCTGCTGTCCCTTTTGGGGGCCAAAATCCGGCCCAGGAGTCACATTGAGTTAGCTGCCCTGTCTCCTTTCTGTTTCTCTAGCCTGAGAGAAGGCCTGAGTCCATCTTTTCCTTCATGACCGTGAGGTTCTGAAAGAGCACTGTGGTTATTTCGTAGGATGTCCCTGGACTGGGTCCGACAGTGTTCTCCAAAGAGTCAGGTCTCTGTGGGTCACCTTCTCGGGAAGGAGGGTTTTGCAGACATCATTAGGTCCATTAAGATGAGGTCATGTGGATTAAGGGCCTTCCCGCAGTGCCTGGTGTCGTTATGAGGAGGGATAGACACACAGAGGGGGCGGAAGCCACTTACTGATCAGAAAACTAAGGCACACAGAGTGAACCCGCATACCCCAGGTCACGCGGTGGGCTCTCGGCCCCAGAGCCTCTACCTGTGCACTATGATAGGCATTTAAAATACACTTTATGGGCGCCTGGGTGGCTCAGTCGTTAAGCGTCTGCCTTGGGCTCAAGTCATGATCCCAGGGTCCTGGGATCGAGCCCCACGTCGGGCTCCCTGCTCAGCGCAGAGCCTGCTTCTCCCTCTCCCTCTGCCTGCCACTCTGCCTACTTGTGCTCTCTCTCTATCTGTCGAATAAATAAAATCTTTGAAAAAAAATAAAAAAATAAAATAAAATACACTTTATTTCAGGGGTGCCTGGGATTGAGCCCGCATAGGGCTCTGCACTCAACGAGGAGTCTGCTTGAGGATTCTCTCTCCCTCTGCCCCTCCCCCCTTGAGTGTTTTCTCTCTCTCAAATAAACAAATAAATCTTTAAAAATAAAATAAATAGAATAAAATACACTTTATTTCAGATGAATATTTGACCAGCTTTCTTCTGTTCAGCTTTTTCTTGGTGTATCTTTTTTGTTGACTTGCTGTCACTTTTCTGCCATAAAGCTTTAGTATGTTTCTTCCGAACACTTACAACCGGAGATTTCTTGGCTGTGGCGTCTTTCTCCTCCAAGTCTGGAATCCATGAAGTAACAAGAAAACCCAGGGACCTCACCACGGTGTTGTTCCTCGGTCCCAAAGTCCCCAGCTAGTGCCTCTTCTTCCCACCGTTCAGAGGCTTTCTGTTTTTATTGTATATGAATTCCATCTGGGATTCTTAGTTGTACTTATCTGGGGGGAGAGGGAGAACTTCTACTCTATTATCTTGGAAGAGGAGGTAGACATAATTTTTTTTTAATTAAAATACTCTTCAATCAAGACGTATTTTAGGACTTTCATCTGTTTTTCCAGTTGTCCTATTTTCCCCATCTCCTTCCTAAATTTAGTAACATTTGAGGCTCACTGAGGCTCCTCTGGAGCTCTTTCTGTAAGTTTCCCTCCCGGGTGCTCAGTGTGTCCGCGATTTCACGTCTGCAGGATGGGCTCCGGCCGACCCTCTTTCTGATTTCTGAAAATATTGAAGCTGTGGTCCCCTAGGAAACATGCCCCGCATGGCTATTATCTGTTCCCTGGGGGCTCTCAAAATGAAATAAGGGAACACAAGGAGTTTGAAAATGAAGACCGTTGGATGATGCTTCTGTGTATCCGCCCCCTATTTAAGCATTTGTTGACGGCTGGGTTTCCTAAGGTCCTCCACGAGGATTTCTGAATTTTTTGAGGATGCGTTACTCCAACATGGAGGTATCTGTCAGTACTTTTTATGCTGTATTCTTTACCTACTCCCCAAATTGCGATCAATAAAGACATGCAAACTATCTGTTCTCAGATTTCCACATCCTAAGGTGACTGTTAGAATGGCTTTGGGAGTAAAGGGAAATTTGCACGATGCTGATTGAAGTCACTGGGTAGGGCAGGCGGGGTCAGCCACGCTGGGAGAAGAGAGGCCAGGACTCTGAGTTCTGCCTAACCTGGGCCTGTCATATCCACCTGCTCCCGACTCACTTCCCCATCACCCAGCATTCAGCCAATAACATTCACAACATAATTATACGAATGCTTGTGAGAAGACTTTCAGAAGCTCATTTATGTTGGGCGCTGCCAGGATTAGCCCATGAAGCTCCCCTTTAAAAGTCACTTCCTGTTTTTCTAGGCCTCAATTCCCCACCATGTAAATGATAGGTTTTCAGCTCAAATTCCCATGACTTTTCGATTCTGAGGAAGGCGGTGTTTCAGTGCGAGGCATCGTGATCACCACTTTCTTTTTTTGTTGTGTAATGATGGTTATGTGAGAAAAATGCTTCCTCTTTTCAGGCAGGGCTTTTAAAAATGCTAATTTAAATGTTCCAAGTTATTTCTCTTTAATCCTAGGACTCTTTATAAAGTAAGAAACCAGCAGGATTATGAATCATATTACGGATTTTTAGGTGCCTTTTCAGCATGTTCTTCACCGAGAGACAATAGACTAATAATAGAATGCGAGTCCCATCCAAACATGACAAAAAATAACGTGTTGGAATAATGTGTTGTGTGAATTGTTGGCTGTTCCTCAGCATTCTGGCCGGAATCAGTGATTAAAAATTGAGGGATATAAATAGGACGAACTTCAAAAATTGTGGAACTTACCACACAGGTCCAAGTCTTATTTACAGGAGATGAGGCAAAAACCTGAAATTTATTTATAAAGATCGGTTATTGGTTAAACGCTTGTTAAATTCCTTTGCATCATAAGGGTTGGAAATACATGAGGAGGGTGTAGGGTCCCCATGTCCAGACTTTGAAAGGCTAAGGGGAAAGCTGAGTTACCAGGCACTATGTGCGGTTCCTGATTCGGGGGCTCTCGTTCCCAGCTCCGCATGAAGCGGGCCTTGCAGCGGGGGCCAGCACAGAGCCGCCCAGCCCGCCATGGGCAGGGGCCACACCGAAGTGCTGTGCCCGGGCTGCACTGTTCTCTTCTGGACAGGGTCGGACCGTACCAGCGATGACCCTTGCCCATCTCTGTGAATGGATTCATGGTTTATAGAGAGCTTGTCTCTGTTACATGAAACCGGAGAATCCGGTCTGTTGCTCTTTTCTCTTTGTCTTTTTTCTGCTCAAATCAGTGAAGTGTTTCACGCCCACTGGGAAGTGGTAAGTTTTGTGTTTCTGTGTTTATGCTCGATCCACTGTTGACACTTAAGAATGAAAGCTATCAGCTTTCCCTCTGTGTCTATTCACTTACATTCAGAAAGGCCTTTATTTCTCATTGTGTAAAGTGTTGGTATTTTCCTGTCTTCAGATGGTATTACCAAATTAGATTATAGAGTCTCTGAATGGAGCTCTATTCTGACTGGTTCATAGATGAACAAGTGATTCTATAAATTCAATTCAATTCCTAAAATTCCTAGAAATTCAAGAAGTTTAACCTGTAATACTTTTAATGGGAAAAAAGTTATTCTTATAGAAATCAATTTGAAAATGCTTTAAGAATTCAGGTTCACGAAATTTAGACAACTCTTTGGCAAACAAAACCAGTTTACTATGGTCTTAATAAAAACGAACTATGTGTTCTCTGAGTTTCCAGTGTTAAGTATAATACAGGTGTACATTTTGTGTCTTCTTGGGCGTATTCTTCCTCAACCTAAGCAGGCTTACTTATCGAGCAAGCTAGCTTTACTTTTACTGAATGTTTAAGATTACACAAAATGCTAAATTGAACTTAACTAAAATTTAATCATTATTTGGACACACTCAATTTCAACAGTAATTATTCCAAGTTGAAGATAGCTTTCTAGATGTTTAGGTATCTTAAAAATCTTGGGCTGATACTAAATTCAGTTGGGTAACATCTTCTTTAGATACATAGGTCATTTATAAGTAAAATTGAATACTGAAATGTTATTAGCCATGATTGAAGTGTATATACTTTTACTTCTTATTTGAATTCACTGCAGAGAGACGACAGCCTTCCTTAGGTTAAATTTGTGTGGGTAAATGTCACCGACGCAGGGATCTCAGGAACCTCTGCTGCACGGGGCAGCATCTAGAGATGGGTGAGTGCCCTCACCGGCGGGATGTTTCTGTCTGCATTCCCACCTGCTTCCCTGTTATGGCAACAATACAGTGCTATCAGTCAGAGTTTCAATTATTACTTAAAAGGTTCGATACGTCACAACTTTAACTTGAATTTAGTGTTTTCTCAGCCAGTGGTTTTCAACTAGAGATTTCTATCAGGAGTCTGTGTAGTCTTTTCAATATTTGGGTGTTTAGGACCTCCTCTAGGATGGGAGAATCTCTTTACTTGATATTCTCGATAAAGCTTTAGCATATTTAAGGTGTGCTCTGTTAATATTAGTATATGTTCTGTCTGAAGATATCTTTCTCTGTAAAGATTATGTTCACCCATTTTTATAGATTAGATGTAATATTTCTTCTTCTTTGAAAATAGTGTTCATTATTATGTTTATGGCTATTTTGTGTAAAACCCACTTAGAATTTTTTTATCTTGTGTTGAAAGCCACAATAATAACTGAAACCCTCGTCAGTTGTATTATTCTTACAGTGAACTCATCAGATCATTCACTTGAAAATTACTGGGTCGCTCAGTCGGTTGAATGTCTGACTCTTGATTTCAGCTCAGGTCATGATCTCAGGGTCATGAGATGGAGCCCCATGTTAGGCTCCATGCTCAGCACAGAGTCTGCTTGAGCTTCTTTCTCCCTCTGCCCCTTGCCCCAATGCACTCTCTCTCTCTAAAAAATAAATCTTAAAAAAAAAAAGAAAATTACTGGTAGTTAATGAGCTATAGTCATTTAAGTCTTGGAGGCCCCATCAGTAGCTGAGTCAAGACTTCCAGATTCCAGCTGAGGAACAGATGGGCTCCTGAGACTGTCAACTTAAGATCAAGTAGAATAAGAATTAATTAATTACACAGGACTGGCAGAACTGGTAAGGGATGACTGTGGGTTTTGTTTGGAATATGATTGATGCTTTTGTGTGTTTTCTGAATGGGTAAGGAAGTTCCTCCTCTTTCCTCTAAGATTTATATAAATTATAACGACGTGGTAGACTCTGATTTGTAATCTGGAAAGATCATTTAAGTGACATCCTGTTCTCCCTGCCTGATGCCTCTTGAATTCTGAAACTTTATTGAGTCTTCTTATTTTCATGGCAATATAGTTATCTTCACAGGTTCAATAAGACTGTGTCCTTGTTAAGAGGGCGTGATTGGAATCACTGAGACTTTGATGGGAATGTCATATTTGGGAAGGATGCTCATTGAATCACAAAGGACCAGACACTTCCGAGGAGCTAAGGTTGACTTTATGGAGCTGATGCTTGAGAATGCTCTTGGCAAAACTGGTCTGGTACTTTGCTTACAGGTTCCAAGCCTTACAAGTGAGTAAGGATGGTCACTTGCTTGCAGATTCAGGAATGTTAAGATATTTTGGAGACCTCAAGAAATGAGGAATTCACCCAAATCTATAGGTATTACATGTGAAATCCGATGCAAGTTCTTGGCTTAGCTTCCTACCCTCAAGAGTGTTTTGTGATCCAGTCTGAGATTCTTTATGAAAACCTCCAGCAAAGCAATCCTAAGAAGGCCTGTAAGGTAAATTACCATTCTTATGCTAACTGTGTAAAAAAAAGAAAATGAAGGTAAGTTTACTGAGATCAACCTTATTTTGTGAATAAGAACAATCTTTCTTTGATATTCCTTTGATCAAAAGGCTGTAGAGAGATAGTTTGTGTTTCACTGGAAAATTTGTGCCATCTACAGCACACCCTTGTGAATTATCAGATCCTAACCCTGTTCATTGTCTTTGAACCATTTTATGTTTTTGTAAATTGTGGTTAACTGATGGATATGCAAACTCTTTCTTTTTTTTAAATTCAATTAGCCAACATAGAGTACATCATTAGTTTCAGATGTAGTGTTCAATAATTTATCAGTTGCATATAACACCCAGGGCTCATCTCATCGCATGCCCTCCTTAATACCCATCACCTAATCACCCCTTCCCCCCACCTCCTCCCTCCAGCAACCCTCAGTTTGTTTCCCATGATTAAGAGTCTCTTATGGTTTGTCTCCCTCTCTGATTTCTTCTCATTCAGTTTTCCCTCCCTTCCCCTCTGATCCTCTGCACTGTTTCTTATATTCCATGTATGAGTGAAACCATATGATAATTGTTTTTCTCTGATTGACTTATTTCATTCCACATAATACCTTCCAGTTCCATCCACACTGATGTAAATGGTAAGTATTCATCTTTTCTGATGGCTGAGTAATATTCCATTGTATATATGGACCATATCTTCTTTATGCATTCATCTGTCAATGGATATCTTAGCTCTTTCCACAGTTTGGCTATTGTGGACATTGCTGATATGAACATTGGGGTGCAGGTGCCCCTTCTGATCACTACATTTGTATCTTTGGGGTAAATACCTAGTAGTGCAGTTGCTCTGTTGTAGGGTAGCTCTATTTTTAAATTCTTGAGGAACCTCCATACTGTTTTCCAGAGTGGCTGCACCAGCTTACATTCCCACCAACAATGTAAGAGGGTTCCCCTTTTCTGCATCCTTGCCAACATTTGTTGTTTCCTGTCTTGTTAATTTTAGCCATTCTGACTGGTGTGAGGTGAAATCTTATTGTGGTTTTGATTTGTATTTCCTTGATTCCCAAGTGATATGGAGCATTTTTTCATGTGTCTATTGGCCATTTGTATGTCTTCTTTGGAGAAATGCCTGTTCATGTCTTCTGCCCATTTCTTGATTGGATTATTTGTTTTTTGGGTGTTGAGTTTGATAAGTTCTTTATAGATTGTGAATATTAACCCTGTATCTGATGTTATTTGCAAATATCTTCTCCCATCCTGTTGGTTGTCTTTCGGTTTTGTTGACTATTTCCTTTGCTGTGCAGAAGTTTTTTTATCTTAATGAAATACCAATAGTTAATTCTTGCTTTTGTTTCCCTTGCCTTTGGAGACATGTCTAGCAAAAAGTTGCTGCTGCCAAGGTCAAGGGGTTGCTGCCTGTGTTCTCCTCTAAGATTTTGATGGATTCCTGTCTCACATTTAGGTCTTTCATCCTTTTTGAGTTTATTTTTGTGCCTGGTGTAAAAGAATGGTCCATTTTCATTTTTCTACATGTGGCTGTCCAGCTTTCCCAACACCATTTGTGAAGAGACTGTCCTTTTTTCCATTGGATATTCTTTTCTGCCTTGTCAAAGATTAGTTCACCATAGAGTTGAGGGTCTATTTCTGGGTTCTCTATTCAGTTCCACTGATCTATGTGTTTGTTTTTGTACCAGTACCATACTGTCTTGATGATTACAGCTTTGTAATACAGCCTGAAGTCCAGAATTGTGAGGCCACCAGCTTTGATTTTCTCTCTCGGCTTTCCTCTGTCTAATCAGGATCTTTTCTGATTCCATACAAATTTTAGGATTATTTATTCCAGCTCTGTGAAAAAAGTTGATGGTATTTTGATACGGATTGCATTGAATGTGTGGATTGCTCTGGGTAGCATAGACATTTTAACAATATTTATTCTTCCAATCCATGAGCATAGAATGTTTTTCCATCTCTGTGTCTTCCTCAATTACTTTCATGAGTGTTTTGTAGTTTTTAGAGTACAGATCCTTTACATCTTTGGTTAGGTTTATTCCTAGGTATCTTATGGTTTTTGGTGCAGTTGTGAATGGAATCAATTCCTTAATTTCTCTTTCTTCTGTCTCACTCTTAGTTAATAGGAATGCGACTGATTTTTGTGCATTGATTTTATATCCTGCCATGTTGCTGAATTCCCGTATGAGTTCTAGCAATTTTGGGGCAGAGTTTTTTGGGTTTTCCACATAAAGTATCATGTCATCTGTGAAGAGTGAAAGTTTGACTTCTTTGCCAATTTGAATACCTTTATTTCTTTTTGTTGCCTAATTTCTGAGGCTAGGACTTCTAGTACTATGTTGAACAACAGTGATTAGAGTGGGCATTCCTGTTGTGTTCCTGACCTGAGGGGAAAAGCTCTCAGTTTTTCCCCATTGAGATTGATATTGGCTGTGGGCTTTTCATAGATGGCTTTTATGATACTGAGGTATGTTTCCTCTATCCCTACATGTGAAGAGTTTTAATCAAGAAAGGATGCTGTATTTTGTCAAATGCTTTTTCTGTATCAGTTGAGAGGATCAGATGGTTCTTATCCTTTCTTTTATTAATGTGATGTATCACGTTGATTGATTTGTGAATGTTGAACCACTGTTGCAGCCCAGGAATAAATCCCACTTGGTCATGGTGAATAATCCTTTTAATGAAATGTTGGGTCGTTTTGGTTAGTATATTGGTAAGAATTTTGGCATCCATGTTCATCAGGGATATTGGTCTGTAATTCTCTTTTTTGATGAGGTCTTTGGTTTTGGGATCAATATAATGCTGGCCTCATAGAAAGAGTTTGGAAGTTTTCCTTTCCTTTATATTTTTTGAAACAGCTTCAGAAGAATAGGTACTAATTCTTCTTTAAATGTTTGGTAGAATTTCCCTGGGAAGCCATCTAGCCCTGGACTCTTGCTTTTTGGGAGATTTTTGATTACTGTTTCAATTTCCTTGCTGGTTATGGGTCTGTTCAGGTTTTCTATTTCTTCCTATTTCAGTTTTGGTAGTTTCCAGGAATGAACCCATTTATTCCAGATTGCCAAATTTGTTGGCATATAGTTGCTCATAATATGTTCTTAAAATTGTTTGTATTTCCTTGGTGTTGGTTGTGATCTCTCCTCTTTCATTCATGATTTTATTAATTTGGGTCCTTTCTTTTTTTCTTTTTGGTAAGTCTGGCTAAGGGTTTATTGATCTTATTAATTCTTTCAAAGAACCAGTGTCTAGTTTCATTGATCTGTTCTACTGTTCTTTTGGTTTCTATTTCATTGATTTCTGCTCTAATCTTTATTAGATTTTCTCCTGCTTGGTTTAGGCTTTATTTGCTGTTCTTTCTCCAGTTCCTTTAGGTGCAAGGTTAGCTTGTATATTTGAGACTTTTCTAATTTTTTGAGAAAGGCTTGCATTGCTATGTACTTTCCTCTTAGGATCACCTTTGCTGTATCCCAAACATTTTGAACAGTTGTGTTTTCATTTTCATTTATTTCCCTGAATTTTTAAAATTCTTCTTTAATTTCCTGGTTGACCTGTTCATTCTGTAGTAGGATGCTCTTTAACCTCCAGATGTTTGAGTTCCTTCCAAATTTCCTCTTGCATATGAGTTCCAGTTTCAAAGCATTATGGTCTGAAAATATGTAGGGAATAATCTCAATCTTTTGGTACAGATGAAACCTGATTTGTGACGCAGTATGTGATCTATTCTGGAGAATGTTCCATGTGCGCTAGAGGAGAATGTATATTCTGTTACCTTAGGATGGAATGCTCTGTATATATAAATGTGAAGTCCATCTGGTCCCAGTGTGTCATTCAAAGCACTTGTTTCTTTGTTGATCTTCTGCTTACATGATCTGTCCATTGTTGTGGGTGGGGTGTTGAAGTCCCCTACTATGATTGTATTATTATCAATGTGTTTCTTTAATTTTGTTATTAATTGATTTGTATAATTGGCTGCTCCAAAGTTAGGATCATAAATATTTATGATTTTTAGATTTTCCTGTTGGATAGATAAGTATGATATAGTGTATACAGTGTATATAGTACAGTGTATGATATAATGTCCCTCTACATCTCTTACTACAATCTTTGGTTTAAAATCTAGTATGTCTGATATAAGGATTGCTACCCCAGCTTTCTTTTGTTGTCCATTAGCATGATAAATGGTTCTCCACCCCTCATTTTCAATCTGGAGATATCTTTAGGTCTAAATTGAGTCTCTTGTAGATAGCATATGGATGAGCCTTGCTTTTTTATCCAATCTGATACCCTGTGTCTTTTGATTGGAGCATTTAGACCATTTACATTCAGAGTAGCTATTGAAATATATGAATTTAGTACCCTTGTATTACCTGTAAAGTCTTTGTTTCTGTAGATTGTCTCTGTTTCTTTCTTGTCTATGTTGCTTTTGGGCTCTCTCTTTGCTTACAGGATCACCTTTGATATTTCTTGCAGGGCTGGTTTAGTGATCACAAATTCTTTTAGTTTCTGTTTGTTCTGGAAGCTCTTTATTTCTCCTTCCATTCTGAATGACAGCCTTGCTGGATAAAGCATTCTTGCCTGCATGTTTTCTCATTTATTACCCTGAATATATCATGCCAGCCCTTTCTGGCCTGCCTGGTCTCCTTGGATAGGTCTGCTGCCAGTCTAATGTTCCTACCCATGTAGGTTAAGAACCTCTTGTCTCAAGCTGCTTTCAGGATTTTCTCTTTACCTCTGAAATTTGCAAACTTCACTATTATATGTCGGTGTGTTGATCTATTTTTATTGATTTTGAGGGGGATTCTCTCTAACTCTTGGACGTGAACACCTGTTTCCTTCCCCACATTAGGGAAATTCTCAGGTATGATTTGCTCAAATATACCTCTGTCCCTCTCTCTTTTCTTCTTCCTCTGGGACCCCAATAATTCTAATACTGTTTTGCTTTATGGTATCGCTGATTTCTCAAAGCTTTCCCTCATGGTTCATTGGTTGTTTCCCTCTCTTTTCCTCAGCTTCCTTCCCTTATCATAAACTTGTCTTCTATGTCACTGAATCTCTCTTCTGCGTCATTTACCCTAGCTGTTAGAGCATCCAATTTAGACTGCATCTCAGTTAAAGCATTTTTAATTTTGTTCTGATTAGATATTGGTTTTTTGCACTAAGAGATTCTCTAGTGTCTTTTATGCTTTTTTCAAGCCCAGCTATTAACTTTATAGTCTTTATCCTGAATTCCAGTTCTGAGATTTTACTTATATCCTTATCGATTAGATCTGTAACCAAGAGTATTACCTCTGGTTCTTTCTTTTGTTGTGAATTCCTCCTGCTAGTCATTTTGCCCAGAGAAGAATGGATGAACAAGAGAACAAAATCAAAAATATCAACAATGACCCAAGCAAAATGCACACTAGACAAATCCCAAGAGGTCAGAAACCAAAAGAGAAAGGAAAAAGAAAATAAGAAAAAGAAATAAAAACGGTGGTCCTGGGTGTATTTTCATCTGTTAGAAGACACTAAATCCCAATGTTGTAAAGAAAGCAAAACTTATATGTATATGTATATATGTACAGTGAAAAGAAGCCAAAAATGAAGAATATATCTATAAAATGTAAATGTAAAAATGAAAGTTAAAAAAAGTCTTAAAAACAGAGTTGATAAAATAAGAAACTAGTTGAAAAGGAAAAAAGAAAAAAAGAAAAGGAAAACATTAAACTGAAAGATAAATGAATCATGAGAAAAAAACCATCAAATTCTATATACTATTTTCCCCTAGCACTGGAGTTTTGCAGTTCTTTGTGCTTAGTAAACTTGGTATTTGCCTGATGTTCCTGCTGGTCTTCTGGGGGAGGGGCCTGCTGTGCTGATTCTCAGGTGTCTTTGCCTGGGCAGAGTTATACCACTTCTTGCCAGGGGGCTTGGCTCAGTGTGAGCTGCTTCAGGTTGTTCTATGTGGCTTTTGTGCTCTGAAGGCTTTCTGGGCCTCTTTAGAGGATGAAAATAAAAATGGCTGCACCCCGATCTCCAGCCCTGGAGCTGAAAGATCACAGCCCCCTCTCTTCAGTAAACCCTCAGGGACAAGAAGTCTTCACTTCTGTATGTGCCAAACTCTGCAGATTCCTGCGGTGCTCGCCCCCACTGATCCTCCCAGGGGAAGGTGGAGGGTCACCAAGAGCAGTTGCCTGATCGTGTTGCCATTCATGGTTTATGGTGAAATGAGCTGAAAGCCCCCTCCCAGGCTCGCTTACTGTAACCAGTTTCCCCACTGCAATGCTTGGGAACTTTGCTGGCTCATGCACCCCAATTCTTTCTGTGACCCTGGGGATCGAGACCACACTGTCCCACCTAGGATTCTGCCCGCTTCACCAACTGAGCACCTTTTAGTCAGGGACATCTCTCACTAGAGCAGACTTATAAAGGCTCCGATTTTGCATTCTGGGTCTATATCACTTTCTGGTAGCCAGCTTACGGACTATATCACTTTCTGGTAGCCAGCTTACGGACTATATCACTTTCTGGTAGCCAGCTTACAGAGGTGCTCCCTCCCCCTGCCATTTATCTTCCGATATATCCCCTCAGATTCACTTCTCCCCACCTCCTAGCTTGCAAAAAGTGGTGACTTTTCTATTTGTAGAATTCCAGGAGTTCTTTTCTTACATCTCTGGTTGAATTCAGAGGTGTTCAGAATGATTTGATAGGCATCTAGCTAAATTCAAGGGATCTGATTAAACAAGTCTTCTAATCTTTTGCCATCTTGCTTCTCCCCCTGCAAACTCTTGTGTGGTAGAGATTTTTTTTTAAAGATTTATTTATTTATTTTAGAAAGAGGGTGTGAGCCGAGCATGAGCGGGGGAGGGGCAGAGTGAGAGAGAGAATCCTGGAGCAGACTCCCCACTGAGTACAACCAAAATAATCATTTTTGATAGTCTTTTTGCTGAGACTTTTATTAGTAAGTGGAAGAAACCCAGCTTGAACAAGGTAAATGAAAAGGAGATTTCATAAAATAATAAAACTTAATGGAATGATACAAGGCTTGGTCTTTGTCCCAGAACCCAGTGAAGCTACAAGAAGGACAGGAATGCAGATGGGCCTCTGGCTTTCCTGAGTCAGGCATTCGAGCACAGTTAGAATCTCTCCCTCTCTTTTCCACTGTACTGGTCTCTGCTCCACTTCAGCCCCCGGCTATCTTCCCTGGCTTCTGAGCTCCCTCCATTTTTATTGTGGAGCTACAGTCAGCAAAGAGAGGGGGCTCTTCCTACTTCACAGGGAGTGGAGCCCACTTTTACAGGCCAGGCCGAACACTACCGTTACCTGGTCTTGAGCCAGCCCATCCCCCATCCCTCCCAACCAATCCTGAGAGCAAGATCAAGTAGTGGCTCCCACAGGAGTCATATGGATAGAATATGGCTGGGTAGAGTTTCCAGGAAATAGCAGAACTGCCCCCGGAGCTGGGGGTGCTGGGCAGACAAAGCAATGCATGTAAACCACTGCAGATCTTAAAGTCACTACTGGTAAATGGTAAATAATTTCATTAAGACAACTCACTTCTTTAGCTAGGGGGTGATTACTCTTCTTGGTGGGCACAAGGAGAAATCACATTGCCTAGGATAGAATGTTCCATGGGATCCACTGAGGTTTTCCCTCCTCTGGGTGAGACATGGATGACATTTGGTTTGAAAGTCTTTCCAGCTGAAATGAATCCTGTCTCGCTCTATATGACTTAGCATATGGGGACTCAACAAGCATTTGCTCAAACATTGGGATGGATCCTGAGTAAAACCCTATCTGTGCTTGCAGATACCCCTGTGACCTACCTTTACAGCTTAACTGTATTTAAAAAAAAGCTTTGCTGAGATAAAAATTTACTTGCAGTGAAATTTTCCATTTGGAGTGTCCAGTTCAATGATTTTTAGTATATTTACCATCACAGTGATCTAATTTTAGAACATTTTCATCACACTAGGAAATAAAAGCATGCCCATTAGCAGACACTCTGTTTCCCCTCCCCGCCCCAGCCCTGGGCAACCACTGATCTACATCTTGTCTCTATGGACCTGCCTGTTCTGGATATTTCACATAAATGGAAGCATACAATCTGTGATCTGTTGTGACTGGTTTCTTTCACGTGGCATAGTGCTTCTGAGGTTCGTCCGTGTTGTAGCTTGAATCAGTACTTCATTCCCTTGTTCTGCCCCAGAGGATTCTATTGTGTGGGTGAACCGCCTTTGTTTATATAGTTATGGTTGATGGGCCTCTGGGTTATTGAACTGAATTGTAGTTTTTCAGTTGGCTGATTAATTTTATTTTATTTTTTTCATAAAATGGCATTTATCTCAAAATAAACTTACTGCGTTTTTGGTGGAGAGATGTTTGACCTAATTTAGATTTACCTTAAAAGTAATTCTTTTAAGTCTTTTTTTTTTTTTTTTTAATGTTACCCCACCTCTGGAGGACTGGCAATGAATTCAGAGGGAAGAGGGAACATGTGATGTTTTTATTTTATCTGCTTTGTTTCTGCTTTTAAATTTTATTTTGCTACCCTATTATATATTTGTTTTATTGAGATCCATCTCAAAAACCTTTTCTTGAGAGAGGAGAAATTTAAATAAGTGAAGATAAAACATTTTTAAAAATGATGAGTCACCTTTTCTGTGCTTTGCCCTGGTTTAGAGAATATGAGTAGATTTCGCTTCAAGGTTGTTGGTGCCAATATATGATGTTTTGTTATTTGTAAAAAAATGTTTGCATTTCTAAAACAAACTAATAAAATTTAATACTTCTCTAAGGACTTCATTCGTCTCTGAGCTAATTGTTAGAGTTGCGTAATAATCTTTCTCAGATAGAATGCAGATTTTTCCTGTAAATGTCTAGAGGAAATATTTTTAAAATACGCTGACTCGGGGTGCCTGGGTGGCTCAGTCATTAAGCGTCTGCCTTGGGCTCAGGTCATGGTCCCGGGGTCATGGGATCGAGCCCCGCATCAGGCTCCCTGCTCAGCGGGAAGCCTGCTTCTCCCTCTCCCACTCCCCCTGCTTGTGTTCCCTCTCTCGTTGTGTCTCTCTCTGTCAAATAAATAAATAAAATCTTAAAAAAAAAATACGCTGACTTAATAGCTTCCACACAATTTTACATGGAGAGGTAGAGGCACAAATGGGCATTTATGCGTGAATACTAGTCTACAATTTCTCATTCTGTGCATCATGACACAGGCTGTGATTTTCTCGGGCCATTCAAGGACCTTAACAAGCAACATGTTTATGTAGAAGCCTTTTCTCAAATATATGTAGTTATGTTCAATACTTTCATTTAGCTGAGGCCTACTGACACAGTATTGAACATGGTGTCTATCTGTATGGTTCATCCATGGTAGGGAACGAATGAACACACTCTCCAGAAACACAAGGTGTTTCTTGTGGTATATGATGTGATTGGGAATTTATAGTAATTGTGATAGTTAAAATTTAGCTCCCTCCTACTAAACTGTTCAGTCAGCTTTTATAGGACTATGAGTGTGAACACAAGTTTTAAATGCAAAAGTAATTTGAAAAAAGATATTAAAAGTGTTACCTTCATATTGCTAAGGGAATGATAATAGGAAGTTATAATTTTAACTCTCATGATTTCATAGTTCAAATTTTCAGTTTTATGGGAAATTAGAATTTTTCATGCATTTACCTCCTCACCATGTGTATCCTAAGCTATCATAAGTTCCACAGCCTTTCTTTGAAGATCCACAGACTTATCCTTCCCAGTCTACTGATTATAGATGTATGTTAGTGATGCAAAGGCCCAGTTTGGACCCCACTCCCCACCTGCGTGTCTCCCCACCTGAAAGGGGATGTTTTCTAGGAGATTATAAGATGTTATTACAGAAATACAGGAGAGTCTGTCCCTGAGTTTATAGGGCCTGAGGGGCCCTTAGGTAGGGAAGCCCTGGGACTGTCTCACCCCATTGTTGTCACCAAACATTTATTTAGTATCTGTCATGGTTCTCTCCATTGGCAGCAGGTGCTATCCTCAACTTGACTTTCCTAACTGGTGTGCAGCCTCCCCCACATGCTCTTTTACAGCCATCTTCCTTACTCACAGCTGGTTCTCAATCCACAGCTTGTTCTCAATTCACAGCTGGTTCTCGATGCACAGCTGGTTCTCAATCCATAGTTGGTTCTCAGTCCACAGTTGGTTCTCAATCCCTAGCTGGTTCTCAATCCCTAGCTGGTTCTCAATGCACAGCTGGTTCTCAATCCATAGCTGGTTCTCAATCCCTAGCTGGTTCTAAATCCACACTTGGTTCTCAATCCCTCCTAGCTGGTTCTCAATCCACAGCTGGTTCTCAATCCCTAATTGGTTCTCCATCCACAGCTGGTTCTCCATCCACAGCTGGTTCTCGATCCACAGCTGGTTCTCGATCCACAGCTGGTTCTCAGTCCACAGCTGGTTCTCAATCCACAGCTGGTCCTAAGGCCCTAGCTGGTTCTTAATCCCTAAGTGGTTCTCAATCCACAGCTGGTTCTAAATTTCCTTAACCATAGTTGGTACTGACAGCCTTTCAACGATGTCATCTCAGTTTGGCTGCTTTGTCAGCAAATGAATATGACCTGAAAGGAATCACACCCACAGCTGGTAAGATCCTGGAAACTGGGGTCATGCGTGGTGGAATAAACTCTCTTCCCACCTTCTTGGCATTCTCACCAATCATGTTGTGATCACCTTATCTCTGACCCAACAGCTCCTTTATTCTGTGTGGAGATGCTCTTCTTTTGCTATTGTTTTCTTTTTTCTGGCACCTGACCAGCTCCTGTCTCATGTCTCTCTTCTCCATGGGAGCCCGTGACAAGGTGGGGTACCCTGCCTTCCATGTCCTTAGTGTTTGTAATGGCACTGTTCACCTTGTGAATGCTTCCTGTGTGCCAACACTGGGCAACACCACATTTAACGCTTACAACATCCAGTCAAGAAGATGTCATCATCCCCACTGTGTAATGAAACACTGAGGGTCACATGACTTTGCCCCAAACACACATGTGGACATGGATTTCCCAAAAAACCCACGAAGCTTAAGCTTCAGGGTCCTTCTGTTTATGAACACCTGTCCAGGCCCTGTACCTGATTCGGTGTTCACAATGTTGTCTCTTTCGCAGAGAGGCCCCACTTCCACTTCAGGCCCCACAGCATGTGGGTCTACCCAACATGGCGCACCAGCATCTGCAGTAGCCTGAGCTTGGTCAGCCTGGTGGGTGGAGGCCAGCACCCCCTCCCTCAGCCTTGTGACTTCACATTAGTGAGGCTGACAGGGTGTTTGCCACGGACCACAGAGTAGATACAATTCTCTCTTGGGGGTCCTTGTCTCCCTCAAACTTAGGGGGAGAGATGAGGAAGATGGGGGAACACTCTTGACTTGGCCAAGTCCCCCAAAAAGGTTTCAGGGTGCAGAATGAACGACACTCCTTTGCTGCACACAGTTACATTTCAGCCTCACAGAACTGTGAGACCTAAATTTAATTTCAGAGGAAAAAACTGTAATATTTGCAAACCCAAGTCTGTGACTGTGAAGTTTGTCCTGGGTCCTGGGCACATCATCTCACTTGGCCACTCAGGGCAACTTTGGGAGCTAGATATTGTTGGGAGCATTTTATAAACGAGAAAGAGGTGCTAAGACTGCCTCTGCTTGCTCGAATCTGGGTGTGGTGAACAGCTGAGCGGGGGATTTTCATGACCGGGTCTCAGGTCTTGTGGCCACCTCCTCTCCATGTAGTCGACCCTACATCTCCCCTTCCCTGTGAGCTGGACCTTAGGTCGAATGGGGGATGTGGAGACTTGGCAGCCCTTGTGCACTGATGTGTGAATGCAGTGCAGCCTCTGTGGAGGAGGGTGTGGAGGCTCCTCAGTAAATTGCACACAGAACTGCTTACGATTCCGGGCACTTATCCAGAAGAATTGAAACCAGGATCTTGAGGAGATATTAGGACTCCCATGTTCATTGCAGCAATGTTCACAGTAGCCAAGACATGGAAACAATCTAAATGTTTGCCAATTGATGAACGGATAAATAAGATATGGTATATACATACAATGGAATACTACTGAGCTTTAAAAAAGAAGGAAATTCTACAATATGCAAGACCATGGACAAACCTTGAGGACATTATGTGAAGTGAAATAAGCCAGAGACAGGAAGATCAATACTGCATGATTGCATTATGTTAAATAGTCATATTTGTAGAATCAAAGAGTGGCATGGTGGTTGCCAGGGGCTGGCAGGGGGACTGGGGAGATGAGGGTCAAAGGCATAAAGTCTTACTTAAGACAAATGGGTCGGAGATCCGTGGTACTACTCTGTATGGATTGTACTCCTAAACATTTGTTATGAGGGTAGATCTCATGTTAAGTCTTCCTACAACCATGCAGAGTAAGAACAACACTCGTCTCTAGGACCTCGAACTCTGCAATTCTGCTTCTGGTCAAGGTTGCTCTTCACTGTCTCCTTACAAGCTTCCCGACTCTGCTCTCTGCCCCATCATCACTCCCTCCTTCAGGAGCACCTTTCTGCTTCCTTGGATGCCTCCAGGAGGGCTATGCCCATCTCCCCTCCAGTCTGGGCTCAGGGCGAGATGGTTCACGTCTGTTCCAGAGCCCCTACTCTGCTGTGCCACCAGCCCTATCCCTAGACAAGCCCAGTCCCCTCTGTTCACTTTGGCTTCAAGGGGTTCTACATCTCCAGAGGACGTCAGGAACCACACGGATGAGCCTGCTACATGCTTAAGGCATTTCAGATGGCCCTGCCTTCCACGTGGGATTATGGTGTTAACCTCTGCTGGTTCTGTATTGCCTTCTCCAGAACATCACACTCGCGCTTGTGGCCTGACGTGCAGACACTGAAAACCTGTGGCGTTCTGGCCCTCCCCAAACCCCGGGCCAAAGGGAGCGCTGTCACTCAGAAACCTTCTTCTCACCACTAGGTCACTGGCTATCTTATCCTAACGTCCACATCATTACCACCACGACCTGACCCTTCTCATCAGACACCCCCACTGCCTGTCTGGAGCTGGTTAGGCAGCCATGAAAATGGTCTGGGACCTGGAATCCGAGGGCACGGCTCAGTGCCCAACTGACTGCTCTGCGGCAAATTTTCGTGTCTAAATTAGGGATGACGGTGATCCTGGCTGCGTCCAAGCTCCCAGGGTTCATCTAAGAATCAAATACAAGAAAAAATGAAAAGAAAAAGTTAGTCTACAGAGAGGTGGGCATGATTGTTGTTACTAGGTTCGAAGTCTCTGGAACAGGGTGTGTGCATATTTCACCTGCGTACCCAGGAGAGAACCCAATGGACACTTAAAATGCATGTTGGAGGGGCACCTGAGTGGCTCTGTCAGATGAGCCTCCGGCTTTTGATTTCGGCTCAGGCCGCGATCTCAGGGTCGTGGGATCCAGTCCAGCATCAGGCTCTGTGCTCAGCGGGGAGTCTGCTTGAGATTCTCTCTCCCTCCCTCTGCCCTCTTCTTGCTTGTTCTTTCTCTCTCTCGCTCTCAAATCAATCAATCTTTAAAATGCATGTTGGAAACTTGTTGGTGGCAGAGGTGTGCCATTGTCCTCACTGTGCTTGTCCTCACTACCCAGGAGTGAAGGGGGCGGCAGGCCTTTCCTGATGACCCGGGTCACGTCTCCACCTCAAGATCCTTCCCTTCATCAATCTGCAGTCTCTTTTGCTGTATAAGGTGACACAGTCACTGGTTTTGGGGGTTAGCCCGTGGACAGCTTTGCTCTTGATAAGGCAGAGAGGCGAGGGCTTTTGTCTGGATGTGGGACAGAGGAAGCAGGGAGCACGGGGCCCTGTCCCCCTGCTGGTCCAGCCTCATCTCTTCTATTCACACCATGACGTATATGCCTTTCTATTCGTAATATTACCGAAGGTTCTAACAATAAGCAGATAGAATCAAACATGTACTTTAGCCACAGAGGAGTGAGAAATGAGAAAGTCTTTACTTTCTGCCATTTCCTGGTCAGAATGGATTCTATTTCTGAATGGTGGGCTGTTAGAGGTGCCAGGATGGGACCACCCATCCTAACCACGTATAGGTGGTATGAGCAGTTTACCGGGGGCATCAGGAAAGGCGCCTAAGGGCCAGAGATGGAGCAGGGCTTTGAAAAATCACATGCATCTTGAACATTCAAATTGGGGGATAGTTTTGCCGGTCCCGGTCTGGCATGAGCTATTCAAATCTGTTTGAGCTATCTGAAGGTGGAGGGGGGCTCGGTTGAGGGCTCCGGGAACTGGTGCAGACGTGGAGGCTGGCTGGGCCAGGCCACGGTCATTCTCTGCCTGGCTAAGCCTTCGGTGGTGACAGAGCCCAGGGAAGAAACACAAAGGGATTTGTGTTTAAGGAAAGGGAATATCGTTCAGTGTAGATTCTAGGGGGATGAGGCAGAAAAATGAATTGGGGCACCTTTACAGAGTTCCCGATGGAAAATGAACGTCTGGGGGTCAGTGGCTGTGCAGACAGAGGTGAGTGATGGGCTGAGTCCTACTTGCGTTGGCTCACCTCTCTGGCATCCAGGGCAGTCAAGGCACAAAGAGAATAGGGTACCATGCCCAGCATATTTTTAAACCAGTGCTAGTCCCCACATGTGAAAGTAGAATACACGACGTCCCTTCAGAGGTGGCTTCCTGCTCAGGGGGGGACACCAGCTCTGCCCCTGGGTGAGCCCATCAGCTGCTGTGGAAGTCCCTCTGGTCACTCCCTGCCCCACTGGACCACCTGTGCCCCGAGAGCCCGGTGCCTCTGGTCAAGCACACGCATCGAGCTGGCTTTTACGGAAACACTGTTCTCTTGAGGAGGGGGGCACAGAGCCCCCTCACTCAGCCCCTGAGATGCAGCTCACCCCGGAGGGGACCCACTGGCCGGTGGGGAGTGCAGGGTCCCAGCGCGTTCACATTCAGCCACCGTTCACACGCCCCCAGGCCACTGACAGCCACATACCTGAGGCTGTTCTCGAGTCCTGGCTGGCGGTGCTCCTCCACGCGTGGATTCCACGCACCCCGTCCCAGGCCAGTGTGTCCGTCTGGGGAACAGGGCTGTGGTGGTGCTTTTCTGAAAAGCAACAGAGCCTGAGCAGAGACGCACCAGAGAACTGGGGAGAGCTTCACGGGCTCTAAAACCCCAGGGCTCTTGGCCCTGCCTGAGCTGTCGGTATTTGTTTTCAACAGTATTTAAGAGGACGGAAAGCCTACCTTGTATGTGTTATCTAAGCAGGATGGAAAGACTCTGCCACCGGAGGGCACAGGTCACAATTTATGGAAAGGTAGCCCAGCCCTCTTCACCTGGGGAGGGGTCTCGGGCAGGTCCCTGACCCACAGGGCACCTTGCTCACGCAGGTGTGCACAGACAGGCAAGCAAGGACGGACTGGGGAGCAGGGGGATGAGGGTGCGCTTCTCAACCTTCCCTGTCTGGTGATAACGGGGGAGCCCCAGCCCCCGGTGGTCCAGCTGAGTTGTTCCAAGGTGCGTTGGGCACCCCGATGTCTAAAGCTCCCTGGTGGATTCACGAGTTCATCCCGGTGTTAGAACAGCGATTACTGGACAGAGTGAAGCAGGTGAGGAAGACTTTATTCCAGGCTGTTGTGACGGGGGAAGGAGGCTGGGAGGCAAGCTGCGCTCAACTCCGAGGAACCGGAACCGGGCTGGGAGGGATGGGGGCACAGGATGTCTTGTTCACCAGAAGGAAAGGTACACTTCCTGTTCCTTTGTTATGAGGCAGTTTTACACCTGGAAGCAAGGTGGCCGGGGAATTCAGGCCCCTATCCTCCTGCAGAGACGGGGAGATGGGGGCTGCCTTCCTCACGGGTGACGTTTCAAAGGGCTGGCTCCTAGGTCCTTGAGAAAGACATTTCCTGGGTTGTGCAAGTGGCAAGTGGCTTTTCAGTAGATGAAGTCAGTGTGAGGGTTGTATGAAGGTCCCCTTGCTCACAGGATTGAGACCCCTGGGACCAGACCTAAGGATAGAGATTAAACACGGCAATTGGGGTGGAAAGTGTGATGTTTTCAGCTAAAGGGTTGGCGGGAGTAGACTTTGACCCTTGGAGGTGGAGTGGGTGCAGGTCTTCATCCCAGAGGTCGGGCCATGCCAGAGTTCTGCTCAGGAAGCAGGTTGGTGTGGTTCTCCCCCAGGGATGAGGAAGAAAGGCAGCCCCTTCCCTGTGCCCTCGAACTGATGGTGCTCAGACATGTGGAGTTTGGGATCCCCAGGATCCAGGGCCAGAGACAGCCCAGCACCAATGGATGCTGGCAGCCAGAACTGGTTGAGAGACTTGGAACTTTGTTGCTAGAGCTTTGTCACCAAAGCAAGCTTCCGCATTCAGTATCTGTGTAACTGGCATAGTGAGGAGCTCTATTCTGAAAATAATCCCTATTCCCAGCCCAAAGTGTAAAATTCTCAACTGCTAACACCATGCACTGAATAGGATGCAAAGTTTTATGGCAATCGTTAAGCCTTTGGGGACTTCTGGCCTTTTTCAGAAAGTTGGTGTGGTATGTTTCATTTTTCTCTGCAAAGCCTTAAAATCCACGCTGGGAAGGGACAGAGACAAGGGACTGTCCATTCCCCGCCTATCTAACGGCCCAGGGTGATAAAAAAGCTCAAGTGCTGGATGTTTGTTTTAATTACAGGGTCAGATCAGCTGGTGGATGGGAACACTTACAGACGATTCACAAGTTCGCTTAGTATTTACTAAAATACTTTATTTTTTAAAAATTAAAACAATTGTAAATTTAAATTCAATTAATTAACATACAGGGTATTATTAGTTTCAGAGGTAGAGTTCAGTGATTCATCAGTCTTATATAACACCCAGTGCTCATTACATCCCATAAAAAGAAGAAATAGAAAACTACTTTAACTCAAATACAAAGAATTCATTTGACTTTGTTTTGGCCAAGCATTTATGAAGTCTCCTGCAGGAAATGGGCCCCAGAAGGTGGCGGTCCAGATGCTTGATTTTGGAGCTTTGTAATGTTCTTGGGAATGAATTAGCCACGTAGCAGAGCTCCCGTTCAAATTGAACTCAGTGTTGGTGGGCAGGTGCCCTGGAGGGTGGTAAGTGCGTGAGTTTTCATCGTCTTTTCCAGAAGGTCCTCGGAGCTGCTGCCAGTCTCTGCGTCAGGCCCTTGTTACTGCGTAATGTCCATTTCTATGCTTACTTGTGTCCTTTACTAATAGGGGCTCCTTTCCCAACTGCTACAACCCCCTGCCTCCGGGGAAATCTTCTTCCTCATGGTCCAGTGGTTCTAAAGGTGTTCCTGACGGCGGTCTCCTGTCCCCTGAGGCCCTGCAGCAGGTGCAGCAGGCCTGCCCAACTGCATTGCGCTTTCCCAGACCCGACGGACTACCCGGCCTTCCATCTGGGATGGTAGGAGAAGCAGAGGCCCACTTGTGCGTGTGTGTGTGCTGTGGTAACTGGAAGATACAACTCTGAGTTTCTTAGAGGCCAGTTTCCTTTGAAAAGGGTGTCTGGATATCTGCCTATAAAAGAATTGCTTTGAGCAGAGACCAGGAGACAAAGGCAAGATCCCAAGACATCGTTTTGTTGCCGGGATTCAGCTGTGCTGAGTTCACTCCCCTGTCATGGGCTTACTGGTCGCACGAAGCTGGAACATTCCTTCGTGGCCGAATCTACCGCAAAGCCCCTTTGCCTCACTTACAACTGGAGGGGACGCCGTCTAGGTCAGTAGCTTGCTTCTTCCTCCATGCTGATGATAATTCCACTGATGGTGATAGCCGTGGGGGGCTGCAGCGGAGGCTGATATTTAGAGAGGGCTCACAGGGGGCCAGGCAGGGTGCTTGGTGATTTACAAGTGTGGTTTCATTTCATTTTCAACGCGGGCTTTACAGATGAGAAGAATGGGCCCAGAAAAGTTGCCCAAGGCCACAGCCCCAGGCAGAGTGTTTCCAGAATCTGCCTCGTATCTGAGCTGAGTTTTTAACTGTCCTTTGGTGTGTCCCCGAAAGGGCTGTGTTTATCCCTCTTACTTACTCTGTGTCACCACGGTGTCCTCACTGCCTTGACGTGATAAATGGGTGGGGATTGAATGGATGCATGTGGACGCTGTCCTGTCCACCAGATACTAATCGGCATCATCATCTGTCCTTTCTTATACCCCAGGCGCTGTGCGCAGGCCTCGGATTCTGTGGTGGGAGGGTGGCACAGTTTGCACGTGGGGGTGTGCGGTCCTCCCGGGGCTCGGAGCCCCAGGTTAAAGGCCCCGCAGGTGGCGGAGCCCTGGGCCTGCCTGTTCCTGCTGAAGCTGTAGTTTTCTTACCGTGGTGTCAACAGTAGAGAAGAGAAATGGCCACTGTTTTTGAGCACTTACCACACAAGACACAGGGCTACGTTGCTTATTTGTCAGAATATCCTGCAGAGCGTCTGATCCCCACCTTGCAGGCGAGCAAACGCGGGCTCCAGAGGCTCAGCCTCCAGCCCGGGTTCCCACCGCTAATGACCAGGAGCCCCGAGGCTGGGCTTGTTCCTCCCAGCCCAGAGCAGATGGCAGGTGTCGCTGTCACAGCGGAGGCTGATGATGGTCACATTCACTTCCTGTCCTTGGGGAGGGGAGTGGCAAGAAGTGAGTCAGGAGGAGGTGTTGGCTGTCCCCTGAGATGCCAGAGGGGACAGTCCCTGGCTGGGGGGTTGGCCTCCCATTGTGAGGAGGACGGGGTCTCGCTGGGAGGGAGTCCCCCTCTCTCAAGGGTTCAGTACCTGGATTACCGGAACTGATAGAGACCGTGGCTTCAGAACAGACCCTGCGTGCCCCCGCTTCTGCCCCACCTCCCCGCTAACCAGGGGTCGAGTGTCTCAGGCACCTCCTGCTTCTCCACAGCCCCGCTGCCTCTGCTACACACGTACCCATCATCCTGGGGTGTCCTCCTCTCTTCCAAGGTGTGTGCCCCTCGGGCAGCAGGGACTGTGTTTTATGTTCAGAGCCTCGGGGGGAGCCCGGTGTGGAGACCACAGGCGTGTGTGCGGACATTCCCGTGCCGCTACCGCGGGACACAGGGACACAGGGACACAGGGACACAGGGACACGGGGGGGGATGGGAGGAGCTAGCAGCCACGCTCCCGGGAGGCCATCCTGAGGGTCTCCTGCTCTCAGCTGATGCAATTCTCCACAGTGTTAACTGCTTCCCTTTTCTAAGATTCATTTTTATCATCTTAATAGTGATCCTTTAGTTCCCTTTTTTTGTTTAAAAAAAAGGTGCCTTACATAGGGGTTCAAACTGCTATCTTCGGGGCGGGAATATTGACATTTTTATCCTAGGCCTAATCGGATTTATGCATGCAGTGAGCACGTGAACTTATCATCGGATCAATTTCTTCATCATTTGATGGGCATTAGAGTTACATTTAATCTAACAGGATTTATTAAAACACTTTCTATTTATCAGCACCTATTCTGGACAAGGCAGTGTGCCATGTGCTGGAACAGTGTGGGCTAGCAAATATAGGGGTTTCAGAAAGGCAAGGATGCCCGCCCCACAGGCACCCGCCGGAGCCCCGTGAAGGGACACTGAGGTGCCTGTCACATCTTGGGGGGATGACCGCGGAGAGGGCACGTGCAGGGCCGTCCTGACACAGGGCACCTCACCCCGGCTCCACGGACATTTGGGGCCGATTATTGTCTGTTGTAGGGCCGTTCTGAACATTGCAGGGTGTTTAGCGTGCCCCTGGCCTCCGCCCACCCCACGTCAGAGCACACACACACCAGTCGCGACAATAACGATGTCTGCAGACGTTGCAGAATGTCCCCTGGCGGGAAAGCTGCACCCAGTCGAGGACCCTTTTCTGAGACACCCCTAGGGATGCCGCCTGCAGAGCCTGGAGCCCCGCTCTCAGTCTGGCAGCTTCCTACAAGGGGTTTTCTAGGTTAACAGCGAGGTGACCCAGTCCCGATGAGTGAGCAGTGGTGGGTCTGTTACCGAGCAACCCAAGTTATGGCTTCGCCAAGTGCAGAACCCAGAAGGCGCGGGGACGAAGCTGCAGGCTGAGGAATGCAGATCAGATGCCCTGAGTCGGGATCCCCCAAGCAGGAACACTGTGTGGTCGCCGTGGCAATTCTGCTCAAGAGCCCTTTGGACAGAAAACGAGAACCATCCTCTTGAGGGACCAAAGTCCTCTCGCCAGGACTAGCTGTTGTGGGGGGAAGACTGGTTCTAATTAGAGGAGAGGTTGTGTGTTGAATGTTCACTCAGAACCAAGGCAGGGAGATGGCTGGAAGGGAAAATCGTAGCAAGCAGGCCGGCCCGTATCTTCAGAGTCAACACCGTCGTTTAGAGGAAATTCATCCCAATTATCTCAAACATGGGCCACTTAACCTCTTTGGCCTATAAATTGGACACGATCATATTTGGTTCATAGGGAGGTGAGGGGAATTTAATGAGATAAAGCACATGGCAAGACCTGAATAAATATCACCTTTTAAATAAAATTTATATCAATAATGGGAATACATAGTGATGGATACGGTGCGGTTAATAATAACGGTAAGGGTGTGGCCTGTAAATTACACGGGTGTGTGAAGTGTGCTTGCTACAGTGGAGAAACTGAGGCTCAGAGTAAATATTGTGCTCACGTCTACCTGAGTGGTCGCCGTCTGGCCCTGAACCCATGTCTCCTGATTCTGAGCCGAGGGTTCTTTCCGTGGCACGCTCAGACACAAACAGTGGCCGCCTCCAGACTGCTGAGCGGGGGCCTCCGAGGCTGTGGCCTGGGTCTGTGGTCCCCTTCCTGCCCCCACCGCCATGATTCTCGTCTGGCTAGCCTGGCATCTGCGGACCGAGCACTCCACACCGTCCAGGGCTCGGACACCCAGAATCTGCACCAGCAGACCTTTTCCCTCTACTTCTTGTAATGTTTATATCTTCCACTTGTCAATAAATTGCCTTTCCCAATTACTTGACTCTGGAGTGGAGTTCTTCCATGACTCTGGATGTGTTTAGGAATCCATAGGACTTGCTGATGAATGTGGGGGTGAGGGAAAAAGATATTTGCATGCTTTTATGAATGCTTTTTCATCTCATTGAAATAGCGCACTTCTCTAATTCTCTTCTGGGCCTCTGTGTCCTCATAGTAGGAATCCTGGGATGTGGGCTTCCAGCGGAGTGCTCCAGCTATGAAGCGTGAGGGTGCCTGCTCCATGCCCACTTTGAAGAAGCCCTTGTGAGGTTTCCGATGTAATCATCTGATTACCTTTCATTTAAGCTGCCTTTCAATAGGTCATTGTCTCTGGACAGCATGTGAGATTCTTGTAACCATCTCTTCTTGTGGCGGCTGATGTCTCTGAAGCCGTAACAACTGCCTGGGCCGTGGGTACTTAGCATGAGTACCATCGCTAAGTGATTGTACTCTTGATTGCTTAAGTACTTCAGCTCGCTTAAACTCTCTGCTGGTTGCATTGCTAGGAGGGATCAGCAAGGGGAATTAATTCTATTAAATCTAGGCAGCTTATCATTTATTAGCCTATTTATTTTAATTATAGTGTTCTATGTGTGTGGTTTTTAAAAAAAATCTTCATTTCAGCTTGAAAGCAAGGGCACATGGAAGAAACAACAAGATTTAAGCCTCTGACAAGGCTTTCAGCTTCTCCTTCTTCACTAGCCGGCCTCAGGCCGTGGCCTTGCTTAGTGTCTACTCCCTGTTCCAGTATCGGTCAGACACCTTGCAGGAGGGCTCTGACCAATGAAAATTCACACTGTGTCCCACACTCCTGAGTTGTCTGTAGGGAGCGAAGTATGGAAGCCAATGGACCAGCTAGGAGTGATTATAAGGAACCAGACCAGGCATGTTGGTGGCTTGGCCACGGTGAAATCAGGTTCGTGAGGGCCTAGAGATATTCAAATCATCCCGAGGAAGGTGCTAAGACTACAAATCCAAGATAAACACTTAAAAAAATCTAGTTATGCACCTAGTTATTGTCTATCGTTAATTCCTTGCCCAAAAGGCAATAATTGTTAAGGTACCTCATGTCTATTCAGAGCCCAATGTAGCCAATGTTCAGAAATTCCTGGCTTTTACATCTGTAGAGAGCTATTAGGATGGGACAGATACCAAACTAGCTCTGCACATCATAAAATGTCAGATGACACTCAGGTATCAATTACAGGAGCAACGCCATCTAGAAAACAGAATGTGTGCCAATAGCAATCTCTTCTGATTTTCCAGGAATCTAGATATTCCTCACCTACTCCCATGGTCACAAGCTTACCACATGTAGACTACTGATAAGGTTTTTGGAGGAATATTTTCCTATCAAAAATTCTCTACACTTAATGGTGTTCTTATGTATATAGTTAGGATCTTTAGCACATTATTCATGTCTGTTTGTCCACCAGCATGAAAATGAAAGTCCTAATACTCCAAACTCTCTGTCACTACAGATACCAAATTATGATGAATGACCTCTACAGAATGTTTGGGTATCTTACTTGTTCAATGAACTGTACAGGATTCTAGCTGGCATATCATAATTAGTGTGGCTAAAGGCAGCCAGCCGGAAAAAAAAAGAGAGGGATTCAAGTCCTACATATGAATTAGCCACCCCAAATTACATTTGTAACTAATGAACAAGAGCTACGTGCATATAAAAGTCCACCATTTATCCTGAACAGGTGCACGAGCCCATCTGGAAATCATTACCTCCAAGGCGTGGTGGACTATACTTGATGATCTTTAGCAGCACAGAACCCATTGCTCCTGTTAAAAAGACTACGAAGAGTGTCTTATGTGCCAAGCTGCTTGGCATGGCCCGCCAAGGTCTTCTCATGGGTAGGGACAGAAATCCATGTCAAACTTCTGGATAACAGAGAAGGTGGTCTTAGTTCACCTCATTCCATCTCAAAATTGGCCATCACGGGTTTTTTTTTTTTTCAGTTACTTGCAAAACATAAATCTTTTTATAGTGTTGTGTCTGGCATGGGGCTGACTCATCCTTAGGTGAATTTGAGGACTATATAAAACCATTATGCAGCCATGGTCAAGCCTCATCAATCACAAAACAATCATCAAGCTGAGTGAGAACTTGGAGATTCTTAGGGTAACCTGAAACAGAAAGTTCTAGAAAATAATAATGATAGAAATAAAACCACAACACTATTGGTAATTAAATCACAACACTAACTGTTAATTATTACTAAAACACCACTAACAAGTTCCGCATCTCTCGGTTTTTTCATTTCATGCTCAATATGAAAACCCAGTGCTCTTGGTCTTTTAATGAGATAATGTTCCATTGTCTCAGTCAAGACCACATGAGGATTTATGAGGTCAACTGAAATGAATTTTAGATGATTCCTTTTTTACATCTCATCCTGGCTCATTTATATCATAAACATGCATGATGCCATTAGCAATTTTCCTCTGAGGTCAGTCTACGTTTTGTGGAACCATCAGAAGTTCACACAGCGAGGAGGATGATCATCATTCTGTTCTGTTAATAATAATAACAGTTAGTGTTGTGATTTAATTACCAGTGGTGTTGTGGTTTTATTTCCGGTTCCTCCATGGATATTTAGCTGCTTCCAGGCTTTGGTGATCTGACCTCATGTGGTTCTGTGAGCTCCTCCCTGCTGTTTGCTGACATGGTGCGGGCCTTGTGCAGATGGGATGGGGTGCGGGGACCCAGCCGACGGTGGGACTGCATGGCATGGATGATGGCGTCTCTCAGAATCCGTGGCTTAGGTTGGCGTTCCCGGCTTACATGCCATCTCAATAGTGCAGACTCCCCATCCTTACTCCCTCTCTGCATGTTCCGCCAAGTTGGATATTCTTAAGCTCTAAGTCTATGTTGGCAGGGAAAACCATGTGTTTTGCTTATTAGGTTGTTCGGGGTTTTGGATATTACTCATGCGTAAAAGTAAGAGTTCGTGGTGATTAGTCATGCCATGTTAGCTTCTGCCTTTAATATGATTCAGAAAAAGACAAAAATATGTAGTGTCCATGGGAACAGGGGAGTCATGCTTCCTTTTACCTTTTGTTCCTTTTCCATTTCTTGCTCTGTAGCTCGTGTATCAGAGAATTGGCTCAAAAATGTATAGGTGAAAACCAGAGCGTCGCAACCGTGGTGTTTTTTTGATATTTTGGGCTGCATGATTCTTTGTCAGGCAGGGGGCTGTCTGTGCGTGGAAGGATGACTAGCAGCACCGTTGGCCTCTCCACACTGGATGCTGGTGGCCACAGTCCCCCTGGCTGTCCCCTGGGAGCACAGCCCCAGCCCCAGCTGAGAACCACTGGTCTAAACGATCTTCCCAGCTGTGTGACACTAAAAAATAATCATTAACTCTTCCCAACTAGGTGTTTCCTAAGACCCCAAACATGGCACATGGAGGTCCTAATGCGTACCTACTGTGTGTGTGACTCACAGCTGCATTTCTTCTCTGTTTGACTCTCCTGAGATCTGCTTTCTACCCTTTGGGAAGTGGGAGAGGAACAGTTAGTGAGTGTGTTGGGAGTTGGGGGGCCTCTGACCAACTGCACCCCAAACTCTGAGCCTTTCTGGGTCACCTGCTTGTGGCCTCTCTGTCCTCCCAACCCACCCCTGAGTCTCTGCCTGCTTCTGCTCCCATCTTCTGCCTTTGTGTTTTGTGATTTTCGAGAACAGAAGTCTCTAGTTCTTTTAGAGGTGGAGTTTGGGTTTATTTTCCTTTTGTTATATTGGGCAAATTTCTGAAAGAAAAGGCAGAAACGTGTTTATTTGGCCAAACTAAGACTGGAGGGGTCTGCTCCACTGGCGCGGATGAGGTCCAAGAGGAGCGTGGGGAAGCAGAGAAAGGCGGGGGTCGGGACCACAGCCCAGAGCGCCCAGCCACCCGGCCCTGTTCCTGTGATCTTCCGATTTCACGGTGCAAATCTCTTTTTAGCTCGTTAAATTTAATTTCTGTTTGCTTGTTCATCAGGTGCCTTCCCAAGTGGAAATCATTTATTGAAACCCTTAAGCCTGTACATGTTGTTTCTGAATGCCCTTCGTTCCAATCACAGAATCGCAGGTTGGAGTTCACCGTGTCTGGAAGAAACGTTCAGGGGCCGCGGTGTGTTCTTCACCCGTGTCCGCGGGCGAGACGAGCCGCGGGCCCCGGTGCGGATAGTGCCGTGGCACCAGCCGGGACTCACGGGGGGCACGCGGGCGCCGGCCTCCGAGCTTTGCTCTGAGGCTCAGATGTCCTCGCTCCTCTTCTTAAAAGCTGGCCCTGGACCTGCCTTGTCCCCTCCTCCTCCAGGGAGGCCTCTGGGAACATCCTGCCTTGGAGGGTGTGACAGTCCTTCTTCATCAGAGAGAAGATGGTCATGGTGAGCATGGCTGGCAGAAAGGGGAGCTGGAGTGGGAGGCTGCACAGACTTCCTTCCCGAGTGAAAACCAGAGTTTCCCCAGCCTGTCTGATTGAGACAGGGGTCCTGCCTTGCAGGCCCTCCAGTGGGTTCAGACAAGCTTGACCGACCCCTCAGAAGCGGGTGAGGGAGGAGGTCTCCCAGGTGGGGAGAGGCACCCGCAGGTGTGGCTGCAGAGCTGGCCAGAGCAGTCCGCTGTCCCAGGGCTGCCACCCACCCAGGCCCCGCGGCAGTCCAGGGGGTCGGTCTAACGAAGTGTTCCACATCCCGTTTCTGGTCAGACCCTATCCGTATCTAGGGGCCTGGGAGCTTACCTGCGTGGGGAGCGCACCTGCGGTGCACACGGCCCACCTGTCATTCTGCGGCCCAGCTCGAATGACCAGGAGTGGCACACGCAGAAGGAATATTGGGTCACACCGTGACATCTATTACATCTCGGCTTCATTAAATGTGACAACTGTCAATTGAGCAAATTTTAACCAGATGTTCTTATCTGTGATTTTCCCGTTGATTCTTGTGGGAGGGGGAGATGTTGGTGCACGTGGTGGGGATGGAACTCCATTGGCCACTCGCAGCTGTCTGATGTCTCTCACCCCTGAACAGCTTGCCCCGAGAAGGTGTGAGAGCCCGTCCACGCCACGACATAAACACGCCGAGACATTAACCACACCAGCTGGAAAGAAGTGGTATGTGTAAAGTGCATTTTGAAATTCCTGTGCTTTTTTACTCCTTAAGAAAATATAAGCACTGTTGTATTGGGACCGCAATTTATACTTCTGAAGACAAAAGAGGACCTGTGACCTGTATTAAGATTAAAAAAAGTAAACTAACAGGAAGATTTGACCAGGAGAGCTGAAAATATAACTAGATTTTCTGTCACTTCTAGTTCACACAACTCATGCACGCGCATGCACACCAGGGAGGGCACCATGCCTTCCCTGTTCATGGCTCTATCTGCTGGGGGAGGCAGTGCCTGTCATCGGGCAGGCACTCGGTGAACACGGGTGAATGAACACATGAGTGACGGAAGTGACGTAATTCATACACCTGGTCTGTGCAGTAGGCAGTGACTTTTCCATCGGACACTTGGCCTGATCTGGGTGTTCCTCGTACAGTACCATCTAGCCAGGCTGCACAGAGACCTGAGGGAAGCGGTGCTCTTGATCCCCTTGGCCAGTGCAGGGCAGGCCCCTTCCATGCTGTTCTAACATGACTACTTCTCTCCCGAGTTACGCTTCCGTGAACCACTGTAATCCGTGGCCCTGCGGCTCATCTGTGCTCCACTCCACCCGTGTCCTCCGACCCACGCTTTTTCCCCTTCTAATTGATTTTCTACAATGTAGATGGATGAGTGTTATAGAATGCACCACTCATAGGCCCCTCCTCTGCCCAGCATCCAGCTGGTTCTCGTCGCTGCCGGGGTACAGGGTAAACCCCAGCCACGACCTGGTCACTCTCCTCCATCAGCCCCGCTCCCTGGTCACTCTCCTCCGGGGTCAGCCCCACTCCCTCCTGCCCTCAGCTACAGCAGCTCTCCCTCCCTCCTTCCTTCTCTCTGTGCCTCTGCATGGCCCCCTCTGCTCTGGGTTTTAACTCAAGGTCACTCCTCAGAGACAGTGCCCTGGGTCTCCAGGCCTTTGGTCATATTCCTTCTTATCACTGTGCACTTTTCAAAGGAGGGATTATAATTTGAAATTGCAGATTTATTTTATCATCATTTGACTAACACTTAGGTCTCTCCATGTTGTAAAGGCAGGTCCAGAAGGGCAGGGAACCACCTCTTCTGTTCCAACAGCAAATACCGAGCTTCAGCTGTGTTAGGGCACATCTGCCTTGTCCAGTAGGGAAGCTACTGGCCATAGTTGGTTATTTAAATTAAAAAAAATAGAATAAAACTAAAGATTCAGTTCTCACTCACTCTAGGCACATTTCAGGTTTTCACTGTCCGTGTGGGTGGTGGGGAATAACAGAGCATTTCTACCACTGCACAACATTGTGTTATGTGACGTTGGTCTAGATTCCGATGAGCCTCCAGTGAACCAGAAAATCTTGCCTCTGTGGAGTGTGCTCTCTGATGGTCTATGTGGTGTCAGGTTCAATGGGCCTGCCCAGAGTAGACGCTCACCAAGTATTTGGGGGAAGAAGCTAACTAATAGACAGTTTTCCTATAAGGTCAATATTAGGATGTTATCAAGCACACACATAAGTAGAGAATTCATCCTAATACATCATGCACATGTAGATATAAGCCTCTTGATAATTATTTACTGTATGCTCTGTTTTTCTAGATTGCTACATAGCAATCTACATAGCTCTCCATTTCATCTCTTTGCAAGGCTGCACCCTGCGGTCCTTGGGGTCGGCCTGCGTAACTCCTGACGGCGGTACACACAGAACCCAATGATGCTCTGAATGACGCTCTGAGTGATGCTCTGAGCTCAGGCTGCCGTCCATCCCTGCCTGTGGATCCACTGGAAGTTGGTCTCCATTTGGAGTAGTGTGTGACTTACAGTGGAATACATTAATAATCACACTTAGGGGCGCCTCGGTGGCTCAGTCGGTGAAGCGTCTGCCTTTGGCTCAGGTCATGATCCCAGGGCCCTGGGATCGAGTCCTGCATCGGGCTCCCTGCTCAGCGGGGAGTCTGCTTCTCCCCTTGCCCCTCTCCCTGCTTGTACTCTCGATCTCTCTCATGCTTTTTCTCTCTCAAATGAATAGGTAAAATCTTTAAAAAAAAAAAAAAAATCACATTTAAAAACTGCATCAGCCCCAACCCTCAAATAACACCTAGAGGTACTTTTTTGGGTGATTTTGAACAAAGTTGTACGTTTTCCGTACTTGAACTTTGTCACACATCTAAGGAGTGGAAACTGGTTGGGATGATTAATTTTATATGTCAACTTGGCTTAGTCACAGGGACCCAGACATCTGGTCACACGTTACTTCTGGGTTGTCTGTGAGGGTGTTTCTGGAAGGGGTTAGCATGTGAGATAGCGCTCAGGGTAAAGCTGACAGCCCTCCCCCCAAGTGGCGGGTCACATCCTATCTGCCCAACCAGAACACATCAAAAGGCAGAGGAAGGCTGAATTTGCTCTGCCTGATCATTGAGCTGGGATGTGGACCTTCTCTTGCCCCCAACCTCCAGCTCTCAGGACTTCATGTGGCCACTGGCCTTCCTGGGCATCCAGCCTGCAGATGGTAGACAGCAGATCTCGGCCTTCATAAAAGATGGTGTGGGCCATACCTTAAAATAAATGTCTCTATCAACTCACACACTCACACACACTCACACACACACACACACACACCTATTTGTTGCTTCTCTGGGAACCCTAACATAATGGTTTTTATTTATTTATTTATTTTTTTAAAGATTTTATTTATTTATTTGACAGAGAGAGACACTGCGAGAGAGGGAACACAAGCAGGGGGAGTGGGAGAGGGAGAAGCAGGCTTCTTGCCAAGCAGGGAGCCCGATGTGGGGCTCGATCCCAGGACCCTGGGATCATGACCTGAGCTGAAGGCAGATGCTTAACAACTGAGCCACCCAGGCACCCCTAATATAATGGTTTTTAAAGAAGGTGCATCCCTGGAGTCAAGGACCCTTCATCAAAGGTGGACCATCCAGAGAGCAGGTCGCAGTCGGCGATCACTGTTTGCTTGGCAGAGCTGCTCCTTCTGGGTTCCATTCTTTACTGAAGACTCCATATTAAAACTAAGAAGAGAGAAATGTCCTGCACAACATGCCCAAATGCAGACTATAAGGGGAGGATAAGAGTTAAAAACTTCGAATGGAAAATTGCTCTGAAACATATCATCCAAAATCCACTTAACATTAGGCCAGGGGAATATTGTGTATTACAAACTAATTTTGCAAATCACATTTCAAGAATATCATTTTAACCTAATTTAAGTGCATTCCATTGTGATTCTCTACATACTGCTTGTGAATAAAAATCCAATTACCGTAGCTAGACAAATTAAAAATTTTTTCTTAATGCAGCAATCTTTTCTTCCTTCCTTCCCAAGAATGCCAAAGAATATTGCTTGATTTTTTTAGAAAACAAAAGCCCGTATATGCAATCATTTTGGAGGGTCTGAAATACCTTTCCTGCTCTTGTGAATTTCTGCTGAACTGTGTCTTGATCCATAAAGCCGTGCCCTCCACGTTCTCCCTGTAAGCATCAGTGTTACCTTGTCCAGAACTGCCCCTGTGGATTAACTTTGTTGCCATCAAGTGGTGACAAAAAGACACTGTTATCAGTCTGAACTATTTAGTTGAGCTACACACTGGAAATTAGTTATATTCATTATAAATTTCCAAGTTCTTTCATTTTTTTAAAAGAAATTCATACTTTTAAAAAATTGAACCCTAGTGTTGGCTAATTGAATTTAAATAAAAAAATAAAAATAAATAAACAATTGAATCCTAACTGGGTATGTTACATCTTCCACATATCAGAAATCAAATAAGAAAAAAAAAGTCTTTCTTTCAAGCCTTTCAAATCTGTATAGGAATCTGGCAAAAGTTGACTCTTCCTTCTACTTCATTTTATAGCTTCTCTGCCTGGTCTGTGTTTTCTTCCCTCTGGGACTGTATTTTCCTGTGCTTCTGGCTGTTCGGTTGGACCTAGCTCGTTAATCCTCTGGCTAAGTATTTTGCTGTACTTGGATGATATGTTCCCTGTTCTTCAGTGTTTGTTTTATTAAAGTTCTTCGTACATTTTTCTGTGGAGGAGAGAGGGACCATGAGGAAAGCTGACAAAGTCTCAACTTTAATTTGGGTCAAAGGCAAGGAGGTTGTTCTGTTTTTTTTCTGTCTTAAAAGATCAACCCTGCTGCCTTCCTTTCTCTCCTCACATATAACTGACCTCCCAAAGATTTAATTACCTGCCCTTAAATTATTTTCAAACGAATTGGAAGATTAGTATTATTAAGGCAATAGAAAACCAGAGTAAATTTTAAAAACACTTAAAAAGAGAGTTGTTTCCATTGCCTTTTAAATAGTAAGGTATCATAAAGTGAGCACAGTCACTGTGGAGAAAATTCTGGAAGTGTAAAGGTGGAGGTGGGAGTCTCCTGCCTTGGCAGGACTCACTGGCCCATGCACGCTGTTCCCAGCTAATCCCTGTCAGTCATTCTGCCCACTTCTGGAGCGTCCCACTCGCACACAATGATATTTGAGCAATAATTTCTGCTGCCTAAGGACTAAGGAGTCATATTATGTGTTCTCTTCTGCAACTCGGTTTCTTAACATATTTCGTAGAAAACTTTGCAAGCTGTTATTATAACTCTAATCTATTATAATTAAAAATATTTGCTTAAAATAGAGTATTCACTCATTAACAAGTGAAATAGTGTAAAAAGGTTTAAGATAAAAGGCCTCCCCTTGAACATGCTGTGATCAGAGGCCATAGCTTAGAACTGTTTCTGTTTCCAGTTCTTTGGGAAGGTGCTTCTGTTACTTTAGAGAACATATTTATAAATCTATGTGTTTACTTGTAGCAAAAGACAGTATCTATAAACTCTCTGATATGAAGGATGGATATTTGGCTCACTTACATCCTTGGTATCATAATATCTGATTCCATTTCTTCATTATTAAGATTTTAACATATTTAAAAATATATTTAAACTAGTTTTAAGCTACTATTTCCTATGCAATCATTAAAAAAGTAACAGCTTCATAGAAATATAACTGACATGTCACAAAATTTATCCACTTGAAGACTGCAGTTCAGTGGTTTATTCACAGAACTGTGCAACCATCCCCACTGTCTCTGCATCATACCGGAAAGAAACGCTGCCTCTCACCCTGCCCCTGGCAGCCATCAGTCTGCTTTCTGTCTCCATGGATTTGCCTACTCTAAACACTTTATATAAATGCAATCATGTGTACATGGTCTTTTGCGACTGGTCTCTGCATAATGCTTTCAAGGTCTATGCATGTGGTAGGACAAATGAGGACTTTGTTCTTTTATGGCCAAATAATATTCCATTTTGTTTATCCATTAGTCGGTTGACCCTTTTTTTTTCTTTTCTGCGGGGGGGTGGTGGTATTTTGAAGAAGGCTGGCATGCATATTTATGTACAAGTTTTTTTGTGGATATAAATTTTCAATTCTTTGGGTATATACCTAGAAGTAGAATTGCTGGCTTATGTGAACAATCACTGTTCAACTTTTTGAGCTAATTGGCTATTTCTGTATTTTCTTTGGGGAAGTATCTATTTAGATCCTTTCCCCACTTTTTAATGAACTGTCTTTTCACTGTTAACTTGTAAGAGTCCTTTATATAATCTGGACACAAGCCTTCATCAGATACACGGTTAGCAAACATTTTCCCCCATTCTCCTGGGAGAACGGTTGTCTAATGGTTGTATTTTAGCTTCCTTGGTGTTGTCTTTTAGAGCACCAGCATTTTTAATTTTGAAGAAGTTTAATTTACCTGTTTTTTTCTTTGGTTGCTTGTGCTTTTGGTGTCACATCTAAGAAACCATTGGCTATACAAGGCCATCCAGATTAATGTCCCTCTTTCCTTCTGAGAGCTGTACAGCTTTAGCTCCTAGTGTTAGATCTTTGTGCCATTTTGAGTTAACCTTTGGATATGGCGTGAGGTAAGGGACCAGCTTCATTCTTTTGTAGTTGTCATAGCACTCCTTGTTGAAAAGACCATTCTTCCCTTACTGAATTATCCTGGCTACCCTGCTGCAATTCAAGGGACCATACTTGTGTTTATTTCTACGCTCTCAATTCTAGTCCATTGATCTATTTGTTTATTCCTATGCCATTTTCACTTAACAATATATATTGAAGATGTTAATATATCAGGACATAAAAAGCTTCTTCATTCTTTTCTGTTGCTGTGGAGCATGACTCAAACTTCACTGAATGTATGTAATTTTAACTTGACCCATTTCTCATTGATAATATATAGTTTACAGTCTTATGGCTGAAATAATTATACATACACCTTTCTAACTGTGTAGATGTGCCTATATATCTGTAAGATAAAATTCTTGTAAGTAAAATTGCTTATCCAACTAAATTAACAAAATGGATTTTGTTGAATTTTCTAGAGAGTTGGTGTGGACCCATTTGCCATTATATAAATTAGTCTCTAAATGAGCAGATGAATACTTTTTTTTCTTTACTCATCCTAAAATTAAGTGAGGTCTTTTCAGAAAGGGAATATGATTTTTTTCTGTCCCTGTTCACTTTTCTCATAGTGGAGGCAGGCTGTGTGCAATTCCAAGTTTACTTTTGATTTTTTACATTGGGTTTCTCTTATGGGCTAAAATATGTTCTTTTCTAGTAACATAATTTGCTTTATTTTCCCATGAATGAACTTGTGGAGTATAGACAGATTGAAACTCCCAGATTCTCCTCTAGGGTTTACCTGTTCACCCATGAGTGCCCACTGTTGCCCACACCTTGCAACTGATCATTAATAACACCATCTCCCCACCTGGTGCCCATCTGCTGAGTATTTGACAGGTTTTCTTACTGACTTCTCATAGCTATGACTTTGGTGCTATTCTCACTGCCGGTTTACGGATGAAGAAATCAAAGCTTGGTGAGATTCAGCATGTATTGAAAAAGTGCACAGGTAAATCTGGTTCATCCAATTCCAGAATGCAAACATTTTATGCAGTTCTCTAATACCTGGGCAGGTGGCTGTTCCACGCTCCTCCATCCTCCCAGCCCCAGGGTCCCCACTGCCTGGCCTCGTCCACTGTTCCATCTCATCTTTTTCTTCCACAACCATATAACCTTATGCACTTACCTTCCCTTTTCCCCTGTTAAAAACACAAGTTATGACAATTTTGCAAGTTAAATTAATTTCTCTTGACAGAGATGTTCAAAATTCAGGTCATCTCAAATGTATTTGCAAGAGAATCTCAGTAAGATTTCTAAGTTCAGTTAAGTAGAGTCACCTCTTTATATAGCTTTTGAATTAACTGTGCCCTTGGTGCTGTTATTCTTCTTCTTACTTATTATTTTCAGTTCACTGGTTTAAAGTCTACACTAGCAATTTGCTATTAGAAAGGGAAAGAAGTAAATTTTAAAAATCTTAGTGTCAGTTTAACTCCTGGTCAAATGTAATATTTTTAAAGGGGTTACAGAAAGCTAAAAAAAATTCTTCTTAGGAATACAAATTGTAGGAATTCTGTAGTGATGTTTTCAGAAATAAATAAAGACATCAAAAAGAATAATATTGCCCAAGCCACAGCACAGAATAGGACAGTGTGCACATCAGTTAGAATGAATTAAACATTTAAAAAACATACACTGATGATACTAAATGCTGGTGAGGATGTGGAGCAACTGGAACCCCCTCATCCATATTGGTGGGGGTGCAGAATGGGACGGTTACTGTGGGGCATGTGTGGTAGTTTCTTACAAACATATGCTTACCACCCAACCGACAATACAACTCTTAGGTACGAAGATAAATGAAAACATGTTTGCACAAAGACTTATATATTGTCTACAGTAGCTTTATTCACAACAGACCCAAACTGGAGTATCCTGACTGTCCATCACCCTGTGAGTAAAGAACCTATAGGTCATTTACTCAATGGGATGCTGCTCAGTAATGAAAACGTGTGAACTTCTGAACATGCACTGGCTGGATGGATCTCAGAATCGTGGTGACAAGTGAAGGAAGGTAGACTCAAGTGTATATATTGTAGGAGTCCATCTATAGGACAAGACTCTTCCAATGGAGGCAGATAGTGCTTGCCTAGAGCTGCCTGTGGTGGGAGTGACGGACCATACTGGGATAGAAGGGAACACTTTGGGGTGGTAGAAACGGTCTGGATCTTAATTGTGGGGGCAGCTTCACAGCTGCATTTCTTTCTCAAATCTCATAGACCTGTGCAATTAACAAGGGTGAATTTTGCTGTATGTAATTATTCCCAACAAACCAGATATTTAAAAAATTGAAACAACTATAAACAAGGGGAAGGGGTATATTTCTTGATTTCTTCTCTTCTATACAAACCCTCCTACCTTTTCCCCAGCTACTGGCTTTGCATAATAAGTGATGTTGGGAGGGCCCCGAGAAACCTGTTATTTCTTTTTCTCAAGCCAGTGGTTATTGACTTGACTCTATTTACATTTGTACAAGTCAGAGGAACCATTAGCCGTACTCCTGGAGCACAGGTCCCAACCACAGAGCCCATGCCCCAGCTTGAGGGCAGTCTGGCCCCTGAGCAACTGTCCAGGGCCCACATCTTGGTCCTCCAGGCAAGAGAGTGCAGTCTTTCCTTCTGTGTGTCTTATTAAGGTGGTCAGTGTTGTGTGAGCCAGGAGCGGGGAGGTTAGGAAGACTGCCTGTGGAACAAAAATGGGTTTCCAGGTGATTTGTGACCACTCAGAAACTGCTGGTAACTTCTCTGATAAAACCAACTGAATAGGTAGATATTCTCAGTTTCTTCTCAATAGGGATTGTGCTACTTTAGAAATTTCAGAAAATGTGCAAAATTCAGCTCAGAGCATGAAAATTTTATCTCCCCCCCTTCTCTGAGGCTGAGGAGTTTACTCAAGAAAATAAGACCAGGGGAAAGGGGAAAGAGTTTGAAAAGGGGAAAAGGGAAAATTAGGTTTTTCCAAATAAGCAACCAATTTTTAGGAAGTTAGTCACTGGAATTCAATATGGTGGTTCAAATGTGGCCTTTCCATAGTCATTTATAACAGGCCTAGCAGGGTCTCTGTGGGATATTGTTAGCAGTCAGAGATTCTCCTTGTGCTTGGATTTGATTGATTGATTGATTGATTGATTCATTCATTCATTCACCTAGCATGCACTTAATGAGTGCCAGACATTCTCTTTGGCCCCGGAAATACAGTGGTAAATAAGTTAGAAATGATTCCTTCCAAATACAGAGGAGTATTCCAACAAATACACTGGAAATCCAGTGTGACTGTTGCTTTGATAGAAGACGTAGAGATAGTCATGGGGTTCAGGATGCACTACCCCAAATGTGGCACATTGGTGCATTGAGTATTTTAAGCTGAAGGAATTTGAGGAGTGGCAGAAGCAGAAAGGTCATCCCCTCTTCTTCCCTGAAGCAGCTCATAGAACCCTCCTGTGAAGGGCACCCTCCCTAGACACAGAGGGCAGGAGCTTCCTTATCTCCAGAGCTAGAGGGACCTGAGAAGAATCCTAAGAGGCAGGCCTTGCTGTTTCCCCCAGGCTGGAGCACTCGCCTCCTGCTCCTGACCTGTGTATTCCTCACGCCCCCCACTCTTCCTCACACCCAGCATAACAACACTCAGTCTCACCGTCTCTTCTGGTCCTCATCTCCTTATGAAAGTTCCTGTGTCACATAAAACTTACAATAACTAAGTGTGCCTTCTTCTTTCTTGTTAATCTGTCTTTGTCAGCTGACTTTTCAGACCGGCCAGGGGCCCTAGAGGGATGAGGGAAATTTCTTCCTCCCCTACGGTGGCTGGGGACAATTGGACATGGACACTTAGCCCGTAGCAGGCTGAGAGCACACATGGAGAGTCCTGTTTCATGAGCTCAGATCTGAAGGCCCACTGTCGATGAGCATGCCCCACACAAGCTCTGAGCCTCGGGAGGTATGTGGTAAGTCAGGACGGTGGGAACAGTCGTAGTGACGTGTTGCTCGTGTGCTGTGTGGGGGATGCTGGGGACCCAGCCTGAGAGACAAGGTGGAGATTGTCCCGAATCGTGACCCTCTGAAGGAGATTTGAACTTCATCCTGAGGGCAGGAGGGTTAAATGCAAAAAAGCGTATTATATTTTAATTATAAAATTTTTCTTTTAGGAAAACCACTCTAACCTCAGGGGAGCAATTAGATAGGAGAAGGGATACGATTGGCAGCAAGAGAAGAAGGTTAGAGGCATATTTGGAAGTAAGGAAACTGAATTTCTTTGAAAATGATTTTCACATATTTTCCCCTAAGTCAAACCGTCTGCATCAATTGGGAAAATTTGCCATGGACTATCTATAACAAAATCTTAGATGAAATTTCCATCTGTGCACTTGATGAAACCAAATGGGAAGGTCTTCCTGGACCCAGAAGGAAAACCCTGGAGTATCAGTCTCCTCGGGATGGCCAGCAGTTGAGAGCTACTTCTGGGCTGGGAATTCTGCATTACCTTGCAATTAGTTATTAACCAGACCAACACGACAATGTGTTAATTTTAGACTACAATTAATTGGCTGATGATTCCGTCTAGGCCCTGCGGAGACAGTCAGTGAGCACGGAATTCCGGAGCTCCCGGAATGTTGCAGAACGGGGTTCTCTAGAGTCACCTGAAGGCACTGTGAAACCGCGTGTTTCCCCAGAGTTCCTGCCACAGTAGGTCTGGGGCGAGGCCTGAGAATCTGCATCTCTCCCGAGTTCTTAGGCGGTGCCGACGCTGCGGGCCTGGGGACCACGCTTTGAGAACCGCTGTTGAGATGGCAGTCTGAAGAGTCGGGACGTGGGGATGTGCGATTGGCTCTCTCCCGTCCAGTCTGCTCTGCTGCCTCCCAAGCACAGTCCCCGGCCCCATAAGGACGTGAGCTGGCGCGGGGTGGCTTCCCGGGAAGAGCCCCGTGCCTACTGTCCTCTGTGGCCGGCGGAAGATGCCCGAGATCTCATGTGGTCTGGCAGGTGCCACAGTTATTCCCCCAGAGAAAGGGCCACAGGGAAAGGGTGGGATCCAGAGTGTTTCAAGGTACGAGCATCGGTGGGGAAAGCAGGTGATCATGGATTTTCAGAGGATAAACACACGGGAAGCTTATCGAGCTGTTACAGGTGTCTGGGCAGAAGGGTGACTCCTGTCCGCAGAGCAGCGCGCTTCTGTATCGAAGCAAGCTCGGGGTCGCCAGGTCGTGGACGGTAAAATTAGGAAGGACCATTCCCGGGGGTCTGGTATCAATTTCAGTAGTGAGCACACAACTCAGTATCTTCGCAGTGACTGACCCAATGGCATGAATACATCACCCACTGTCAAAGAGTTGGTAATATTTGATAAGAAATATTTTTGTAAAATGACAGATTATTGTTGAGTTTATGTTTATTCCATATTTTACATCTTTCTTCAGTTTCCTAATCTTTTTTTTCTCAGTTCCCAAGAATAGAACAAGAGGAGTTTTAAAACTTAAAGAGGAAGTAAAACGACTTTCCCTGATTCACGCTGAGCATTTATGCCTCAGGAGGGGCACGGTGCTCCGTGGGGCTTGCTTCCTCGGTGGGCAGGCACCAGGAACAGATCCGTAGCAACGGTCTCCACAGTCCTGGCAGGGCGAGTGAACTATGATGTCTCGGTGGGTGGACCGGCGCCCTGTGGTCTGATTTCTACTATTAGCAAGTCAGCCAAAGAAGTATTGTTTCTTTCACAAAATAAACTTCTCACTTAGGTGATCTTAATATTTGAATAACCTTTCCTGATTGTAAGTATATAAGTAATATATGCTTACATATTATAAGTATATAATTATGTAAGTATTTTTGGCAGATCGAGTTCCTTCGGTTCTTGCTGGTGGCTTTAGGTTTTAGGAGCATCCTCACCGCCAGGTGAGCAACGTGTTTGCGTCTCCAGAGATTTCTTTAGAAAGAACTCAAGGGGGCGTTCTAGAACCACGTTCTACAGCCCCTGATGGTGTTGTTTGTGTGCTCGTGTGCCGAATACGGGCGGCGCTTGAGACATCAGCATCACCCTCTGCTGGCTTTCTTGCTGTGAACTACAGATGCAGGGCATCTTATCTGCAAAGTTAGCGCTGTTTGCCAGAGAGACAAAAGTTACTAAGTTACAGACGCTCCAGTGAGCAGCGAGTGAGTCTAGTTATGTATAGGGACATTTTAAAAATCACCAAATAATTGGAAATTCCTCTTTTATCATTAAAAACACTACAAAACATTCACTCAATTAATAAAATCAAACAACACAAAATGCATCGAGTACAAAGTGGAAGGTCTCCTTCGTCTTTTCGTTCCTCAGGAGTTTGGTGGATGCTTCCACATTTTGCTGTTCATGGACAAACATAACTCTAGACCCAGAGAAATATTTATGTTCACGCATAAAATGTTTTCAGTAAATGTGATCAGGCTGTACATATGTTTTGTAAACTTTTTTGCCTCTAAGTGTCTCTTGCTGTTCTTCCCTACTAGCCGAGATGTAGACACGCCATCTCAGTATTTCTCACGACGCCGCACGGACAGTATTTATTTCAGTGGGTGGACGGGAGGCCAGAACAGTTGAATCAGAATTAACTTATCCAGCACAATTTAGATCGGCAGTTAGGTAATCTCCAATTTTCTTACTATTGTCAGATACAGCAGTGAGCACCTTTCATTTGAGTCCTCTAAAATGTATTTATTTCTGCAGGAAAGATTGCTGAAAGGGAGCAAAACACCTTCAAACTTTGCTGTCCCCACGATGATTCATTTATTTCAGAAAATGTTGTGACCTTTTTGCAACTTCCTCATCTAGGTGAAGTTCAGAACTGTTTTGTCAAGCTCCCCACCACCGTCCTCCACGTGCAATGAAATTTTGATGGAAGGTGCATTGAATTATGGATTACTTTGGGGAGGATTCCTACAGAGTATTTAAAATATTGGTTCCTTGGGCGCCTGGGTGGCTCAGTTGGTTAAGCGACTGCCTTCGGCTCAGGTCATGATCCTGGAGTCCCGGGATCGAGTCCCGCATTGGGCTCCCTGCTCGGCAGAGAGTCTGCTTCTCCCTCTGACCCTCCTCCCTCTCATGCTCTCTGTCTCTCATTTTCTCTGTCTCAAATAAATAAATAAAATCTTAAAAAAAAATAAAATAAAATATTGGTTCCTCATTGTTGTCTGCGGTCCACTTACACAGCATGTCTGTATGCTTTGCATATGCAAAGAAATCTATCTTCTTCATTCATTAATTCATGGGAAAATTATTGCTTTTCTATGCTGATCCTATATTGAACTACTTTACTGAACTCTGGGTTTAATAAATTATTAGTTGTTTCCTCTAGGTGTTTTGACAATCGTCCCAGATGCAAAAAACCCAACAGTTTTGTTGTCCTTTCCAATATTTTTTAGTTACATGTTTATTTTCTCACCATATTCCATTAATGGGATACCCCATCAATGGCAATCATGTTATTTTAATGATTGTTTTTTTGTTCAGATGCCATTATTGCTTACTTTATTTCAGTAGAAATATTTCAGGAAGTTTTGTTTTTCCCTTTATTCTGAAAGAGTTAAAGAACGAGGGGAATTCCTTGGCATCTCGACAGATCCCTTTTATGCCTGAGTGGTATATGGACCTAGATGATTTCATTTTCTCCTCCATAATTTTGGCCTGTGCCCATTTATCTAATTTATTAATTTAACATAGAATGGCATATGAATTTCTACTCAATATCCTTTCAAAATTAATATTTAAGTATCATTAAGTGCAACATTTCATAAATCATTTTAGTCCTATATAAGCCAGTTGAGAAAAAGGGCAAAAGTCTAGAAATTATAAAAGATGATAAGAGAAGGAGAGAAAAAATTAAATCCTTTAGTTTTTAAAAACAACAATAAGAAATTAAAAAATCATGTAGACTCATTTTTATTCACAAGAAAGTGTCCTTTAAATATATTAAAACTGTATATTTGAAACAATATTTTATGTTGAATGTCAAACAACAACAACAGAAAGAGTTTCTCAAAGCCCCTCAAATAGTGAAGTGCAGAGCCAGGGTTTGGGTGGAAGTGGTTGGACAGCAGATTCCCTGTTTTTCCCTGTGGGGGCCTCTCAGCAGGCCACGCCGTCTGGAAATGACATGCCTGGCTTTGCAGGCCAAGGTTAGGCTAGCTGTGTGACCCAAAAGACAATATTCAGGGTGTCGACATGGCACGAATTCTCTCGCTTAGGAATTTCCTTTTTCCTATCAGTTGTTGAAATTGTACCATGGTAGAATTTTAATTTTTTCCAGTGAAGTTTTAGTTGCCTTTTTCTTTCTCACTGACCAAACAAACATGTGTCTCCGATGTATATCCTATATCCTCAAATGCAACAGATCTTATACACTGAATCTTTTATTCCTGAATAACATCCTTTATAACATCTTCAAGTAGTTTTATAAAAAAGCCACTGAATTATTCCTTATTTGTAAGTGGTTTTATTTTAGCCTTGCCTGTGATTGATAATTTTGTGGGGAGTGAGGCGGGTTCAAACCAGACCAGGGTGCCGCTGATGACAGTCAATGCCAGCTAGTTTTCGGTCCTCTGCGGTGGCCTTGCTTTTCTTCGGAAGCTGCCATTTTCTCTGCTTCTGTCAAAATTCTCTGGGATGTTTCCAAAGATGAGTCTTTAAAAATCCCTCTTACTTGTCTCTGAGGGGATCCTTTCCACTTGAACACTTGAGGTCTTCTCCAGACGTGCTGGACAGACGCTTTCATGAATCCTCTGTGGTTCTTCACCTCTATTTTGTGTTTAGAGGTCTGTTGTTGGTTCGACCCTGGCTCACAGAGTCTGTCTTTGCTCTCCTGATTTCCTTCTTTTCCTTCTTATTCTTTCGTTCTTTGTTTCATTCTGGAATACCTCTTTCTCCTGCTCTTCTTTTAAAAAAAGTTGTAAGTCCAGGGAGCAAACTGAGGGTTGCTGGAGAGTAGGGGGGTAGGGGGAAGGGGTAATTGGGTGACGGATGTGAAGGAGGGCACATGATGTAATGAGCACTGGGTGTTATCTGCAACTGATGAATCACTAAATTCTACCCCTAAAACTAATAATACAGTATATGTTAACCAAATTGAATTTAAATTAAGAATAACCAAAGTTATAAGTGTATCTTGACGTCCGAAAGCTTTTTTGCCCTCTGGTTGTTTCAGCTAATAGGATATTCATTTGTGAATGTGGTATCCTAGTGAATCTCTTAGAATATTAATTAAAGTTAATTTTTTTTATTCCTTGAGTTATCTCAGTTTTCCCCTATGTCAGTGTTTATTAATCTTTTCTTCCAGGATACCCCTTCCCCGCCCCCCATGTCTGATGATCTTCGATGACCCATTTAAACTGGATTGGCTATTCCAGATTGTTTCACTCTGATATTCTCAAGGAGTGCCAATATCTCTGTCAGAGTATATGTTCTGTTTTTTTTTTCACCCAAACTCAAGCAAGTTGAGACGTGCTCAGCCAGCGCAGGAAAGCAGGTTGGACCCCGGTTCCCCATCACTGTGTGTGGGAACATCTCCTTCAGGGTCTGTCCCTGTGGCTGCCAGTCTGGTTCTGAACGTATCCTTGTTTTGCCCTCTGTGATGTCCTGAGATGCACCATTTTCAGACCCTAGTTTCTGTGTCTTTTATATTCTGTGAAGATTTTGATGATTAAAAACCTCATGCTGCTTGTCTACAGGTCCTCAGGTCCTTTCAGAGCCTCCTACTGACCGGCTGTCCTCCCTTCCAGGGCCCCTGCTGCCCACCTGTCACAGGCTGCACGAGATTGCTTTCTCCCTCAATCCTCACTTACTTCTTCTCCAGATTTCTACAGTCTGGGATCTTCTGTATCTGAATGTACAAGGATGGCGTTTGAGGGGTGGACACGTGGCAAGTGGAAGGTATTTGGGGTAAAGTATTTAAGATATTGCTCCACGCTCAAGGAAGCCCGTCCCAACTCTGCTTCTTTAGGCCACGAGTCACGTGCGGGATTCATAAAGATAATGCCACTTAATTTTTCAGGCACTTTAAAAGCTTTGAGGCAATTTCAGGTTATATTTAGCTTTATCTTTGTTTATTTTCATTTCTCTCGAGATTCTGATATTAATTTGACTGCCAGTCTTCATTTTCAGTGTTGTTAAACTTTTCACATTCTGTAACAGTTTGCAAGACACTTAATTAGAGCCTGAAAATGAGGCTTCTATTCCTTAATACTTTAGAACATATTAGCTCTGTGTCAAAGCACAGAATCTCGTATGTCAAGATTCATCGTGTGATTTATTCATCTGAGTTATTACACCAGAGCTTGGTCTGACATAAAGACGCTGCTGCCGTCGACCTGCCTTGTCAGAATCCATGAAGGAGAAACGAAGGAGCCAAACGTAGGGGCAGATACAGACAAACCAAGGGGTGAGATCCTGACACGACACGGATCCTTAGTCATCCCAGGGCACCTCGGTGGCTCAGTGGGCGGAGCGTCTGACTCTTGGTTTCAGCTCGGGTCGTGATCTCAGAGTAGTGAGATCGAGCCCCACATGGTTCCCTTCCAGGATAGATGCTCTGTGTCTTGGATCTGCCGGCTGTGGTTCAGGGCCGTCGCTCTTGCTGTCTTCTGCTCTACATGTTCTTTCCAGACCTTTCTAAGACTGTTGTTTTCTCTGTACGCAGGCTCAGCTTACCTGTCACCCCCTTCAACAGAACTTCCTGGCTTCCTACCTGCTCCATGCTCCATGCTCAGTGGGACGTCCGCTTAAGATTCTCTCTCTGCCCCTTCCCCCATGCTCTCTCTCTCTAAAATAAATAAATAAACAAACAAACAAACAAATAAATAAATCTTAAAAAAAAAAATCCTTTGTCATCCCTGGGATTGGGCTTTGACTGCAAAGTGTAATTTTTGATTTATTAATAAGCCACTTCTGTTTAACTTGAGACAATAACCCCAAGTCTGAATACAGTGCTCTCCACATATGAAATATGATGGTAAACATTTTAATGGTGGAGTCAAGATGTAATTTATTGGCTTTCATTAAAATCTACTGAAAATTTAATTTTTTTCTAGTAACGTATTATCTTATACCACAGGAGTAAGACTCACATCAAAGAAGCGTCACATTATTTGGCGTCTGGCAACTTCATCCTCAGAATCTGTTGTTTTATGCTCAATTATAAATGTCATCAGGCCTAGATTCCCAACAGCAGGGGAAATGCAGGGGCCTGTCCATCCTGGCTCTCCTCCTGCAGGAACTAAGTGCTGCACAGTCCATCAGGGACATGCTGGTTGTGACGAGGGAGGAAAGCCATGTGACTGCCCAGAAGGGCTGGTGGGAGGTGGGCATGCACGGCGGGATGGGATTCTGAAGCTGCCTGAGGGGGGTGGTTACCGAAGAGGTTATTGGCTTAGGAACACTCCTGAGACACAGGATTTGGTAACATGGACAGGGCCCGAGGCGTGGCAGGAGGAATTCTATTGAACTTCATGTACCCCCACCTCCATTCAATAAAATAAAAAGGCTAACCTTCATTAAAATAGCCCCTCCTTTCGTACTTTCCAAATTCGGTCCTGTGTGCTAATTGTCAGCATGATACAATTTAAAATTTTAGGATATTATATGAGTGTGCAATATGTGTTTATTAAAGCTTACTTAAGTAAGCTTTTTAGTACAACTTTTAGTACCCTCTGGGTAACATTTTCATACTTATGTATGTATCTTTAATACTTAAAAAAATTAAAATGTGTTAAGATTTTATGTCTGTATTTATCAATAAATATATTAGTATTTTTAAGACTATCAACTTGAATAATAATTTCATAAAACAATAAAGCAACCAAATGGTGGTTAGCTTGTAATTGTATCTTAGAATGTTTTCTAGAAATAAATAAAAATTCAAACTGAAAAACAAAGGTTAATGGAAGCAATAGGCTTCTTAGCTTTTTGACTGATAATAAATGATGGTCAAGATATTGAGGAGTTGATGGGGTGCCTGGGTGGCTCAGTTGGTTAAGCATCTGCCTTTAGCTCAGGTCATGATCCCAGGCTCCTGGGATCCAGCCCCAGGTCGGGTTTTCTGCTCAGCAGGGAGTCTGCTTCTCCCTCTCTGACTCCCCCTGCTTGTGCTGTCTCTCTGTCAAACAAATGAGTGAAATCTTTAAAAAATAGGATATTAAGGAGTTAATTATGGTGATTCTGAGTTGTTAAAACAAAAGGTACAGATTCAGAGGAGGTCTGCATATCTAATTTCAGACAGAATAGATCATGCAAAACATGTATCATGTGGTTAATGAGGAGTAAGCATTCAGTAAACAATGATTGATCAGTGATGATTTCACCAAACAGTTTGAGCAACTATCCAAGATTAATCACCTGGTCAGTTCCCATCTAACCAATTCTGATGTAAGTAATTTTAACAAAACATGACTCTGAAGGTTGTTGGGTTCATCCCCATTACTACAATTACCTGCCTTGTTAATCATTGCCCTGTGGATATTGTCCTCCCAGAAACAGGAAGGACTGACGTTTCTGATGACTTGACTTGCTTCTCAACAATGACTCCAAGGGGATGAGAGTGGAGACCAAGATGCCATTCTGATCAAGGAGGCATAATCGCAGCAGGACATACAAGAAGCCATGCAATACTCGAAGGTGCCCCAGGCACAAGGATAAAAGTCAAGTATTAACCATCCCGAGATTTAGACAGGACTTTCTGAGACTTGATCAGAAAAGCACAAGTTCTCTGACCTAATGAACTGGCTGTTACTCTTTTTAACATGGTAGAATCATCCTGAGCCACCGGGCTCTGATGAAGTGGGCAGGACAGGACGTGACTTTAGATAAGGCTGGTCTAAACTGAGCAAGAGAGATAACCATCATCATGGGAGCACAAAACAGAGTAAGAAGTATCCTACAGAAGCTGAGCAGTTGGGGGCCCTTCTTCCCTGGGATCGTGACACCCCACCTAGTTCTCCCCCATCCCATACACCTCTGTCCTCCTCAGACTCACCTCCTTCTGTGCCTTCCCCAGGCCATCGTGGCTTGTCCCTGTGTGGACTCCTGGCACTCCTGAGAATACTAACATGTGCTTGTAGAAGTATAAACCAGTTCCTGTTACCCTCCTACTTAGACATTTACGGAGGCATCTCTGCAACCAGAGTACAGTCTGAAGCTCACCTGGACTCCATAGCCCCATGGGAACCCGGGATCTCACCTCCTAGGCATTACCTCCCTTCACCTGCTTTGCACTTGGGTTCCCTTCCAGGATAGATGCTCTGTGTCTTGGATCTGCCGGCTGTGGGTCAGGGCCGCCGCTCTTGCTGTCTTCTGCTCTACATGTTCTTTCCAGACCTTTGTAAGACTGTTGTTTTCTCTGTACGCAGGCTCAGCTTACCTGTCACCCCCTTCGACAGAACTTCCTGGCTTCCTACCTGAGACGAGGTCCTCGAAACCCACTCAGCAGCATCCGTGATCACTGTCTGTGTGATGGTCTGTCTCCTCCCCTTAGAATATGAACCCCTTCTGGGCGGGAACTTTTTCACTTTGAATACTGATCTTACAGTAATTAGGACACAGACAGGTACATAGTAGGCACCCAGTAAGTATTTCTTGACCGAGCCACAGGGAGCCTCAAATGTGATCTAATTGCCTCTCAGTGCAAGGCTGTATGAGAAAGGAAATGGCCACCTACTAAGAGAATGTCTTCACCGTCATAAAGAGCAGCAATGGAGTGTCGACACTGGGAAGAAGGAAGTGGTGCCTCCATTCTTGGCACCATGATTATTTAAAAATTCTCCAAGTATCGATCATTTGTCCCAGGTCCTATTGATATATGGGCAAGAAACCAATCTGAACATCACCAGCCGCAGACTAGAGTGGTCCAGTTAAATGAAAGATGATAAATAAGTCGTATGATAAACAAGGACATAGGCGATCCAAAGAGGAAGGTAGATCTTCATTAGTTGATGGCGGAAGATTTTCAAGAAATATTCAGTGAAAGAGAAGCAAAATCCAGATCTTTGTATGTGCCATCTTCTTATTCATGCAAATAAAATATGTTTACACTATGTATTTATATATAAGGGTCTATATGCATATAGTATTTTCTTCAAAGGATACTTGCCAAACCATTTCAGTGATTGTTTTGGGAGGACAGGCACAGGCTAAGGGGAAGCATGCTTTTATATCCTTTGTTTGGTTCTTTTTATGTGTTGCCAATATTTTGAGCTTATTTTATTTTGGTTAAGTACACAGAAAATTTACCCTTCTAACCACGTTAAATGTATAATTTCTGGTACACAGCGTGCTGGCAGCCCCGTGTGGTCCTCACTGCATCCATTCCCAGAATGGTTCCGGCATCCCGGACTGAGCGTCTGACCCACCCAACGCTGGTTAGCCAGCCCTGGCTGACTCATCTCTATGGATTTGCCAATCTTGGGTGCATTCCATTGTATGCCTTTCATTCCTTCTTGAATTTTCTAGCCCTGGGTTACTTTCATTTCCTACCAAATGTCCACAGGGGTTGTCAGGGTGAAAGGAGAGGGACCATGTTTGTTTCCTCCTGACGCTTTCTTGTTTTATTTAATTTTTTCCTTCAAAGAGTATTTTTATAGATTGCAAATAACAGTACATTCTGCTACTGAAAAAAACTTAGATAAAATATTATTAGCATCACCTAGAAATTTAGAATGAAGACTAAGAATTGGGAGTAAAAACACATCATTTTATAAAACATCAAAATAAAGGCTCATCTAGTTTTCACTTTGCAGAAATCTTTTTATGCTTTCCAGTTTTAAATCATGTTTTTTTTTACATGATCTCCTGGAAAACAAGGTAATGGAATATACCTGGGCCAAAAAATGAATCCATATACCATTTCTTTCAAAATACAGTAAGACGCTCATGTCTGGACAATTCCCAAGGATACTGTTCCTTTATTAGCTGGTTTACTGGCCACATCATGGAAAGGGGTTATTATTTAAACCACATATGCGATGATTAATTCAGTTGAAATTCATTGTAACAAGCTGATTAGGACAGTGGCTCATGAAACATGAGACACTTCACAGCTTGTGATGAAATTGTTAAACTACCTTAACAAATAAAAGAGTAGAGATATTAAATTAGCAGAAAGTAATAGAACTAGTTTAATTTTTGATGGCATAATTGTCAGTGGCCCTAAGCAACACATATAAAATCACCACACTGCCAGGTATCTCTCTTGAGGAAGCAAGACATCACAAGAAATGATTTCTACAAGCACAATTGTTCGTTGTGACCTTGTTTCACTATTTCATCATTATTAGAAATCCAAATATTTAACAAAAGGAGGATGACTAAGTAAGTTATTATATGTCCACTCAACGGATTAAAAACAATAGTTAAAGAGGAACATTGAGCACGTCAGAAATTCTTTTAAGGTTGAATAAATTAAAGGAGGATGCATAATTTTGTGGATGCTCTATTTGTAATTATTCAAAGAAAATCCACTGGAACTAACCTTTATGTAATCAACAGTTACTTAGTTGCTTGCTTCCCTAACCTTACTTTCACTCCTCACTCTTCCTGGCCTGTGGAAAAGGTTCACGCCATTGCCAACGGTCTGCGTGTGGAAGTTCTCTCCTCTCTGTGTCCGCGTGGTGCCTCTGTCTCTCTCTCTGTGCCCCTGCCTGTTCTCCTTCTACATCTATGACTCTTCCTTCTCAAGTCACTTTTGTGGTTTCTTGGATTCTTATTCACTAAATCTCAGTATTCTGCAAGGTTTTGGCATTAATCATTGTTTCTTGTCACCCTACACACATAGCAAGGTCTAACCTGTCCCAGAGGGTGTTAATTAGGGCGGGCTAATATTTCAACGGCTCTATCAAATACAGATTTGTTTACTGCTTGCACAATATTCTGAGCCTGTTCTCCTTGGGGTTGTCAGGGATCAGGCACTCATTTCTGTGGAGGGAGGGGACAGAGCTCTAATATATGACGGCTGAGTAAACCAAGATGTGCAGCTCACATTGCTCTGGAAAGTCAGACGGGGAGAGAAGTGGAGGGTGGAGGGCCGCTAGAAGGGAGGCAGAATTAAAGGAAAGTTTCTTTTAGGATGCTTGGTCTTGGCATATTTGTGGGCTGAGGAAGAGGAGCCAAATAGGGGTTGGAAGCTCTGAGACCCCTTGGCATAACTGAGACGTATTGGGTCCTTGGATGCAGGGCCTCCTGGCACCAAGGCATCAGGTTAGCTTGGGAGGGTGCTTGCTGACTTCTCTGTCAGAGAACAGGATGCCCATTTAGAAGTGAGGTGGATGGGAGATGCGGGCATCAGTTGTCCTTATGCTCGAGTCAGTCTTGGGCCCAAGGTTTCGGTTTTATGTCCTGAGCCGGGAGTGAAGGAGGGATGTGAGGATCGGGAGTCAGTGGCTCATGAAGCTTCCAAGGACACGTTGCCCATATGCAGAACCCTGCTGTTTTAAGGCTGAAACTGAAGTTCTGGTTTGATGACTTTTTCCATGACTTTTCGTTTGAGTGATTTTGATTTATTATTATTATTATTTTTTTGTAAAAGAGGAATTTCTACCTATAGTTTTCACTTTATTGGGTCCTGCGAAATGAAACAACTGGTCTTTCTTGAGAAAGAGCTTTGGAAAATTTCCTTCTTTCTTTTAGATGAGAAAGTATCTATTTACTGTGAGTCTTCACATCTGTTGGGTAAATACCTGGGAGCACTGTTGCTGGATAAAGTTGAGCTTTATAAGAAACTGTCCACATTCGCATCCACGGTGACCGCACCGTTCTGCATTTCCGCCAGCTCCACGTCCTCGCCAGCATGTGGTGGTGACTGTGTTCTAGATTTTGGAACGTTGCTTTAATTTCCAGTCCTTGATGACCTATGATGAGGGGCATCTTTTATAAGCATATTTCCCATCTGTATATCTTCTTTGGTGTGTGTGTGTGGGTCCATTCAGGTCTTTGGTCCATTTTTCAATTGAGTTGTTTCTTTCTTATTATTGACTTCTAAAATTTCTTTGTGTATTTTAGATAAATAGTTCTTTATCAGATGGGCCTTTTGCAAATATTTTTCTCCCAGTCTGTGGCTTGTCTTCTCATTCTCTTGGTATTATCTTACACTGGAGAGTTTTTAATTTTAATATATTCCAGCTTATCAGTTATTTCTTTCATGGATCATATCTTTGGTGCCATATCTAAAAAGGCATCACCACACCCAAGTTTACTGGTTTTCGCCTGTGTGTTCTTCCAGGAGTCCTCTCTTGTTTCTCATTCATGTAACAATATGTTTGCAGGGTAAAAGTTTTCAATTTTAATGAAGCCTGATTTACTAAGTGTTTTCTTTCTTGTATCACCCCTTTGACCTAATCTCAGCTCATGCAGATTTTCTTCTATCTTGTCTTGTAGAAGTTTCCTAGTTTTCTCTCTCACATTTAGGTCTGTTGTCCATTTTGAGTTAATATTCATGCAAGGAGTCATGTTTGTGTCACCTTTTTTTGAAATTGTCTTGGCATCTTGTCAAAGACAGGTAGTATATATTTGTATGGGTCTATTTCTGGGCTCTCTATTCTATTCTATTTACATATGTGTCTATTCTTTTATCTACACCATGCTGTCTTGTTCCTGTAGTTTCAGAGTAAGTCATAAACTTGGCATTGTGGGTCCTCCAAATTTGTTGTCTTCCCTTCCCCCACAAACCGTGATGGCTATTCTATTGCTGTGCTTTCCTTACCAGTTTTAAAATCAGGTAGTTGATATCTACAGAAAAGCTTGCTGGGGTTTTTAGCAGCATTGCATTGAATCTATAGTTCAATTTGGTAAGAGCTGATATCTTGATGATATTGTATCTTCCTATTTATGAACATGGGATATCTTTCCATTTATTTAAATTTTCTTTGACTTGTTCATTCATGTTTTATAATTTCCATGTTACAGATCCTGCACATATTTTGTTATATTTATACTTACATTCTTTAGTTTTCAATTGTTATTGTAAATGGTTTTTTTTTTTTTTTTTAGTTTAAAATACTAATTGTTTACTTCTGATATATAGGAAAATGATGGGCTTTTGTATATTTGTTTTGCATTCTGTGATCTGGCTAAACACACTTATTATCTCTGGAGATTTTCTGTGGGTTCCTTAGGTGCGTAAGGGATTTTCTACACAGACAGTCACGTCATCTGTGAATAAAGTCAGTTTTATTTTTTCTTTTCAATCTGTATAACTTTGTATACCTTTAGTATATTTTTCATTCCAGTTATTGTATTTTCAGGTTCTTAATTTCTGTGTGGTTCCTTTTTATACATCCTCTGTGCTTATCAATATCTCTCCTTGGGGAGGGCTTGCCCTGTGATTTCCTCTTACTCTCGGTATAATTAAGAAGTTGATTTAAAGTCATTTTCTAGTGAGTCCAATGTCTTGACTCCCTCAGTGGAAGTTTCCATTAATTGTTTTTTTCCTGTGAATGGACCATACTTTTTGTTTCTTTGCATGTCTTGTGATTTTCTGTTGAAGACTGGACAATTTGAATGTTATAACGAGGCGACCGTGGGAATAAGAAGCACCCCCTTTCCAGGATTTGTTGTTGCTGCTTGTGCATTTTCTGATGTTGCTTGTTTGTTTAGTGGTTTCTGAACTAGCTTAGTAAACTCTGTATCCTTTGTTGCATTTGGCCACTGAAGTGTGTGTTTTATTAATGAGTGGACAGCTAGTGTTGTGACAGCGACTTCCTTAAACATTTGGCACCAAAAACAAGCAAGCAAACAAACAACAAGAATTCCACTCTCCTACTCCTAATAGATTGATTCTGTGTTGGACAGCCCTCCATGTGTAGCCAGGGTGTCTAATACTCTGCTGCAGTCTTGCTTTTCTGCAGAATGGAGACTGAGGTCCATGGGGTCTCTTTGTTCTTTCCTGAGCACCCGCCCAGCACCAGGCATACATATGGCCTTTGATGTCCTGGTATAGGTGGACATTTTCCAAGTCCTTATTCCTCCCATGCATCTTCCTTTTTAAGGTGTTTGGTCTGCCTCTTGCTTGCCTCAACTATTATCCTTTGCCCCATGTGGCAATGACTAATACATTTGCCTTTAAATACTTTCAACAAATACTACCTGGGAACCCACATTTGCTGTGGGGAGCCCAAAGGCAGATGAGACAAGGACAGCCCTTGAGCTGATCCTCAGGGAGCCACTGACCTTGGAAATGCACAACCACTGTCCTTGAGAGTATGGTCTGGGCTGCTTTCTCCGGCACCAGCCACCTGTGCATGCGACTGGCCGTGGCCCTCATGGCTCTCTCACCAAGACTCAGTGGCTTTTCATCACAGAGCACACACTAGTTGTTTTAAACTCTTGATTACGCTCCAGAGTTCTGAAAAAGTTGATTCTGACCGTTTTTTATCACCTGATTCATTATCATTGTGGGTGAATATGGTGTAGAGTTCCTTGCTTGTCATTTGCACTGAGATTATTCCCTCCCTCACTTTCAAGCTCCTCTCCTTTGTGCTTACCTTTAATGATGGTTTTCTCCACCTCCTTTTTCCTTCCTTTCTCCTTTTCCTCATATGGAGGCTGACACTCCCGTGCCCCCATGTCCTTTCTCATGGCTGCTTATTTTCAAGAAATTATCGCCTCTTCTTCCTTCTCCCTTCCTTCCTCCCTCTCCTCTTCTCTCTCACCTCCTCCACCCTTAACAGGGCACCACGTGTACCACAGGAGCTGAACGATACCCCCAAACAGGGGAAGAAGGAATCAGCAGTCGGGTGGTAAGTCATCATGTCAAGTAACAGATTTAGAATGTGCTTCTCGCATTCATCGACAGTTTACCCATGAAAACATGATGCTTGTCCAGATGCCTGTATTTCCAGCCTCCATAGTTCATGACTGGAGAGCCTGGGGGGCCTCACTCTTGGGCCGCAGGTGCTCTCTCTCCAGCACCCACTGCACAGCAGGAGCATCCTTCCGTGCAGAGCTCCTGTCCCCATGGGCTCTTGGTGTGACTGCTTTGGCATCACATCTGCACGGGTTCACTGTGCCTCAGGCTCGGCCTCGTCTTCTCCTCCTCGCAGGGAGGACAGTGGGCCCTGAGTGTTCTCAGCTGGGCCTTAGATTGAGGGCGTGGAGAGCCAGACCCACAAGGGCAAGCTGACTTTTGAGAAAGATGCATCTTTCAGAAAGCCTCTGAGTTGTGATGTTTTGTGGTTAGTGCGGCGGCAACAGAAAGCTGTCTGGGGACGAGGTCAGAAGCGTTGACAGAAGCGTGCTCTAAAGGACCCGCACGCCTTGGAAGCAAAGCTGGCAAACTGCGTGCAGCTGGGGAGCGGCTCGGTGGCCACTGGAAGGGAGCACTCCGGGCCATAGCAGGGTAGCAGGGACAGTCACGGCACTGGTGGGACTCAGAGACGCCTCTCCTCTTCTCACCGCTCTGTCTCCCCATCGGTGGCTGGCAGGAGACATGACAGCTCCCGGGAGCTGGCGGTAAGCCAGGGCGGCTTTCAGTCCTAACCGAACTGCGGGCGTTTCAGAACTGTCCTTGGGGCTAGGAAAGGAGCTGCTTTTTAATCACCGCCAGCCCTGAACTGGACGGGTGGGTCTGAGTGCAGGAAGGTGCTGAAGATCAGAGTCTTGACTTCCCGACACAAAAGGTGGGAGATGCTAACGATTTCTGACATTGTGGGACAGGTCATGGGTCTCTCAAAGACCCATGAGTTTCAGAAGCCTTGATACGGATGTGTGGGTGGGTGGGGCTGGAACACTGGCTGTAGTTCTACAAGTTAGGGCAAAAGGAAAGGGGACAACTTGGAGGCTGCTTGTCACCATCAATCCCCAACTGTGGTCACCGGCTTGGGTGTTTCTTCTTTGCTAGATGTTGCAGCTACATTGTTTCAATTCCAGTGCACTGAGGAGCACTTTCTCAAGATGAGCACAGAATAGGCTGGTGGCTCCCAGGGCACAGAAGCTTCCGGAGGCCGGGACTGTGTCTGACCCCTGACCCCGACCCCACCATGCATGGAGCTGCCCTCTTCCTCATCCACTTAGTCACCGAAGAGGGAAAAGCCCCACACCCATGACCTTATGTGGAGGATAAGTCAGCCTTTATGTCTTACCCACAATTTCAGTGATTTTGTTGTTGTTACTTTAGGGCTTAGGCTTTTCGAAAAGGGTTTTTGAGACTCTGAGTCTGGAGGTGTTTCCCCACGTGCCGAGTATGAGACGGAAAAGCACCCCGGCTCTCTGCAGCCCGTTCAAGCAAGCTTGGTCAAGTGCACAGCCGTGTTCGCTTTAAACTCAGATGAAAATAAGAAAATAGGGGGATGGTAGAGCTTTTTATTCTGATGTCGATATTATATGACCCGCTGCTCCCTTGTACACGCGGACATGGGTGGAAGACAACCTTTCTGGGCCACGTGTGCAGACGTGCATGCTGGGGAGACTGAGGCAAGACAGAGAACAGAAGGGGGCGTTCATTAAGTTTCCAAAGCTCTGTTATTCTGTAAGGTTCTAAAAACACAAACACAGGTTTGCTATTTATTTCATTTTGTTAATCCTGTATTACATGTTACGTTCTGTAAATAGCATTTGTCTCTCCTCTTGGAAAACAAATTTGAAGATCTGGAACTCTGTATGCAGTCCGTACGTTTTACTATTCAGATCCTTTTATGCACGCATTAAGTATTCGGGTGGGTTAGGTTTTGTAATGAGAGACAGACAATTTCAAGGAAACTCAACCCTGAAATCGTCATTCTTGTCTTGGGTGAGGAAGTCAAGGCTCACAGAGACGCCCTCTCCCCAGGCTTGTGCACCTGCTGGTACGGTGAGCTGTGCCCGGTTCAGAGCTGTCCTCTCGTCCCCGCATGGTCTGCTCCTGCCTCCGGTCTGGAACACTCTGCTGGCGCACGCAGTCCCGCGCAGGCCCCCCCATGGCCCGCGGTGGGCCAGCCAGCAGTGGTGGAGGGAGGGGGCGGCTGAGACAAGGTGGGGTGGGGGGTCTCCAGGCCAGGGGAAGAAGCTTCTCCCCAGTGCTGGGCTGTCAGGCTTTTCCTCATACGAAAGACCGCGTTCCCCCCAATTGTTTTAATGCAAAGCTTAGAATGGAATTGAGGGGATAAGGAAACAAATGTATGAATAAAATCGGATAGATGACATCAAGGGCACCTTTTAGATATTGGAATTCAAACTGACTTTCAAGAAGGAAAATGAAGAAGTCAACCATGTGCAGAACAAGCAGGGTCAAATATTGTAAAGATAAAGCATCCATCATGTGCGTAGGAAGATGAGCCAGAAACCATGAGTTGCAGCAGGCGACGAGCCGAGTGGCGGCGGCCGGGCGGCACATGGAAGTTGGGAGCCGCCCGCTCACGGGCTCCCAGTGGTGCAAGTTATGGAGACACCACCTTGCTCGGTTTTGAGGAGGTGAGTGAGGGGCATTGGCGGCCGTCCTGTCTTGTGCCCGCACGTTCTCTCTGTCACAGGATGTAGAAGGAGGAGCACTCGGTCTCCAGGCCAGGCCTCTCCTGTCTTCGATTCCTCAACGCCGGTACGGTGGCCTACATCTTACAGGAGGCGCGGGAAAGCAGCTCTGATGAAGGGCGGAAGGACTTCCGAGAATCTGTTGATCTGTGATGAATGATCTGCACGTGTTTTTGTATATTTATTACCATTCAGTAAGAAATGGTTCTTTAGAAAAACCTGCACAGAGAATAATCCTTTCTTGGCATAAATGTTCCACTTTTAATTTCCAGAGGAAGGACCAGTATGATGATGTCACTGATTTCCTTCAGTGAGTGGATGAATGAATGAGCGGAATGAGCAAATGCATTACAGGAAGGAAAATTCTTTACAGATAGATGATTTCTTAAATGAAATGTGATGTGGCCCCTTGCTAGTCTTTGAACCTTAATTTCTTAGAGACCTTAAGGGTAAACATAACGATTACCTTAAATGTGCATAAAGAGAAAAAGATAAAAAATTTAAATACTGGAAGATTTTAATCTGGAGAACAGACTAAAATAACTAGTTTCAAGTATCTATCCATTTAATTTATATCATCTTTTATATTTTCTTCTGTTCCATATATATCTCATTTCTCAAACTGAGCATAAATACCTAAGTAGTTGAGAGGTGTTATATACATTTCTCTTGAAGTCATGCTATATTCAGCCTTTTCCGGTTGCAGAAACTGAATTCAAATTTACTTAGAAAAAAAAAGGAATATATTATCTCATATGACTGAGAAGTCTTTGGGCATGGCTGGATCCAACAGCTGTAGCTATGTGGTCCGAGCTCCTCTTTCTCCATCCCTGGGCTTTGTGTTTCTTTATATTATCTGCGGTCTCAAGGGGTTCACTTCACAAGGCAGGAAAGACAGTTCTCACCTTATATAGGTCCTGCGGTCCAAATGCCACAGGAAGCATAGCCTCTGGAATCTTTGGATCAGCCAAGCATGGGCTGAGGACATGGAGGGATCACTCAGGATCACTGCAGAGTGGCCAAGACATTGTTTCCAGCACATGCCAGTGATGCTGGGCAGATAAACACGTATTCACATCGTAAAATTTCTACGGGATGGGATCCCAGCACGTTCACTCTAGAGGATGTTACCCCCCTACACCCATAATAGCACAGATAGATCCCAAATGTGTGCTACTCTAGTATGAAGGTTAAGAAAACCACCTGTGGAGTGGAAATGGTCCGGCTGGGAGCCCCGGGTGGCTGGGCTGGGGCTCAGGAGCAGAGAGGACAGGGACCTGCCGCTGTCACCTCAAAATCCCAGAGGAAAGTCTGGCTGACTCTTGCCGCCCAGAGTGTGGGCTGCAGGGGGAGGTCAGGAAGAGCCGTGCATGGCCCTCCTGGGTCTGGGGAGGGAGGGGAGAGCAGGTTTCCCTGGCCGGCTCCCAGCCTCCCAGACAGAAGCTGTCTTGAGGACGCTCATGGTGTGAGCAGAAAGGGTGCCCAGGGCACAGGAGGGCAGTGACTGTGGTTCCAGAGGTTTCCACAGTGGCCACAGGGGACAATATTTGCCTCTCAGCAGAGGGAGCAGGATGTGGAGCTGATACTGGAAACTTCCAGAAGCTGAGAGTCACTCCATGGAGGGGAGAGGGAATCGTCTGGAACTGACCTGAATATTTACCCAGAGGAGACTCTGGGGTTTTCAGCCTGGGAAACACAAGCCCTCAACACACAAAATTACTACGTGTTGCCTGAGTGATTTGAGAGCGCTAAATGGCAGGGTTTCTGTGATTCTAGCAAGAGGGGTGACCTGCCCTAAGGAAGAAGGCCAAAAAGACTCCAGAGACGAGGGAGCACGGTAGCCAGGGCGTGAACAATGAGCGAGAATTTCCCCCGGGGAACAAAAGGAGAAATGATATTCAGACAGATGGACAAAGGCGCACAATTACGGAGAAACACGGTGTGTCACAGGAAAGCAGCTAACGGGGCTGGAGCCGCCCACCAGCGGCAGGGCCAGGATGCTGGGGAGCGAGGAGTTAGAGGTGACGGGGGCGCGTGCCTGGCTGGCGGCTGGTAGGAACCCAGTGTGGAGGTTTGCAAGCAGGGAGGGCAGATGGAGCTCCCACTGGGAGGATAATCCCCCTGCCTTCTACAGAACCGAGAGCCAAGTGCGCACACTTCCTCCATGTCCTGCTGTGCAAACCCGAGTGATCATTCTGTCCATTGCCCATAAATCTAACCCCAGTATATTTTTCAGGGTGGCCCTTGATTACATAAGATAAACAGTGAAAACTCATGAAAATACATATTCAATTCTAGACATTCCCCTGTCACAGAGGAACATATAATAGCACGTATGTGGATATGGGAACTTTTGCTTGTTTGTTTCTTCACGTTCCCATGAAACTTTTCACTGTCTTTCCTCAGGGGCATTTTTCTAGTTTTCTCTCCCCTGATATATTTATTATACATATAGCATTAAAGTTCACTTTTTTTAAAAAAAGATTTTATTTATTTATTTGACAGAGAGAGACACAGCGAGAGAGGGAACACAAGCAGGGGGAATGGGAGAGGGAGAAGCAGGCTTCCCACCGAGCAGGGAGCCTGATGCGGGGCTTGATCCCAGGACCCTGGGACCATGACCTGAGCTGAAGGCAGATGCTTAACCACTGAGCCACCCAGGCGCCCCTAAAGTTCACTTTCAAAAATCAGTTTTCAGACATTATTTTCTATCAGTATCATGGACTCTACATTGAAAAGCCTTACTAGTGTTTTGTTTTGTTTTGTTTTTTAAGCAACTTGAGCCTATAAATAAGCTTTCAATGAAACAGGAAATTGTGTCGTACACCCGAGATGAACATAACGTTACATGTCAATGAGGTCTCAGTAATAGAAGAAACCAATTCCAATAACTACAGGGACTCGACACGGGAAGGGTCGATACTTCAGTTCCCTAAAGGGTGACTCTTCCCATCCGTGACTCAGGATCTAGCCGGCTTCCCTCTGGGCTGGCCCCAGGCAGCAGGCCATCCTCCGCCATCACAGGTGGGGGGAGAGAACATGGACACCGTGCGTGGGCTTCTCCCTGTGCTGGCCTGGACATGGCACGTCTCTTCCTTTCCTACTTAACTGGATGTAACTGGACATAACTCATTCTATGGCTCTGCCCACGTGTCCCCCCAAAACTCGCATACTGAAACCTAACCCCCAATGTGATGGCAGATGGAGGTGGGCCCTTTGGGAGGTGATTAGTCCATGAGGATGGAGCCCCATGAATGGGATGAGGGCCCTTGTAAGAGGCCCCGCAGAGCCAGAGCCCCGGTGCCCCTTCTGCCCTGAGGGCACAGCGAGAAGGTGCTGGCTGTGACCCAGAAGGCAGGCCCTGACCAGACCCCAAATCTGCAGGCGGCTTGCTCTGTTCGGACTGCAGCTTCCCCAGCTGAGATAAATGTCTGCGCTTTGTAAGTCACCTGGTCTAGAGAATTTTGTTATAGCGTCCTGCACTGACTGAGACACAGGCTTTCTGCTTTACTTCCTCCCAGTTCCCGCCAATATGTCAGCTTCTTGAAGACATATTTCCTGATTCCTCTGTATGATACCACCCTCCTATCACTCTCTTTCGCTTGTCCTGTTTTCTTCTCCTTTAGAGTGTTTACCATACGGCATATTATGGTTTTGTTTCTTTTTTAATGTCCTGTCTCCATAATAAGACATAAAATCCATAAAAGAAGGGGCTTGACTTTGTTCATTGCTCTAACTCCAGAACTTAAAATAGTTCCTGGCAGGTAGCAGGCACTCAAGGGTAACCAGCAAAATAATAAAAATGGATCATATTCCTTCCCCCCCATTTTAAGATGGGAAAAAAAGACAGGTTAAAATGCAATCCAAAAGATGTTAAAACATGGGGGAGAAGCAGAAGCATGGAGACAGAAAACAAAAAAATAAGACCACATAGATCAGTAATAACAAAAAGAAGTAAACAGACTAAACTCACTAGTTAAAAAATAGAGATTGCCAAATTGGGTTTTTAAATATTCCAGTTATGTGCTATTTCTAAGAGATACCCCCTAAATCACAGGACACGGGAAGATTGCAAAAAATATAGCAGACCAATAAGTAGCAAAGACTGTTGGTGTATCTAGAGCAATATCAGGCAATTTACACCTTAAGGGAAAAATCAGTACTATCATACCAACCATATAACGTTAAAATAAACTAAAAATTCATAGTATATTATGTGAGAACCTATGCATATGCCATAAATATGTAAAGAAATGACTAACAGACAAGACATAGGTTACCTGGAGATGGGGGGGGTGGGGTGGAGGTTGTGATTTGCAAAGTAGATAAAAGCTGTTCCAACTCTATTGATGATTTTTTTTAAAGATTTTATTTATTTATTTGAGAGAGAGAGAATGAGAGACAGAGAGCATGAGAGGGAGGAGGGTCAGAGGGAGAAGCAGACTCCCTGCCGAGCAGGGAGCCTGATGCGGGACTTGATCCCGGGACTCCAGGATCATGACCTGAGCCAAAGGCAGTCGCCTAACCAACTGAGCCACCCAGGCGCCCGATTTTTATTATTATTATTATTATTCTAACCTGGATGGTGGGCACCATGGGTATTCACTATAATTTCATCTTATTTGTTTCATGTTGAAAATAGTTCATAATAATTAAGAACATTCCTTTCCCAAATTTGATTACAAATGACTTCCAATATAATGGAGCTGCCCAATGCAGGATCCCATCAACGTGTAGGTCAGAGAACCCCTTGGGGAGGAAAGCAACTGATGGACAAGTTTTGGAGGCACCTTCCAGGGAAGGTAAGAGCCTTCTTGATTTAGCAAGATACTCTGCTACATAAGTTACTTAAACTCAACTTCGTCCTCTGGGAAACGTGTGTGGATATTAGAAGAAACAATGAGTGCAGGTGAAGTACTTGCTCTGCGGTGGATGCTCAGTGAACTGCCTCAACCTCTTCCTATAAACGAGGCAGAGGGGACAGGTGAGGCAGAAAGAGAGCAGGATTCCCCACCACCTGCTTCCCCCACTCCCCAAGGCTCAGCCTTGTGCCTGCACTTGGCCTGTTCTCCAAGTAATCGCAGTGCCACACCCACAGGGCGCACCCCACCCCGCTCAACCTTCTGCGACCTGACTGTGTCTGCCACATACTGGACCCTCAATCATCATTTGGAGAGGGCTGGAAACACACGGTGATCTTGGAAGTGAATAGACACACATCATATCAACGCTGCAAAGAAATGAATCCATTTCAGCTCTCTAGTTGGGAACTAGCAAGATTACACACCGGGATGATGCTTACTCACAGCTATCCTCAGCTCAATTTCTTCGTGTAAACATGTTTTTTTCCACCTCACAAATATGTCATGTCAGTACTTCTGTTTATGTCGCTCAGGTGAGAAACACAAAGCCAAACTGATCTAAAGTTGGATGATGTGAACACACCTTTAATATTTTAGACGTTTCCAATGAAAACTCCAACAGGCCATTCATGTTTTTTCCTGCTTGTTTCCTCCCTAGCGGTGGGAAGGGTGGGGGTGGGATCAGGGATTTTACAAAACTCCAGGCTGCAGTGCCAGTCGCTGATCTCTGGGGGGGTTAATTCCTGGGGCAGGGAGCGCTCTCAGGGACAGCCACCGCAGGAGCCAAGAAAGACGAGCGGCGCTAGCGGGTGCGGAGACTGCGCAGCCCACCGCCTGCGCCCCGCGCGCTGGAGCGCGCTCGGCTCTGCTCCGCCGCCCGGGCCCTGCTGCACCCGGCAGCGGCCGCCCTCGCTGGACCCACGCAGGTCCGCACCCTGCAGAGGCGAGCGAGCGCGCCCGATTCCTGCGAGGAGGTGGGCGGCGCCCCATCCCTTTAGGACTCCTGCAGTCTCTGCGCGCGCTGTGACTTCCGGGGGACTGGAGAGGCCCCAGGGGCGCCGATTTCAGCCCGCTGTGTTTTCTACGTCTCAGCTGCAGCAGAGGCCCCGCGCACCCCCTCTGAGAGCCTCGGGAAAGCGGCCAGAAGGCGCTCACCCGGTAGATCACTTGGAACCCCTGCAAAAGCTGGGAGGGGAGAGGAGGCGCGGGCAGCCCTCTCCACGAACTGCGGCGTGCGCTGCGGCTCACCGGCTGTCCGGGGGGGAGCGACGCGGGGAGGGAGCGGCTCAGAGCAACAGGTGCCGCCCGAAGCCACTCCCGGAACGAGGGAACCGGCCAGCAGGGACCAGGAACCGGTAAGGCGCAGAGGGGCTCTCCACCCCTGCAGCCGCACTGGCGGGTCCCTCCTCCCGGGTCTGGGCGGCCGCGCAGAGGGAAGCCCGCGCTCTCGGGACCGCCGCGCGTTCCCGGGAAGGTCCCGATCTGGGCTCCTCGCAGGCGGCCTCGCACAAAGACGGTGCCAGTAGGCTCAGCCTCAGGGTGCGTGCCCATCGCGGGGCTTCAGGATCGGAAACTCGCCCTCTGCGTGCTCGGGGTCGGGACCCCTGGCTCCTCCGAGCTTTCTTCCTCAGCAGGGCACCCCCGCCAGCGCGTCCGGGCGCCCGCGGGCCATGGAGCTGGCAGCCGGGAACCTCAGCGAGGGGAACGCTAGCGGGCCCAAGCCCCCCGCCCCGGAGCCCAGACCGCTCCATGGCATCGACGTTGAGAACTTCATCACTCTGGTGCTCTTCGGCCTGATCTTCGCGTTCGGCGTGCTGGGCAACAGCCTGGTGATCACCGTGCTGGCGCGCAGCAAGCCGGGCAAGCCGCGCAGCACCACCAACCTGTTCATCCTCAACCTGAGCATCGCCGACCTGGCCTACCTGCTCTTCTGCATCCCCTTCCAGGCCACGGTGTACGCGCTGCCCACCTGGGTGCTGGGCGCCTTCATCTGCAGGTTCACCCACTACTTCTTCACTGTCTCCATGCTGGTCAGCATCTTCACCCTGGCCGCGATGTCGGTGGACCGCTACGTGGCCATCGTGCACTTGAGGCGCTCCTCCTCCCTGCGGGTGTCCCGCAATACGCTGCTGGGCCTGGGCTTCATCTGGGCGCTGTCCATCGCCATGGCCTCGCCCGTGGCCTACCACTACAGCCTCTTCCACTTGGAAGTCAGCAATCAGACCTTCTGCTGGGAGCAGTGGCCCAACCAGGGCCACAAGAAGGCCTATGTGGTGTGCACCTTCGTCTTTGGCTACCTGCTGCCGCTTCTGCTCATTTGCTTCTGCTATGCCAAGGTGGGCGCCCGGGGCGCGGGCAGGGGCGGGGGCTCAGGCGGGCGGCGGGCTCGGGGCCTCGGGGTAGCTCCTGTGTCCCCGCGCCCCCCTCGGAGCCCCTTTGCCCTCACCCGCTCCAGTTTTCTGGGCAGCTTGGGTTGAGAACCTTCCCCACAGCCCTTTCTCTCCCCTGGTGGATGGTGTGTGAGAGGGTGCGCGGGAAAGTTACTTGGAGTCTGGGAGCCACTGGGGAAAGCTTGCAGGTCACTTCCCAGAGGTCCTGCCACCCCTCGGCCTCCCACCACCACAGCCCTGGACCCTGAGTTTGTCCCCTTGGCAGCCGAATTGCCCTCAGTTTTAGCCACCCACACCCAGCACCGCGGATCCAATCTGGGGCTCAGACTGCAGGACTGCAGAGCTGCAGGGAGCACGGTAAGCCAGAGCGCACCGCCCCTTGCCCCCTCCCCTGCCCTTGCCTGGGGCGCCTGGCTGGTCGCCCAGGTCCCCTTCCTGCTCCTTGAAGCCTGTGCTCCTGGTGAAGGCACTTTGAGCTGTATTTTACCGGAAGCTTAAGCTTGATAAACCCCAGTGCTAAAAGAATATTTCTTCACAGTATCTTGACCTGAGTCTCCAGAGAACTTTGGATGGATGGGTTTCAATTCTGTTTAGAATGGTTGTGTAGACAACATGAAGTGATTCAGGCCTAAATCCCTAACTCTCATCAAGAGTTGCATTATTGTCACTTCTGGCCCAGCTACCTACCCCTCCCTCCTTACCAGGAAAATTGCTCCCATCCTCCCTTCACATATCTTGGCAGAGCTCAGCAAACTCACATCCTCTCTCATTAATAAGGTGGGTTTTGAAGCTGTTATACTGATCAGTCTTCAACTTTCTGGATACACTCGTTTGTGCTTGAGTAAGAATATATGCTTAATCACGTGACAGTGATTCCTGGGGGTAAAGCCCAGCTCCCCAATGTATTCTGGGAGTATCATCACCATGAGGAAAACATCTCTGCTGCCAACTTTTGAAATTCCCAGCATTTTATTTTCGTCTTTCTCTGTCTCTCCTTCTGTTTCTGATAAGGCCATGACTCTAGGGCCATGAGTAACCAGATTACAGAGAGCAATACTTACTTACATTCAATTCATATTTTTCCCAGCAAAAGTGTTTACTATAAGCCCCCTGGTTTCTGTTTTCCCCTGCCCCATATCATCTATGTAGAGTTGTGTCTGTTTGAATGGTAATAGTTTTGGATATTATCTGAAAGAATGGCCTGCATCAAAGGGTTATACATAAAGATACATGGAAGAGATAGGGCAAGATAGGACATTTGGAAGATAGCTGTAGTTTAGCTCTTTGCAAAATGGCTGGTTTATTCACTTAGCCTTCTTCAAATGCAAAAGAAAAAACAAAACAAAACGTGGTTCTACCAGTGCAGTGCTCAACCTCAGCAACTGTCTTGCTCAGTCTGCACAAGAACTGTGGGCAGGAGCATCCAGGAAAGGGTTTGGGAAGAGCAAAGCAACTGACCCAGATTATGAAGCTGGTAGATGGTTCAGGAAGCGTTTTAAGGCAGTTTCCAGTCACCAAGGGAGGGCCTTAGGAGCATGAAGCTCAGGACTCCAAGTGTTCTCAAAATATTTGGTGGTGAATTCATAATCACCTGAAGCAGAGCTGAAATATACTGTTCTTTCACTTCCCAAAAGTCTCCAGGTGTTCTCGAAGGAAATGACAAGGCAAAATTTTAGAAAAAATTAGGCTACATTTCTGTCATCTGAGAATTTATGAAATTCACACATAGGGCAAAGTTTCAAAATAGTTTAAAAAAATTCAACAAATGCATGCTCATTGGGATACTTTTTACATGGAAATAGTTTGCTTTTAAGCATAACTGGAAATTTCTTTTACATTCAAGCTAATATTTTCAGATTCAATCTAGGGCTTGAAGAATAGCTTAGGTGTTTCTTTCCAGCTGCTTTTCTTTGCCTCCATCATTAAGGAACACTGTCCAGCTAACGATTCTTCTTGAATGTTAGGTCCAGGACTAGCTCTTTCTCCAAGCCCAGGACTGATGGCCACGATGAAAAATCACAAATGGCTGAAAAGTCATCTGAGATTCCATTTTTTTTTACCTCAACAAGGGGATTGCATTCGAGTGCTGCCTTCTACTCCCCAAACCTTATGACTTCGTGTAGAAAGTTTGTGCCTGACCGGCCCTGAGAAACACGCAGAATGCCCGGGGTGGTGTGTGCTTGTCGTGCTCCTTTTTGCACGGGGCTGGCCCCTTGCTCTCTTTCCCTGGAGGGACTTCTTGTTTGGGACCATCCACTATCTGACATGAGGGTAAACTCTTCATGTGCCCACCTGCCAAATTCTCGCACATCCCCAGAGACATCTGATGCCCAAGGTGACCTTGGCTCAGGTTTGAGTGTATGCCTCCCACACACAGCTAAGTGTATAGAACCAGAGAGTGACACCATCATGCCATCATCATCCTTCACAGAAATGCAGTTACAACCCATCATGATACCTTTGATGGCAAGATCTCATCAAATATATATCAATATATGCATTATAATATATCAATGTGTGCTCGTAGTTTGGGCTATTGAAGGGAAACAGTGAAGAAAACTATACGTGGGTATTTTCTTTTCTTTTTTTTAAAAGATTTTATTTATTTATTTGACAGAGACAGAGATAGCAAGAGCAGGAACACAAGCAAGGGGAGTGGGAGAGGGAGAAGCAGGCTTCCCGAGGAGCAGGGAGCCCGATTCAGGGCTCGATCCCAGGACCCTGGGATCATGACCTGAGCCGAAGGCAGACGCTTAATGACTGAGCCACCCAGGTGCCCCTATATGTGGGTATTTTCTCTGTTGACCACTCAACATTCCACACGTGGCTTGAAGTCCCTGAGATGTGATGCAATGAGTTTGTTGAAGGAGTGAATAGACCCTCGGGCAGCATTGTGAAGCAGATAATATTTCACTTTTCTGTTTGGCCTCCTCTCCAGATGTCCCTTTCTGATTTTGTTGTGCTGCCTGTCCTCTCTTCTCTCTTCTTGTCCCTTGTCCTCAATGACCAGTGTCCTCCTGTGGTCTCTTGCTGGGGAGGCTGCCAACAAGGAAACTCACATGACCCGTGCTCCCTAGACAAGATCCTACAAAAGCTCTTCTGTTTTCTCTTACATTCAGTTCCTGGAACCCTAATTTCTGTTGGCAGAACAGTTAACTAATCTATCGTCAATGTATTGAAAGCAATCCTAAATGTTACTGTACCAAGTGAAAGACTCGTCTTGTTGGAGATGATGCTAAGCCACTGTAGGAAGGGAGAAGTAGTTCGGTAGGGCTGAGAATTTGGTGTCAGAAATTCACACCCCGTGATGTCTGCTTAACTTGCTTAGAGCTCATGAAGTTGGTAAATAAATCCTGTAGTTTCTTAATTAGGGTATAATTGATCACTCCAGAAGTCCTGCATCTAGCTGAGTGCAGCAGACTTTTGCAGTGAGTCCAAATTGATTGCATTATTTCCATGCTGAGGTGCTAGAGGGAAACAAAAAAGTGTCTGGAAAGCGGTTTCTAGTTCTCTCAGAGCCTCATTTGGCAAACTACAGACAACCCAAAGCCCTTAGTCATCCAGAGGCTAATTTTTCCTTAGGTGTTCACTCAGATGGTATATAAAAATGAACCCCAGTACAAGTCTGCAGGGTGGGCTCTGTTGTGTAAGACCGAGCTTATGTTGTAAATTCGTACATATAACCCAAATGTTTCACATCATTTCTCCTGAGTATTACACTGGCAAGAGAAGGCAGAAATAGTTTTGCTAATGAACAGAGCCAGTATCTCCCAGGAGATCCTCTGACAGGGATGTTAATCGTAAAACCTTGCTAAACCGTCTATAAATCCCCAGAGAGGCTGAGTCCCCCACAAGGTGAGTTGTCTAAACTCATGGAACAGTAGGTAGAATTAGAATAAAGAACTCAAGGAAAGCAGGTGGGTGGGAATTTGCTGTGAGGAGCCACAACAGGAAAACAGAAGGAATAAGTTGAAGCAAACTTTGGCTGTACTGGAGAACTCTGATTACATCATCTTGATTTGCTCACTTGCTTGCTTTCCCCACTGGATAGTGCACTGGAGGGAGACCTCTGGTTTTTCCACGTTTCTAGGATTTGGCATCACACCCTACTTACAGCAGGGACCTGGTGATTGTTAAAATGTGGAATCTTGGGGAAACTGAGGTGGAAGGTAGACAAGTAAGGACCCATAAAGGGGTAGCAGTGTGACATTTTCTGGACAAAACTCCAGAACCACACACCCCAGTTTCTCTGTAAATAGATGCTGTGACCACAACAGTCCCTGGATACTCCTAAATGTTAAACAGTTGCAGTTGGCAGTTCATATGCCTTATTACTTTGGTACCTTATGTGCATTTCGATTTGAATGATTTTATAAGTAATGTGATTACCAGGTCAGAGTGTCAAGAATTGTCAGTGCAAATCAGACAAGGAACTGTGGGCAAGAGGCAAACAGTTTTATTAGTCTGTGTTTTCCAGGTCCTGAATCATTTGCATAAAAAATTGAAGAACATGTCGAAGAAGTCAGAAGCATCGAAGAAAAAGGTAATATTCACAAATATATATTCTATATGTCACATTTCAGAGCTTAGTTCATTTTTATTCCTAATTATCCTTATATCCACCACTGCCTGTGACATTTAGGTTCTTTGGTACAGATATCTGAAATGGACCTCTGACCATGAGGCACAGGGTAGGGATGGAAAGTCAGCTTCTGAGGGCATCACAGGTGACCAGCTGCTGCATGAAAACTTAGACGGAGGTTTGGAGAGGTGAGGAAACAGGTAGTTTTTTGGATTCTCTTTAGGAGATGTGTTCTAGGTTGATTGGGACAGAGGGTAGAGTTCCTGACGTCCATAATTTGCACAAAACCATCTTATTGTGTATTTATCATTGTTGATGTGATTCTAGGAGGCTCTGGCTTAACTGTCTTTTCAGAGATGTTACTTTAATCTCTCTCCTAAGCCCCCAAATCGGATGCATTGTCCTCTCTTCCTCTTTGACTTGTGCTGACACTGGTCCTCAGGGGAAATGGGGGAGGGGCCCCAAAGGGACTTCTACCCACTTTTGTCTTTCTCGTTCCGTGAATCCTGATTTAAACAAGCTTCTCCTGAGTCATATTAAGGCATCTAACACCCTGGTATTTATTACAGTTCACATTTTGAGAAAAACTATGTTACAAATCAGGATCATTCTAACTCTTACATGATACCTATAGAATCTCTGATTTTAGAAAGTAGAATAAGAGTATTGGACAAGATGTTTAGGGAGGAGATATAGCCAGACATTTTCACCCACAAATGGTAGTCATAACATCACAGAGCACCTTGTTTGTCCTTCTAAATTTTATGATGATCAAGGACGCAAGTGTTCTTTCCCGACATCTATTGTAAATTGTAGTCCTCTCATATTCAATGCTATGCGGAGACCAAGAAAAGAGCCTTGTTCATGGTTATGAGAAGATCGGGGGAATCACTAAAAATTGAGAGGTAAATTTGGGATGAACTGCAAACATACACATATAAAATATGCCATATTCACGCACATTACCTTTGCCCCACGGACTGGATCTTATCAATAAGCTGCTGGGGTCTGTTTCTGTCCTAAGCTTGGCACTTAGTAGAAACTTCCTGAAAGATGCAATGAAATGGGATATCCAGAGGGTATTCATTTGGTGAAGTAGAGAGATGTCCTCTCTGTCTTAGAAAGAAAAGATGATGTGTTCTGTTCTATTTGTGGGTATAATTATGTCTCGATTGTTTTTGATTAAATCATCTGGGAATGGAATCTCTCATATACTAATGGATAAGTGGATTGATAGCAGACAATCTGTTAATATATGTGAGCAAATTTCTTGTTTGCTTTGTGTGTCATGCAGTAAGCAGTTTTAATATGTAATCCTGCCACCCTATAAAAAAACCTGTTGTTGGATTTTACCTGAGTTGTTTTAAGCATTTGAATGAATGAGGCACAGTCAGAATCATTTCACCGGGGCAGGGTGTCGAGGCCCAGGGAGGTTACGTCATTTTTCTAAGGCTGCACATCCAGGTTATGGCTAGCGTGAGTCCCAGGCTTCTGCACAATCCATGGCACCTTGTGATGGTGAGCAGTCCTGTCATGTCCTGCCCCCCCGATGCATTTGTCCTGGCCTTGCCCTGAAATCCCACCCTCCTCCTGCATCTCTGCCTCCACCTGGTTATGGAGCGTCTGCCTTCCAGCCCATGTCTCTGAGGGATGTGTGCTGCGTGTGGGTTTGCTGTCAGTGTTGGTCCTGTGGGCATGGGCAGCTCACTCCTGCCCTCCTGGGGGTGTGGCATCTTCAGCGGGGTTCTCATTTTCACGGGGCCGGTGGAGGGGGCCGCAGGGCAGGGCTTGAGGCAGTACGTTCCCAGGGATGTCCTAGCCATGGAACCACCTCCTGCATCCTGCCCTTGCTCCATGTGAGGACCTGAGAATGAGCATCCCCGTGCTCTTCAGCTTCTTCCTTCCATCTCCTTCAGTCCTCCCAACCTCCTTCCCCTTATTTGTCCATTCCGGTCGGCCGGGGTTTGCTCTGTGTAGAAGGGAAAGCTCTGGCAGGGAGGTCAGGGAAAGGTGCTGGGGACTGGTGCTCTGGACGTCCGTGTTTCAACTCCACAAACTCTAGCAACCAGGGCTCAGTCTGAGAGAGAAGATTCCAACCTTTAGGCAAGGGGCTCCGAGCCTGCATCTCTCATATCCTCCAGATCCCCTTCCCTGACGGTGGTGACCTGGGAGCTGGAGCAGTCGAGCACAGGGGGCTGGGGACATTTCCGTGCATGGTTCCGTTGGAGGTCCAGGTGACCGCTGTCTTCTGAGGCTTTGATTGTCCGCCCAAGTGCCCTGATGCTCTGGTTTCCCCGGAGCTCGGGGAGGGGCGCAGAGTGGGAGATGGGGTTGATGGTGACTAGGCAGATTTTGCAAGCTATTCTTTCCCTGTGTCTGAGCATTCAGAACATGGGTTTGGGATCATATTACCGGGCTTCCCACTCTAACTTAGCATTCGGCTCTGGAACACCAGGCACCTGTCTTGACCTTTCTAAATCTCAGCGTTCTCATCCCAGACCCGAGATCCTGATGGGGTCTGCTTCCCGCACACGGCCAGCAGTCAGGACATTCCCAGTCGCCCACCACTGCCCCAGTGCCGCTGAGGCCATCAGCAGTCAGGACCCTGCTTGGTTCCTGAGCCACCTTTTAAGGAAGGAGCCAGCTGATTGTGTTGTATTTTAGTTTAAAAAATATTAAGAGCCCACCATCTTTTGTTTGAAGACATAGACAGTTTCCACCCAATCCCAGCATTACTATCTAGTTGTTGCTTTTCAAACATGTACCCAACGGGCTGCCATGAAACACAGGAAAGGTGGTCCTCAGGCTCAAGCCCAGCCCACTGAGGAGGTGATGGGCAAGCACACAAAGCATGCTGCAGACAGGGAGCTGGAGGGAAGGCTCGTCTTGTGCTGAGGTCCTTAATCAGGTACGGCTTTCTTCCATCCCCTGCTTGGCACAAATCTCAATGGAAACACGTGGGTCCTGCCTTTGCCTTCAGCTCTTTTCGATTTAGGGGCAGCGAGGGAAGGGTTACATGCAAACCGAACAATGGGGCTAGTTGGCCCCCCGACAGAATCTGAGATGTCTCTCTGGAATGCATCAGTGTGTTGGGGTCTTTCACTTGGCAGAGATCAACGAGGAGAAATAAAGACATACACGGTCGTCGAGGCCACTGTTCGGAGAGGTTTCGAGCGCTCACCTGAGCTGCATCTCAGGGGACACTGTCTCAGCGTGTGCCCTGCTCAGAGCTTTGTGGTTTTAAAGTCACAGTGTTTAGTCTCTGCACATTTGTATTCCCACGATCCAGAATACACTTCCCGTAATCCACATGCGTCTCACATACGTGATGAAGTTATTCCACGTCCCGGACAAGTTTGGAACAAAACTGTGATATGAAGTCGTGGCCAACACTTAAAGCGGATTCAGTATCTGATTCCATCGCAATATACATAAAGCGATCTTAGAGCGTGTTCCAAGCTCCGGATTATTCTCCTGTTCTAATTGACGTTTCCTTTGTTTTCCTCTTCTTCTAGACCGCGCAGACGCTTCTGGTGGTGGTTGTGGTTTTTGGGATATCCTGGCTGCCGCACCACATCATCAATCTCTGGGCTGGGTTTGGGGATTTCCCGCTGACCCCCGCCTCCTTCCTCTTCAGAATCGCTGCCCACTGCCTGGCATACAGTAATTCCTCGGTGAACCCCATCATATACGCTTTTCTCTCTGAGAATTTTAGGAAGGCCTATAAGCAAGTGTTCAAGTGCCACATTCGCAATGCATTGCCTCCTAATGATACTAAAGAGAACAGAAGTCGAGTAGACACCCCGCCGTCCACCAACTGCACTCACGTGTGAGAGGGGTGTTAGCACAGGCTTGTGGAGTTTCCGCATGCGTGGGCCAGACGCAAAACCACAGGGCGGGGCTCAGCAAGGCTGCAACTTCTTACGTTCCCAACAATTCATGTCATTTTAATTAAATTCCACTTGGTTTTAAAAAAAAGTGCTTTGGTCCATTTAGGAAATCTCTAGGAAATATTATTTCTAAATTTTATTTCCAAAACAAAAGAAAATGCCAACAAGTTTTATGCCTCTACAGAAATGAAAGTTTAATAAAGTTCCATAGATATGTTCAAGTCTTCACAGAATAAAGAAATCGGGACCGATAAATATGGTCAGGATTGCATGGCAATCTACATTTTGAAGCAAATTTACTTAGAAAAAAATGTATGTGTTAATTCTTCAATTTTAAGGAAATAGGTAATGTTGTAAGCTATGTGTTTTAAAATATGATCACGGACACATGATGAAAGTTTTACCTGAATTTAATTTTTGTGGCCGTTTGTATAGAGATACACCTGTTAAATGGAAGTAAGACTTTGCCAAGTGTATTTGCACAGCCCACGCTTGCTCCCACCTGTAAATAAGGAACAGGGTTTCTGGGGATGAGCTGCACCCATGTGTGATCATGAGGTCTATTAACTATCCCCAGAGACAGGTGCAGTGGTGCCCTGGTGACTCGGGGTGGCAGCCTTGGGTGCTGCCCTTAAAATATCCTGTAATGTATGCTTTGTAGAGTTAACTAAAAAAAAAACAAACAGGGAAAAATGCCAAATGCAACTATTCTAAGATTGGAAGCTCTAGGTGAGATCTGAAAAGGAACCTGGTCGTTAGAGTTTTATAAATCTACTTGCCTGGGGTAGTAGCTATGCTTCGAACCTCGAATGGAACGGAGCCAAAGAGAGTTAAAAATAAGTCAGTGAGGACGCTGTGTAGATAATAATTTCTCTGGGGCCAGAGAGAAGTCAGAATTCAGTAAGCCACGTGCAGCAATGGGTATGCCACGTGCAGAAAGCACACTCGATGTTTGATTCAGATAACGTTTGAGGAAAAGGAATCTTCTGAACGGGTATACCCAGGGATGTAGGTTGCGCAAACAAATGCTTTTTTCATTAAATTTGTAGTAATGTTAAATGCACATTTATCCCAAATATTGCTTTGTCTGAAAATGTTAAATTGAAGTTAAAATGATCGCAAGCTGAATTTCAAATGTAGTTTTCATGACAATTTCGTATTTATTCATGTTTACAGTGAAAAAATGGGGTGAAAAGATTAAATTATCCTACCATAGAAGACTAGTTTTCAGACTATGGGACTTCGATATATTTTAGGAGAATACTAAAACAACAAGACTTTTTAAAAAAAGGATTTAGCATCATGTACCCCTGTGTCAAATCAAGATTCCATATGAAATATCGAATTTTAGATAAAAAACTCAATACAAGTCTTTGCATGTTAAATTCTCTAGGCTAGGGATTGATTGTCACTAATTATATTCCTCCAACAAACAGTATTTACGCTTACAATGGTACAACTGATTCTCTAGCCAGAAGAGGAGAAAATTCTTTGAAAGGTTGGGAAATCATGAGCTTTCATGTTCGGGGGTGGGGAAAAAAGTGTGTATGTGTATGTGAGTACTTTAAAGAATAGTGTAGGTCCTTTGCATGGAACATTTTTTGCACTTTATTAAATATAGCAGCAGAAACATTGCATCCTGACGATGATAGCTCACCTGCTTTGTGGAGCTCGAAGCTGCCGTTGCAAACACCCGTTAACACACACGGGACGAGCCTCCTGGATGCCTTCGGATTTGCATGGTTGACAAAGGCTTCCTGCACAGCGGCTGCTCCCCGGTTTTCCTCTCCCGATTCCTGCACACACACACGGGAGTATTAAAACAATGCAGTACCCGATGCTGCTGTTCTGTCAGTAGAGAGTGGAAGATATGCTGCAACGGGATGCGCTTACTGACCCACATTGCTTCTCTTGGTCCTTGCCATTTGTTGTCGGCAGGACAGAAGCTAGAGGGACCGCGAAACCTCCAAGTTGCCGAGTGTGGATGCAAATCACTTCGTTTCGTAGTTAGAGCAGACATTTTTCCCGCCCATCGTCATTCCTCATCCTCAGAGCACAGGTGGTCGCTTGTATAACAGATTTTGTTGCTGACGATAGCGTGCGTCCTGCGAAGATCTGATGGGAACAGACTCCAGTTGCCCAGAGAAGTGTCGGAGTGTCTGCTTCCTAGGGGGTTGTTTCTCTAATACGTAATTGATGTGACCAATTCAGAAGCACCTTTGCTTCCTTCACTAAATAAAGAAGACCTCCCAAGGACACGCTTTTTCCTGCCACAGCCAGACTAAAGGAGAAATCCTGTATTTGCCTTTGAAGTCAGGCTGCTTGAAAACCAGGTTTTTGGTGAACTTCAAAGAAAATTGATGTTTTCCGCCTTAGATTTGGCTGCCTCAGTATCCCAAGGTGACTGTTATTTTTCTGGACATTTGCTTTCACATTTAGAGACTGGCCCTGGCATATTAAATATGCTGACGGCTTCTTACGTCTGCGCCCCAATTTCCGTCTCCTACTGAGGAGAAGAGAGACGTGGTTGGAAAGTCTTTCCCATCCTGCATCCCCAGGAGATCTCTTCAGGAGATGCTCTCCGCTGCTCTGACCGTGTGCGTGCTCAGAGGTCATTCTCTGGATATTTTAGGTACATATTTTTGCTTTTAATACAATTGTTCTATGCACACATTGGGAGTCATAGAGTCATCTCCTCTTCCTCCATCCACGCTGTCTTGTGCTTTTCTCGATACTTGCGTGCATTCCGAGTTTGTCACTGTGATATTTACTATAGTGGAGTCCCTCCTTCGACCCCCTTATGCTGAGCGACGGTGAAGAAGGGAAGTGGTTGCCAGGCTGCACGAGCCACTCGGGCTACAAGCTGCTTGTGAGTCAATTGTCACTTGGGGTCTGACCCAGCGCCTTGGGACGCGCGGAGACAGTGCGGCTCACAGTTCCCGCGTGTTAGCTGAAAGCCGTGGTCAGGCTTCTTGTGAGCAGGAGAGAGGAACCTGGCTGGGCATCCGTTTCCTTTCCCAGATGCCCAGATGCTTGCGAGTCCCAAAACGCTCGTGCTGAGGCCGCTAAATACAATAACGGATGGCTTCACCATATTCCTGCTTAAAGGGACTTATTAAACACATGTATATAAACGAAACAGTCATGTAATTTGGGTAATTATATCAATGTGGCTTCTTCCTCTGGAAACTTGTCATCTAAAACGTGTAAATTTGATCTACACTGACTGCAGGTGTCTCCCAGGTTTTAAATTTGTGAGTGGCTTTCTAGATAAGCCAATCATGTTCTTCTTGGCCATTAAAAAATGTTGTGCATTTAGGTTATTTGTCAAGTGGATGTTAATGACTTGTTTACGTCAAAAAGCCATATAAAGCAAGAGGAGGTGGCCTAAAGCGCTGATGGTTACCTATGTCTTGGAAAGAAAAAATTACAGAATGCGATTATATCTGATTTTAATTTATAAAGTATCTTGATTTCTCTCTTTTGGAAGTGGAAAACTTGAGCCTGATGAACAATTTAACACGCTGATAACCTCTTTGACGTGGGCTGTGTCTAAGGACACTGTGCTCTGTTTTGAAATGCATCACTCAGGATGTTTTGTTTGCTTACTTTTCTTAGCACGGCAGAGTCACTCACTCTCACCTTTGTAACGTTGGCTGCCCTTCTGGGGTCCAGAGCTGGGCACATCTACTTGATTTGGGCAAGACCTTTAGAAACATCAGCAGGCCCTGGGCCTTTGCTTCCCTGCCGTGCTGGACGCTACGCGCCGCTTGCTCCTGAGCGCGTGCTCAGTGCACCCCTCCTCCAGCCCGTGTTCACGTGCATCTGAGAGCTCGGGTTCTGTCCTGGATGCAGCTGCACCGGGAGGGGTCATCCGGGCAGGCGGGGAGTGAGCTCTTAGGTCTTGTTACATTGTGGAAATAACCTCAGCTGGACTTCCGGCTGTTCTAATGTTGGCTGTTTCCCATATTTAAACAATTGTATGGACAACTGGTCCTACGGTTAAAGGTTTCGATGCACTACTGAGGTGAGAAGGCTCATCCTGTCTGCTGGCGAACAGATTTCTGGATGTCTCTGGGTGTGTTGTGCAAGTCCAAGTTTCCAGCATCAGAGAGGTCAGATCTCCAGCTGCTGGAAGAGATTGGAACTGGGATCCGCCATTCAAATTCCTTACTTTCAGGCAGCGGTAACGTACAAACTGGGGTGAATCTTGGGGGCCACTATGGGTTTCCTAGGGGACACCATGCAGTCTAGCACCTTATTTCAAAAGATCGCGTATTGATTGTTAAAACTGAACCATTTCTGGGTCATTGTTCTGAAGACCACGGTGGATCTATGAAGCTCTTTCTCCCCCTTTGGTGAGCTTGTTGTGGGTCGCCAAGGTAACCTGCCTTCTGGCGGGTGGAAACGGGATGGTGTAGGGGCTGGTGCTGGTGAGGAATGGATGGTGTGGGAGCCCTTCACAGGTGGTAAGCGTCGGAGCCGGTGTGAGGCACACGTCCAGGCACGGGAAAGGTAGTGAAGGCACATCTTGCACGGGACCGGATGTGTCTAGGCAGCCAGGCGCACCTGTCACCAGCACCACAGGTGTGGCAGATGACGTAAGGGATTCTGTGGTGACGGGATGGGTGACAGCCCCTACAGAAAATTCGTGAAGCCCCTACTTACGGAGCTTATGCAGCGGGGTACCAAAGGTGAAATGGGAGGACTCCACCATGTAACCGGCCGTGGCTAGTACCTAAAGGATCCCTGAAGGTTCAAGAAATTGCAGCGTGTCACCTAAGTGTTGGTTGCAGAGCGTGCTCCTGGGGACCTCAGGCTCCACAGATCTTCAGGGCCTTGCACCAAGGAGGGAGAGCCGAGGCCGGGGGAGTGGACGCCAGGCTCCTGTGTGGTTCCACCAGAGCACATCTGCCTCAGGCTGCCTCTGGATTTGCACCTCACATTTCACTGACAGCTACTTAGAAACAACTGATCCAAGGCAATTTGCAATCTTCCAAATTTGTCATCCTTGAGGGATCCCTGAATAACCGACACTTTTCATATCTTCGTTTTTTTGGCTGGACTCATGCCTTTTTCCTGGTTACTCTATCCATATTTCTCCCTTTAACAGTGGAATGTCAGAAACAGAAGCCTCAAGAGAAAATTACTTTTGTAAGGGTCACAGATGACCACTTTCTTCAGAGAATCGGAAGGTAGTAGAGCAGGCCCATGGGCACGTTCATCCTGAGGGCCCTCTTTGGGGAGCTGATTCTGGTGACCCCACACCCACCAGAGCTCCCGTCAGAACAGAGCGGGGAGTCAGGAGGTGGGCACCTGGCTCCGGCAGCTCTCCCAAGCACGCTCCGTCTGGTTGTGCAGGATGAGGCTTCCCTCCCTGCTCTGCCCCTCCCTGCATCCACACTGCTGAGAGATTTGAGCAGGGGGATGGCCTTTCCGTGATCCCTGGGCTGGCTACAGCTCTTTCTGATTGGCCATAACCGAAGATGAAATTTAGCTGAGCACCTTGGGGCACAGAACAGCCAAAGTGAAAGGATCAGAATCCAATTATAAATGGATGTCTTGCCTTTTAACCTGCTCGTGTGGGTATCACTAGTTAAACAGTGTCCTTTTAGAAAGGACCAAAGTCCAAGAAAGCAGAAGTGCATGGCGGGGAGGGGCAGTGGTTCATGCTGATTTTAAGCGGAAACCATCCCATCTTGTTATAAAGAAAAATCATTGTAAACATGTAGTCGTGACACATTTTGTCCAGCTTTGATGAAGAGAAACTATTGATTACAACGGAAAGCATGTCATTTTCCCACTAAAGAGACTGTTGCTGGTGTGTAGACGTAGCTAATGAAGTGGAATTCAGTGATGCAGCTCAGGGTCGGGCGATGCACGGTGAGATGGGTAGGATATTCTGGCACACGTGTCCTATTTATTTATCCTCGTAGCCTCAGGGTCCCGTGGGGAACCTCACAGGGAAGACATTACTGAGTGAGTGAGCAGATGCCTCGTGTGTGATATTTTCAAAACAGGGCTAACATGGATAAAGAATTAAATTTAGTAATCCTCTTCATATTAAATCAGATTATAATTTAGGAATATTTACAACCTGAAATGAATACATAAATATTATTTTCCATACATTGATTTTTCTAAGAGTCATGTTTTATTGCCATATATTTCATAAAGATTGAAGATTTGACACAGGGTTAGGAATGCAATATTTCCTTGAACATTGTTGGCAAATCTTGAAGTTTCTCAAATTGCATCTGTCTGAGTGAGGAGGAGAGCTGTACCTTGTACAAAAGGTCATAGATGTTGGGGCCCTTCAGGGAGGTTTAGTTTAACCCTGTTGGTCAGCTGCTGTTGGAAAGGCTGTCTTTGGTATTCTCACATATAAAGGAAGACTTGAAAGGGATGAATGATTGTGAGTCTCGAAACGAAAACACATTGGGATGAGCTGGGGGTGCTGCAGAAGGTACTCATGATGCTCTGGCCTCAGCTTACAGACATGGTTCTCAAGCTTTACCAAGTATCAGGATCTCTTGAAGAGTTTATTAAAACAGATTACTGGGCCTCGCCTTCAGAACTTCTGATTTGGTGCATTTGGGGTAGAGTCCAAGATGTGCATTTCTAACAAGCTTTTTGGAGATGTTGATGCTGCAGGTCCAGGGACCACATTTTCAGAACTCGTTCCTGATTTGACTGAGTTGGAGTTGGAGGCCAGGCATCTCTGTAAGGCCGATGACATACTGCCAGAGTTAAGAACCATTCAAGTTGAGTAGATGGCCCATTGCACATCTAAACTTCTGTGGTTCTATGAAAAAGACATTGCTTATATTGCTTAAATCATTCAGATTTTATTGTTTACATTGATCAGATTCATAAAATATCTGTTCAACTATTGCATTAGCCTATCTGCAAAAATTTACAAATTTTCCAAGTGTGAAGGAGTTTGATACCTTACATGTAGGGATTTCAGAGATTATCATATTTTTCCCTTCCAAAAAATAGCTTGATGGAAAAGAACACCTGTATATTAATTTTGTCCCCTCTCCCCCGATATAGAGGGGTGAATATAGCATTTCAGTTGTTAACATGTGAATTTTTGAACTCAATGTTTAAACTAAATATATGCATGTCTTTTTGTGCAGCTGCTGATTTTTAACTACATTATTATCTCTAAGAGATAAATGTTACTTCTCTGTCTTGAAAGTTTTTTAGTTAATTATCTCCTGATAACATAGTGGTGTGGATAAGGAAGAAAATCTGTATATATTGATTTTTTATTTTACTAATGTGATTGCTTATACACTGCTGTATACATAATGATGAGCATGGATCTTCTTACACCAGATGCTGTTACAAATACTCTCTGAAGTTTGTTTCTTTAAAATTTGTCTTATTGTCTATAAATCTAGCATGACTATAACGTATAAGTTTAGCATGAATACCAATAAACTTACAAAGCCAAACAACAAAAACTGAGCTTGTATTAATCCACTTAGTACCAGATGTAGTCATCCCAAATCACTTTGTGTTCTGCATGAAGTCTAGGTGGAATCTGTGATTTGAACCAATTTCTTGAATTGAAAATAAAATTTGTTCCTCAAAATATTCGTACTTACGAGTATGTTATTTTCGAACAGCGTAATTGCCCCATTTTGTCAGGCATTTCCCTAAGAATAGGAACGCGATACAAAGTTGTTGAATTATATTAGTTTCCCTCTCATGGGGAGCCATTGTGGAAAACACGGAGGAATCATGTTGGTGGAAAACTGACGACTATGTTGGTGAAAGTTTTCTTCCCCCTTCCCCGCCTCCTCCTTCGGCCTCTCCTTCTTCCTCTTCTTCTCTTTCCCTTTCTCTAAAAAGAATACATGTCTATTGTGTTTGTGAAAATGACATAAGATTACTACCAGAAATTATAAAGAGGAAAGAGCCATCATTAACATCTTGTAGATATCCCCTCAATGAGTATACTTAATAACAGAGGATGAAAGGAAGGGATGGAGGATGGAGAAGGAATTTCAGAAAAATTATATCATAATATGCATTCTATTATAAATAAAATTATTAACTTTAAAATTGCTTGAATTTAATTGGCAAAATATAAAATGAAGTGAAATAGGAAGGATTGTTAAATTTTAAATAGTTGATCACTGTAAGTGATCTTACAAACATTATGTAAGATTAATGGGAATTGGAACCAAGTTTGTAACTATAAATACATTTAGATTTAGATGGTATCTAATTTTCTTTTTCATAGAAAATTATTTTTTTAAATATTAATTCTTTATTTCAGTTGATATATTGTTTACCAGTAGGGTTTGTTTTTTTTTTTTTAAATCCTCTTATGAGCTCTTGGATTCATCTTATCAAGTAATATTTTGTTCCTCAGAAGTTCTCAAAGGTGCTGTATTCCTGAGTTATTACATGTTGTAGAAGATTCATTTGTTGTCTTCATACCTGGAAAAAAAGTCAAATAAGAACTTATTTCACTGCACTTCATTTTCATATGTATCTTTAGGCCCAGGTCAGAATTTTGATATTATTGAGAAGAAGTGGGAAGGTAAACTGATTTTCCCCATTTAGATAATTAACTTTTCCCCCCCTTTGGATGCCCACTTGCTTTTTAAAACTATGGATGCCAGTATTTTCACCAGCATGGGTGTTCTCATTTCTCTCTAATGCCTGAGTATTCTTCACAAATTGAATTATGAGTCCACAAAAGTGAAAGGGATATTCATACTTTCTTAGCCAGGTGATTTCCAACCTTTTGGAGTGTAAGGATTATTTGTGAAACATAAACAACTACCAGACTTTTATTATGAGAGTAATTGTGCTTTTAATATATATTGATAGAGAAAAGGCAAAATGAAAAAAAAAGAGAGAACAAATTACAAGCTAATATTTCTTATGAACATAGACATGAAATCCTCAATTAAATATTGGCAAATAATATCCTGCAATGTTTCAAAAGAATTATACACCATGACCAAGTGGGGTTTATTCCAGAAATGCAAGACTGGATCAGCATTCAAAAATCAGTCAATGTAATCTACCATATTAGCAGGCTAGTAAAAAAATATCATAGGATCGTAGCTGACATAGAAGAAGTATTTGACAAAATCTAGCACTCATTTATAATTAAAAATTCTCAGCAAACTAAGAACAGAGGGGAACTTCCTCAACTTGGTAAGTAATATTTACATTAAACCTTACAGCTTACATCATAAATACACAAAATATAAAATGAAAAAATGCTACAGTGAATCAGTTACACATTTAAATGATTTATATTTTATTAATCCCAGCACAATTTACATGCATTCCATGCATTAGCAATCCACAGAGTGAGATGTAATTTGTTCAGTTTACTGACAATGTTCTTTCAGACTTAACGTGATCATTGGAGAAACTTCAGAGCTCCCTACATCAATATATGAAATTTGTTTGTACTCCTTAAATGAGGGTCTTGGCCATGGTCAGGGACTTTTAAATATCCGAGCTTGGTCCCCGGATTTGTCCAGTTTAGTATCCCCTTTCTGTCATGTTTCCTTTACACTTTGTTGTCATGATTATAATTTTGAGGGACAAAGAAGTGAAATCTATCCTGAGTCCGATAATGCTTTTTAATATTGTTTGCTCTGTACTAAGTCCTTATGGCCAAATCTGCGGTGTTATAGAGGGTTGCACAGTACCTTAATTTTCCTTTCTACTTGACAAATGTTTATTATTTTATTTAGTAAGAGGACACTCCACATTTTCCTTTGGGTTACATACACAAATTTGATATGATTTTCTGTACAATACAAGAGAAAGAGCTTTGTTCTTAGGAATTGTGTCCATGGTCAAGATAATTTTAAAAACAAACACAGAAATTACTGTAATTATGATACATGGTATCAATAACGTTAGTGGGTCGTTTATGCTTCCTTTAAGTGAAAAATATTGTAGAAGTTAATAGTCTTGGGGAATTAAGAGAAAATTGTCCTCAATAAAAATCATTTTAAAATGGATGTCCCAATTCCCATTCTCCCCAGGTGTAGGCATTACTTTGTGACGCAGTAGAATATCTTTTAAAAATGGGAAAACTTCCAGTGCTAATGGTATCCTGCACCCTGGGTACGCTTGCCCATGAGACACGGGAGTTGCAGGAGCATAGCAGGTGGTCCGCCAGTGAGCTCGCGTCCCAGCAGGGCATCTTCTCTGTTCCGTTGTTTTGGCATCGCAACCCTTCACCCCACTCAGCAGTATCAGCTCTGTCTGCCAGGACTTAGACGGCTCTTGGGGTCAGTTATTCTCTGTCTTAGGCCATTAGGGCTGCTCTAATAAAATACCACTGACTCGATGGCTGCTTGAACAGAAGAAGTTCATTTCTTATAGTTCTGGAGGATGGAAGTCCAAGACCAAGTCACTGGTGGGTTTGGTGTCTGCCGAGGACCCACTTCCTGGCTCGCAGCCTGCTGTATTCCTGCTGCGTCCTCACATGGCAAAAGGGGCACGGGAGCTCTCTGGAGCCTCTTGTATAAGGATGCTAATCCTCTTGTATATGGGGCTCCACCCTCACGACCCAATCACCTCCCAATGCCCCACCTGCTAACACCATCACACTGGGGATTAGATTTCAACAAATTAATTTGCAGAGGGGCACAAAATGCAGTCTATAACATCCTCCTTGATGGTCAGGGCTGACCTACCATGGTTCTGCATTCCCCTCCTTAACGTAATTTGCCCGCTCATTTGTCCCGCATCCGCATGTTTGCAGCCCAGCACAGCATCCGGGTGAATTCAGAACCATCACTATGCTCATCCAAGACCCTCTTGGATGTGTTGATGAGACAAGAAAGACGGGAATCTCTGCCTATACCTCCCACCCTTGACATCTACGATCTCTTTTATGTAAATGGTAGATTTTGGATGGATGCAGTTCACTAATTCTCTTCTCTTCACCCCTAACCCATTAGTAACCATGACACCAGGGTTTCCCCAGGGCATTGAGGGAGGTGAGTTCTCTCGTCTGGGAACCTGTGAGTCCAGGACATTGTTCCTGCAAAGAGGCCAGAGCCCAGGCCTGCTAAATTAACTTCCAGCTCTAAGATTATAATTCTACTTTTGAAGTCCAGGCCAGAGATATATCCACAGATAATCTTGTGCGGGCCGTTATCTTTTTCTATGGTTACATCTCCCCCGAGGAGTACATTATTACGTTTTAAAGTTCTCACTGTATAGACTTACAGTAGTCAGCTTAAACTTCTCATTGTTTACACTATTTTGTAAAATGATTTGAGTGTGTTTGGGAACTAACTGTGAGAAGAGAAAATGCTACTACATAAGCATGCCTCCCCACCCTCTGAAGTCTAACTTAATGAGAGGGTGTGTACCACGGTATCTCATCCAGATGTCGTGTGGGACCTCACCGAAAATGGCAGAGTCGGGACCTCCAAAAATCCACCCCTCCTTAAAAGCCATGCAACACCTGCCAAAAATGGTCAGAGTCAAGTTTTTCAGAATCAGACTGTTGAAAGTCAGAACAGAGAGATACTCTTAAAGCAGCAAGAGAGATGGAACTTACCTGACACCCCTGATCCTCAGTATGGTTTGGAGCTAGTTTCTCATCAAAACCAACAAAGTCAGGAGGCAGTGTGATGCCGTATTCAAAGTGTTGACATTTTAAAAATACCGCCAACCAAGAGCTCTGTATCTGGCGATACTATCCTTTAAAAATGAAGTGGAAATTAAGACATTCTCAGATAAACAAAAACTGAGATAGTTCGTTGCCAACGGAACTGTCCTACAAGAAATAGTAAAGAGAGTTCCTCGGGCTGAAATGGGGGGGACACCAAACAGTAACTCAAGGCTGGGTCAGGATGTTTGCTGGGCGTCCCCTGTGGGCAGGTGAAATCTGAAAGTCTACGAAGTTTCAGGAGAGTTCGTAGGTGTCTTCGGGGAAAGACAGAGTGGTTCCAGGGCGCAATGCTCTGTGGTGTGATTTGAATGTTGTCATTTTAAAGTTCCTTTACCCGAAGCATCTCCTTTACTCCCTCAAAGGCAATTCAAAGAAGTCAAATTTCTACACTGTAGGTCATTCCTTCGTGGCCCACAGAACCCACATTTACTGAACACCGTATCACTGGAAACACAGTATTGTCCAGGGTTCTCACGAGAAACAGAGCTATATGTGTACATGAAGAGATTTATCATCAGGAGTTGGCCCACATGATCATGGAGGCTGAGAAGTCCAGGCTCAGGAGAGCCAGCGACAGTTCCAGTCTGAGTCCAAAGGCCTGAGAGTCAGGAGAGCATGGTGCGGGATCCAGGCGGAGTCCCTTGTCCCAGCTCAAAGACATTCAGGCAGAGAGAAATCTCTTACTTAGCCTTCTGGTTCTCCGCAGGCCCTCCGTGGATTGGAGGAGGTGCAGCCACATGAGAGGGCCGTCTGCTTTACTCGGTCTACCAATGAGGGCATTAATCCTACCCAGACACGCCCAGATAATGTTTAACCAAATACCTGGGCATCAGGTGGCCCAGCTGGGTAGACGCATAAAATTAACCGTCACAAACACCCAAGATCATTATTGTTCAAGATTCTTTGCATTGATTATTTGATAGCACAATAAATCTATGCAATAAGTTCTACTGTTCACATGTTACGGTGAAGGGAATGGATGTTCGGAGAGATAAGGTAACATGCTCATTCACAGAGTGGAAATGAGTGGCAGGATTAGGTCTGAATCTCAGTTTGTGCAATGCAGTGATTTCCCAGGACGCCTGTGGTTGCTGTGTAGCTCCTCCTCGCCCGGTACTGACCCATTATGAACCAGTCTGCGTTTGCATTTCCATGGCAGCTGGCCGAGTCTGGCGCAGGGCAGGGCGCCTGGGGATAAGTACAGGCAACCAAGCCGTCAAGGGCCTTTGAACGTGGGAATGGCAGACTGGACACCCTTTCGTGGCGGAGACAAGCTGGTAGGGCTGGTGTTCCTGGAGAGCTACAGGGGTCAGAGGCTTGAGTCAGAAGGCTCCTCTGAGAAGAAGATGCAGTAGGAAGGCGGACGACAGAGGGACGGACCACCGGAGGAAGGGCAGGGCTCTCTGGAGCCCTGCAGCTAACCTGCCCGTGGCGCACCCTGACCCGTTTATCAGATCACATTGCCCAGTGGGAATCCTCGTCCCCACCGCCCTCACTGCTGACACGAGGTTGCCTAACATTGGATTAGGAAGGGGCGGCACTTTCCAAGTGGCCAAGGCCTCCGCGGTGGATGGCCTTCCATTAGTGAGCAGGGAACCCCAGTGCCAAACTCACCAGGGGCCGACCCTAGTCCTTAGATTAACCCTTGTTTCCACCCAGAAAAAGCCCTGCTTTCTGTCTGAGAAGGTCATTAGCACCTAAAATGCAATTATCTAAGAAGAAAACGTCTACAAGGAAGGACCTTAGAATTTATGGATTTTTTGCTTAGTTTTTTGTTTAGTTTTGCTCTTTCTCTGAATACTGTCAGATATTTTTAGCTGTTTTTGAGAACAATGATTTCAAACCAAGTCAGAAGCCTGCACATTTGGTTCATAACACAAAATTCCAATTTGCTGAGCACACACCCCGGGTCTGGTTCCACTCTTGCTTCGTTCCAACACTAACACGGGGTCATGCTTAATTCTGCACCACGGCTGGAGAGGAAGAGGCGAGGCCTCTCTTCAGGTGGGTTCGTGTGGATGTTGGCCTGTGTGCGAGGTGGTTCCGTTTCTGTTTGCTGCACACAGAGCGTCACTCTGCCAAATGCAGCAGACACCTCTCTGTTGGACGGTTGCGAGGATCACAGGAGCTAACGGATGGTTCGAGGAGCTTTGCCAAGAGTTAAGTGCTGCTCGAGGGTTGGTTATTGCCACCATGGTGCTAGAAACAGGGCTTCAATCCTGCAATCTGGGATCTGCATGGTCAGCGCTGCGTGCTGAGTGAGCATGAGTTGGGGTGAGTTCAAGACCTTCCCCTGCAGCCCTTCACCTCTCACAAGAGCCCGACTCCTTCCCTTGGCGGGCGGCCAGGGCCCTGGCCTGGTGGCACCACCTTGCTGGCCCTGCCCTCCTCTCTGGGGCGCCGGCTGGCCCCATGGATGCCTCCAGACCTATGGTGGGTGGAGTGATGCAGGCTCTTTGCCCCCGATGCACCATTTGTCCCTTTTGGTCCTGAGTTTTCTCCTCTGACACCCGTGGGTAGATGCAACCTTGTTCACAGTTTTCAGGTCCCAGCATATCCCTGGTGGATGGTGGTTGTGAGTAGTTTTCTGTCTTAGGCACTTAGGTTGTATAACATCTTTATTCTGATCATTTTTAGAGGCTGTAAGTACATATGTGTATATATGTATACAGTATACATTTGTTAATTCAAAGGAGTCATTTTTACTGGTTATAATAAATAATTCTTCTATGACTTCTAGAATAGTCATTGATTTTATATCTAAAATGGTGAGAAATACACATCTGGGAAGTGATAGGGCATACATGATTGTCACCAAATGGTGCCACAATCAACATCCTATTATTTGGGGGAAGAGTAATGCTCTCATTTATTGTGTTGAGTCAGACTTTTGTTCCAAACCTGCGTTCAGCTCACTGAGTATCATACATTTACTGGATACTGTAAGTTCTTCCAAGGATTTGTGACTTTTGTCTTGAAGACATTTTCAATGCCATGTTTTTGTTATTTTTTAAATGAAAAAATCCATGCATTTTTATCAACTGGGAGCAATCACAACTGGATGCCCCTCCAGGCTCCAGGAGCTTAAAAATCAATGGTTATCTTACTAACTTGCGTTGCACACAGTTCGTTCTGGCCACAGACTTGACTTTCACTGTGTCTGATGTTGGGAGGTTTGAAGGACCATTTGACCCTTGCCTTTCTGAAGCTTCTGTTCACAACCCTGGCAGACAGTTACTGTGCAGGTTTAGATACTCTCGTGGGTTATGTTTGGAACTTAGGACACTCTTGAGGGTCATGCATGGAGGTGAGGACAGTCCTGTGGGTCATGCCTGGAAGTTAGAACACTGTCATAGGTCATGCGTGGAGGTTGGACACTCTCGTGGGTCGTGTTTTGACCTGTGGCACAGAGATCACTGCTCTGTCTTATTTGGCATTGCAAGTGTGTGGCTCCTCAAAAAAAACTGTAGTTCTCCAAATGATAGCACACTCACAGCCTTTCCAAGGAGTCTGGGTGGTTGGTTCACAAGTGAGAACCAGAGCTTTGGGGACGGGGTACATGTAAAGGGTATATTTCCAGCCATTCGGATCATCCTGAGCAATGTTATTTTTCACCATGATGCTAAGAGTATTCACTAAATGAAAAATTGCAGCATGGTCTCTGCAACTAGATTTCTTACGGAAGCTGGAAAATGTGCATCCAGAAATCGGTTCCTCGTTGCTCCCCAGGTGTGTTGCAGGAACGTGCACTGAGTGTCGGCTTGCCGCTTCTGCTGTGGACGGGCGCTTGCAAGTGAGCGTTTGCGGCAACTCAGCGACTCTCCTGCTGGTTCCCGTTTTATCTGCTCGGAGGTATATGAAAGTCATAGACAGTGATTTTCACAATTCTGGTGTTCCTGGTGAGAAGGTCTAGAGCGAGCCGTGCCGCGTGCTGGTATTTATTTTCAGGAACAGTATTTTTAAGAAAGGACTAACTTAGGGAATGGATTCAGGATGAGTATTGAGCATAGACTTGTCCTGTTCATTCCCACCTCACACCGAGGTGTGGAAGTCTGCCTTGGTAAAGGCGATTTTCATTGCTCCGAAGGGAAAAAATTATATTTTAAAATAAGTTTTGAAAGCATTGACATTTTACAATGACAATAGGATCTATTTTCAAACTGCTAGATTATTAAGGATAATTTTTAAAAATCTGAGTTTTTATTCAAATCTTAATTAGAAGGCTCACATTTCCTAAAAAAAAAAAACTCTCATTAGCTGTATAAATTTCTTTCACTCAGAAGTGTCTGCTTGTCTGTGTCCCTACAGTGAGTGATCCCTGTGCGCTTGGCACTGGGCTAGGTGCTGGGAATAATGTAGGGAAACAGTAAATCCTGGCTGTTTGGATTATCTCTGTAACCTGAGTCACTTCCTTGCGCTATTGCAATAGGCACTTGGTATTATCTTTCATTACAACGCCTTCAAGAAAACACTCCTTGGGGCACGTGGGTGGCTCAGTCAGATGATCTTCTAACTCTTAATCTCAGCTCAGGTTTTGATCTCAGGATCATGAGTTCAAGCCCCCTGCTGGGTTCCATGCTGGGCACGGGCATGGAACCTACTAAAAAAGAAAAACAACTCCTTAAAAGTCTAACAAATTTCAGACATACAATACAGTATTATTAAGTACAGAATTTTAGTATTCTTGAATTTATTTCAATAATGACACATAGTAATATAACTTAATAATTTTTAAAATAATTTTTAAAATAACAAAAATGCCCTAACATAACAAATCTACCACCAGTGGTTTGTAATGAAACATTCACTTCATAAACATTTCGTGGTCCTCTGCAATTTAAAGGGCTCACTTAGGTGGCCAGTCTGCCCTAGGTAATCAGCTCACACTATTTGGAGAATGGAGCCTTGCATGAGAGCTTTAAACCAAGAGGAGAATGTCAAACAGGCCCACCCAGTCAGTGTGACAAGTGCAGTGACTCCATCCCCCTCCTCTACATCAAACTTCCACCCACACAATGCCCCGCCCCCTCCCCCAGCTCCTTTGTTGAAACCTCATCCAACATATGGGTCCCACATTTGCATTTATAAATCAGTTTGAGTAGGATCTGTACTCCAAAACCTATAGAACACTCATAAAAGAAATTGAGGAAGACACAAAGAAATGGAAAAATTCCATGCTCATGGATTGGAAGAACAAATATTGTGAAGATGTCAATGCTACCCAGAGCATTCTACACATTCAATACAATCCCTACCAAAATACCATCAACTTTTTTCAAAGAAATGGGACAAGTAATCCTAAAATTCGTATGGAACCAGAAAAGACCCTGAATAGCCAGAGGAATGTTGAAAAAGAAAAGCAAAGCTGGCGGCATCACAATTCTGGACTTCAAGTTCTATTACAAAGCTGTAATCATCAAGACAGTATGGTACTGGCACAAAGAGACACATAGATCAATGGAACAGAATAGAGAGCCCAGAAATGGACCCTCAACTCTATGGTCAACTAACCTTCGACAAAGCAGGAAAGAATGTCCAATGGAAAAAAGACAGTCTCTTCAACAAATGGTGTTGGGAAAGTTGGACAGCCACATGCAGAAGAATGAAACTGGACCATTTCCTTACACCACACACAAAAATAAACTCAAAATGGATGAAAGACCTAAATGTGAGACAGGAATCCATCAAAATCCTAGAGAAGAACACAGGCAGCAACCTCTTCAGCCTTGGCTGTGGCAATTTCTTGCTAGACACATCTCCAAAGGCAAGGGAAACAAAGGCAAAAATGAAGTATTGGGACTTCATCAAGATAAAAAAAACTTTTGCACAGCAAAGGAAACAGTCGACAAAACCAAAAGACAACCGACAGAATGAGGAGAAGATATTTGCAAATGTCTTGTGAGATAAAGGGCTAGTATCCAAAATCTATAAATAACTTATCAAACTCAACACCCAAAGAGCAAATATTCCAGTCAAGAAATGGGCAGAAGACATGAACAGACATTTTTCCAAAGAAGACATTCAAATGGCCAACAGACACATGAAAAAATGCTCTACTTCCCTTGCCATCAGGAAATACAAATCAAAATCACAATGAGATACCACCTCATCCCAGTCAGAATGGCTAAAATTAACAAGTCAGGAAACAACAGATGTTGGCGGGGATACGGAGAGATGGGAACCCTCCTACACTATTGGTGGGACTCCAAGCTGGTGTAGCCAGCCAACTCTGGAAAACAGTATGGAGGCTCCTCAAAAAGTTGAAAATAGAGCTACCTTACAACCTAGCAATTGCACTACTGGGTATTTATCCCAAAGATACAAATGTAGTGATCAGAAGGGGCACACGCACCCTGATGTTTATAGCAGCAATGTCCACAATAGCCAAACTATGGAAAGAGCCCAGATGTCCATCGATAGATGAAAGGATAAAGAAGATGTGGTATATATATAAATAATATAAATATAAATACATATATTCACACAGTGAAAAAGTACTTAGGTTTCAAAAAGAATGAAATCTTACCATTTGCAATGACATGGATGGAACTAGAGGGTATTATGCTAGGCAAAATAAGTCAGTCAGAGAAAGACAATTATATAATCTCACTGATATGTGGCATTTAAGAAACAAAACAGAGGATCATAGGGCAAGGGAAGGAAAAATAAAATAAGATGAAATCAAAGAGGGAGACAAACCATGAGAGACTCTTAACTATAGAAAACAAACTAAGGGTTGCTGGAGGAGAGAGGAGTGGAGGGATGGGGTAACTGAGTGATGGGCATGAAGGAGAGCACGTGATGGAATGAGCACTGCGTGTTATATGCAACTGATGAATCACTGAACTACCTCTGAAACTAAAAAATACAGTATATGTTGATTAATTGAATTTAAAGACAAAATAAAATAAACCAGTTTGAATTTCCAGCTAATTTTTCTTTTTTTAAATGATTTTATTTATTTGTCAGAGAGAGAAAGAAAGATCACAAGCAGGGTGAGCTGCAGGCAGAGGGAGAGGCAGACTCCCCGCTGAGCAAGGAGCCCAATGCGGGGCTCGATCCCAGGACCCTGAGATCATGACCTGAGCTGAAGGCAGAGGTTTAACCAACTGAGCCACCCAGGCATTCCTCCAGCTAAATTTTGTATGCGTTTGTCTTACTTCACCATTTTCTCCAAGTATGTAATCATTTGTATCCCTTCCTCTGGTCGACCTCCCTATAGTTAAGGAGTTTTAGAAAAGGAAACATCAAGAACACACAGAATGGAGTAAAAACATGACTATAATCACCTGAACCTTTTCGACATGCTGTAACTCTGACATGATTGGAATATTCCAGCCTAGTGTGCACCTCTTAAATTGGCTCATGTCTCTTTGGCTCTCATGCCTGTGGGATTCCTCTGTGTACTTGTGCACTCAAGAAAATACTGCAGCTGTAACCCTGTTCTTCTGCAAACTGGAAAAATAGTCCTGGTGCAAGCTTCCAGATGTTCCCTATGTAGCCTTTCCCTTACTTTGTGTTCCTTTATATAGTCAACAATTTTTGGAGACACTTCTGTGTGCCTGAAGCAGCGATGCTCACTGAAGAGATGAGGATAAGTAAGACTACAGGGTTTATGCCCTCGTGATAGAGAGGGATACGTAAACAAACAAACACAAAGCTCTATCTGAGAAATAGATAATTGGAGCTCCAGGACCTGAAGCATTAGTACAATCTTACGATGTTCCCTGTACATTATTAAGAAGTGATTGAAACGAGGTCATTTGCTTCTTGTATAATCTACTTTGGTTCTCAAGGGCGTTTTTTCATAAGGTTCGAATTAAATTTTATAATTCCAAGTGGAGTGTTTGAAAGTATTTTTTCTCATTAGGTTGGTAAATTTTTGCTATTTCTCATGTGAATGTTTCTCAGTTAACTGAGAGAAAAAGTTTCCGAAAACTTTAAAGTGTCATAGGGCTCATTCAATGCTACGTGCAATGTTACTAATATCATCTTGCTAATTATGTAATGTGAGGAAGGCTGAGTATTAGATATATTTCCAAAAAATAAGAGAAGATTGATACCACTCTACCTTCATCATCTCTCTTGTGTGGTAAGCCACTTGGTCCAGGCTCTGTGGTGTGGTGAGCAGGAGCCCCAACCCTCCCAGGACGCCAAGGAGAATCTCTTTAGGTCCCTGTCCAGGGGAAGGAGCGTGGAGGGATAGCTGTTGCCAGGAACAAGTTCCCTTTGAAATCGCTCCAGCCACATCCAAACAGCATTGCTTTTGATGAACCTGAAAGCTACTGTCACAACGTTTCAGGCCAAAACGGGTTTCCTGAAAAATAAAAATGTTCTCTTGTGTGGCTTTGAATTAAAACAGAATAGAAATGCAACTTTCTATTTTTACAGCAGATGCTGTTCATTATAGACATTTGATTTGTTTGAAGAAATAAAGTGGTAAAAATGTAGGGAAGAATCGTGGGAGGTTAGCCAAATAGGACTTTGGAGATCATACAGTTAAAGGTCTTTGTGTTTTAAGATGAGGAAAAAAGGTTTGCAGGTTAGGAAAGTTGCCCAGGGCCATCCAGGCTCATGGCTCATTGACCAAGCTAGCCTTGCTCTGTTCCACACGGTTTCTCCATTGGATATTTTAAGTGAAAATCAGCTCACCAAAGTCTACTAATGGAAGGAAAAATGACCTTCCTCACTGATATCATGTTCACCCTCTATGTATGTAACCAACACCATTAGTAAAATTAGAGTGTCAGTAAATTCTTCTTCAACAGAGTATTCTTCATTTTGAGATGATTACTTAAGTATTTTAAATTATCTGTGTTATAATATATTGCACTAAATCAAGTAAACTGGGCAATGTAAAAAGTAGAATTACTGCTTTGAGAGTCAATTCTGATTCTGATTTCTTTCATTTTCTCTGTGAAATAACATTGCTTCACAAAAAAAGCTGGAAAATTGCAATGCAACTAAAAGCTAATAGACATCCTAGTGTCCAGGTCTAGGAGGAAATTTACTGTCCAAATACAGCTAGATTGGTAAGAAATGAACATGAGATTTCATTTATTGCATTTTCTTGGTTTTGCATCATGAAGTATAGACTGATTAAAGGAATGAGGACATTTCACCTCGCTGCCATGGTCTCCACAGAGACCCAGGGCTCATCAACTGGCATGAGTCACTTAGTAGGAGATTCTTTTCTTCCCAGCCTAAATTATGCAACCGTTTATACCCCTTCAAAGATAGTAAATCCAACAAAACAATCAGACAGGACAAAAGGAAGAAATCTCAAGTCCTTAACTTGAATATTTTGGAAAACTAGAATCTTTAGTAGAATGGAAGAAGATCTCACCAAAGTAGAAAAGCATTAGAAATCATGATTGAGTTAAAAAGACACTACTGCATGCTACAGAGGAAAGTAGATGTGACAAAGACTGGAAGAAAACTACAATACTGTTACGAGAATTAAAATATTATTGGGCACATGTAATGCGCTACATATCGGAGGTGGGAACAAAGTTTGAGAAAGTCCCACAAAGCAATAAAGAATTAAAAACTATGACAGCAAGTTGATAAAAGTGGAGAACAAAGTGTAGAAATCTCTGGCTCCCCCAGGAGAAGCCAAAAGACATAGAATGGAGACAGTTATCCAAGAAATAATAGAATAGAAAATTTCCGATCCTAAGAAACCCCGAGAACTAGATGGGTTTGGCAAGCACCAGGGAATGGCAATGATAAGAAACTGACATCTAGACAAACTTCGCGAATTTTGTGAATTACATAATAAATAAGGAAATTTTATATAAATTTCCAGGCTGGAAAACAGGTGACTTGCCAAGGAACACAGATCATCTGGCCTCAGCCAACTTCCCCACGGACACTGATGTGGGCACCTTCAGCGCAGTCCCACCTGCCCGCCAAGAGGGGAGGAGAGGCGAGGGGCCAGAGCCGCGGCATCTTTCCAAGTGATGCTTGTGTGTGTGTGGAGCCCCCACAAAGGCATTTTTGAAATGCGTGTGAGCTAGAAAACACTGCACACATGTACTCTTTCTGAAAAATGTTGATAGAAATGAGCTCCAGCTAACCACGAAAAGATGAAGATCAAGAGTGACAAAGTTGTGACAGAAATAGACTGGTAATGAGCCTCTGCTTTGCCATGTTTAAGTAATTGTTGTAAGGAGCAGAGAGGGGAGATTATTATATTTTGATTGCAGGAAATTCACGTAACATAAAATTAACCATTACTCATTCAGGAATGGACAATTCAGCGACATTTAGTAAGTTGACAATGTTACACAGCCGTCACCTCTACGAGGCTCCAAGTCATGCTCACCTCTCAGCCAGCACACCTTGTGCCCATTAACTCGTCATACTGCCACTCCTAGTCTTCCCTGCTCCCCAAACCCACCATCTGAGTTCTGTCTCTACAGGCTTACCTATTCTGGGTATTTCATATAGATGGACTCATATGACATGTGACCCTTGTGACCAGCTTCTTTGACCTAGAATTTTCAAATTTTCACATAGGATTTTCAAAGTTCAGCCATGTGATAGGAGATATCAGCACCCCCTTCCTTGTTATGGCTGGCTAGTATTCCACTGCATGTTTATCCATCTGTCAGCTGATGGACATTGAGGTTGTTTCTACCTCTTGGCTATCATGAATATATTTCTACGAGTATTTGTGTGCAGATACCTGTTTGAGTCCCTTTTTCAGTCCTTTTGGGCAGATACTTAGGAAAAGAATCTCTGGGTCATATGATAATTCTATGCTTAACTCTGTGAGGAACCGTCAAACAGTTATATTCATAGCAGCTGACCCATTTTACATTTCCACCCACAATGCATGAAGGTTCTCCATATCCTCACGAACACTTGATGTTTTCTGCCTATCTATCTGTCATCTATCTATCTATCTATCTATCTATCTATCTATCTATCTATCTATCTATCTATCTATCTATTATCTAGCTATCTATCATCTATCATCTATCTACCTACCTATTATCTATCTATCATCTATTTATCATCTATCATCATCTATCACCTATCTATCTACCCACCTATCATCTCTCTATCTTCTATCATCTATCTATCTATCTATCTATCATCTATCTATCATCTATCACCTATCTACCCACCTATCATCTATCTATCAATCTTCTATCATCTATCATCTATCATCTATCTATCATCTACTTACCTATTATCTATCTATCTACTCACTTATCATCTCTCAATCATCTATCTATCATCTATCTACCCATCTTCTATCTATCTATCATCTATCTATCCTCTATCAATCTATCATCTATTTATCATCTATCAGTCTATCATCTATCTACCTATCATCTATCATCTATCAATCTACCTCTACCTATCTATCTATCTATCTATCTATCTATCTATCTATCTATCTATCATCTATCCATCTATCATCTATTTTAGCCACCTGTTGGATGTGAAATGATATTTCACTGTGGTTTTGATTTACATCTCACTAATGACTAATGGTGTTCAGACTCTTTTCATGTGCTTACTGACCATTTGTATATCTTCTTTGGAGAAAGGTCTATTTAAGTCCTTTGCTCATTTAAAAATTATTCATCTTTTTGTTTTAAATCTAAGATATATAATTTTCAAAATTCATAAAAATCTCTATATAAAACATGGTTATAAATAAACTCTGCACTGTATGAATAAATAACAGCCAATTAAGAAAATGGTAAAATGAGAATACTACAAATAAAATTATGTGATTTTGTTAATAATTTAGTATTAGATAAAGGAGAATATCAAATTTGTTAGAAAAATGATTGATTAGGAGAAGGAAGGGAAAAACGAAGGGCGGGAAATCAGAGAGGGAGATGAACCACGAGAGACTATGGACTCCGAGAAACAAACTGAGGGTTTTAGAGGTGAGGGGATGGGTTAGCCTGGTGATGGGTATTAAGGAGGGCACGTACTGCATGGAGCACTGGGTACTATACGCAAACAATGAATCATGGAACACTATATCAAAAACCAATGATGTTTCGTATGGTGACTAACATAACATAATAAAATTAAATTCAAAAAAAGTGGGAACAGAAAAAAAAGAAAAATGATTGATTTCTCAATAATTGTTATTGGCAAAACTGGCATAACATTTGAGACATCAGACAAAGGTGGATTCCTTGCATAAAATGAAATTAATTTTCGTGGATGAGCTTCAATGAAGTTGTAGAATGAGAAAATAGACAAGATTTGACCTTAAGCCATTGGAATACATAAGGAAAAAGAATAATGGATATGATCACATGAAAATTTGAAAATTAAAGACATCGGCACCATAAAATCACACATAAAAAGTCAGGGGTTGCCCTTGAAAAATCAACTGCAGAGCATCTGACAATGTGTCCGTGTCCCTACATGTGTGTGCTGTGTCTATCAGCAAGAGTAAAGTCACACAGATTTTGGAGCGAGGCGAATATACAAAAGAGGGGTAGGGAATGATCGATAAGTACATAAAAATCTTTAATCTCAGAAACTCAGAATTTCAAATAGAATTAACACAAGATTTTTCACCCATCAAATTTAAAATGCTATAAATGGGGATGCTTAATTGGTTGAGTGAAATATACATTACCTTAGAGAGAGCTGTGTTAACAGGAAGTAACCTTTCTAGAAAGCAATATATGTATCAGAAGGCTCATTTTCTTGTTCCCTGTTGACTCATCCTTTATTCTAAAGATATAATCACGGATATGGACAAGCATTCCTGCTAATTGTGTGTCTATTTATAGCAAGACTTAGAAACTATCTGAAGGTCCAACATCATGGAATAGGAACGTTAGTTATGATATGTCTATGAAATGAGATGCCTTTCAAGTATTCTGTTGCAAAAGAATATTTAATAACAGAAAATTGCTGGCAACAATGTTAGTACTTATTTTCTGTTGTCAATAGGTACTGTTTCAGGCCTATGAAGGAGGCCAGGCACACAGCCTCCATGGACCCCACATTGCAGGTGGTTTGCACAGACAATAATAGCTATTTGCACAAAAGAGAAAGTTAAAAAAAGTCCATCCCTGCTGTGTGTGTGCCAACTGCAAACACCTTTATTATATCCTATAGACATATCTTTAAAAGACCAGATGGCTGGAATTATGGATCATTTTTATGTTTTTCTTTGTGCTTTAATGTACTTTCCAAATTAATTAAGTTAATAAGTAATAATTTTCTAATAAGAAAAGCATCATATTTGTTCCTCTTTAAAAACAGAAAGCTAATTTGGAAGCAGAATTTCATGCTGTTGCATGGTGTTAGTTCACATTTTTATTTATTTATCTGTAAATCCTTTGCCTACATCTTAAATTTTAAAAAATGAAAAAGGAATATATATTGATGTATATTGATGTGTAACCCAGATGCTCCAAGCTTCTTCAGCATAAAGATACCATATGTCCCTTTAGTGGACAAATTTTAATACATTAAACCCTTTCCTGCTGGACCCTAGGATGCCCAGTTCCCTCCCTCCCTCCCTCCTTCCTTCCCTCTATTTCTTTCTAACTAGAGTTCTTTCACCAAGTAATTCTGGGAGTTTTCTCAAGATAGTCTTAAATGCCCCACATATCTGCCTTTGTTACCTGCCCTCCAGTCCAGGGTCTCACTCAGAGAAGGCATGGAAGTTCCTGTTAGGAAACATTGGGGCACAGCACTCCCAGGCTGTACCACCTAGTGGTGCTTGACTGAAGACCGGGATGCAGAAAGAGTGCAGGGCAGAATGGGAAGAGCATAAGCTGGAGGATATGCAGATCTGGGGACCATGGAATCCCTTTCCTTGACCATGGGCTCTAGCCCTGCTGAGAAATTGACTCATGGCCCCCAGTATTTGGAGTGAGGTGCAGTGAGAGGAAACCGAGTCACACCTCCTAGTAGAAGCTAATCTGCAGTGATGCAACATCCCCCACAATGAAGACAGCCATCTATCCAATTGTCTGTAAAAGTTAGCACCTCATGACATTTGAAAAATCAACTTCACTCTTTAGAGTGGTTTCAGGTTCACAGCAAACTTGAGGGGAAGGTAGGGAATGCCCCCCAAACCCACACATGCACAACCTCCCCCATCATCAACCTCCCCACCAGGGTCGTGCTCCTGTTACTAGGAGGGACCTCCATCGACACATCATTATTATTACCCACAGTCTGTACTTGACATTGGAGTTCACTCTTGGTGGTATACATTCTATGGGTTTAGACAAATGTCTGATGTCCTGTGTCCACAGTGTCATGCAGGGTAGTTTTGCCACACTAAAAATCCTCTGTGCTCTGCCTAGTTCATCCCTCCCTCTCCCTAAACCCTGACAAGCACTGATCCTCTTACTGTCTCTGGTTTTGCTTTTTCTAGAATGTCATAGAGTTGGAATCATAAAATATGTCTTCTTCCCAGAATTGCTTCTTTCACTTAGTAGTATTCAATTAAGGCTCTTTTACATCTTTTCATGGCTTCATAGTTCATTTCTTTTTAGTGTAGAATAATAATCTATCGGCTGGAGCTTATTTGTCCATCACCCATTGAAAGACATCTTGCTTGCTTCCAAGTTTTGGTGACTATGAATAAAGCTGTTATAAACACTCACATGCAGGTTTTTGTGTGGACATGTTTTAGTTCATTTGGGTAAATACCAAGAAGTGGGATTGTTGGATCGTATGGTAACAAGATGTTTAACTTTGTAAGAAACCCCCGAGCTGTCTTCCAAAGTGGCAGCACCATTCTGCCTTCCCTCCCGCAGGGACAGTTCCTGCAGCTCCGCATCCTCGCCGGCCCTGGATGTTGTCCGTGTTCCTGACTGGCCGCTCTAGTGCGCGTCTGCGGCATCTCATTGCTGTTGCTCCTCATGACTTTAACCCTCTTTATTTCAAAGTACACTCTTTGTTTATCCTGTATTGCAAAAGGAGCCATCCAAACATTCCACCGTAAGTAAAGGAAGGAGTTGTTAGTAAAGGGCCGTGTTGAGCCTCCACAACTAGAGAAATGGAAACATTTGTTGGAGGTGTAAATCGCTCTCCTCGAACATCAGCCGTCAAGGTTTTCAAAACAATATTGGGGTTTGGTCCCTGGTCGAGGCTGCGTCTTGGGCAGTAACATGATATAAGTCATCCAAGTCCATCCTTCGTCTGCTGTTAGTCTGGCTGCAGACCAGGAGGGAGGAGGAGGCTCTGGAGCTCCTTCTCTCTGTGCCCTATCCCTGGTGTGGAAGGACAGCCCCTGTGTCCCTGCGGCCACTCCCTCTGTGACATGGGCCAGTCACAGAGCACTTCACTTGAAAATAAGGGGGCTATTCCCTAAATTCTCTCCAGCTTAACATTGGAAGGTTTTATGTTTCTTTTTTTACTGAAATACAAGTAAAATTCTCAGAAGAAGAGTTCCCTAAATATTGCTTTATTATGTTATTCATTTTCTGACAATTGCACTTTAACATTTAAATTTCTCTATTAACATGTAATCATTATTTGAAGGTCCAAGACACAAAGAAAGGCCTGGCTTCTACCAAGGGAACAAGCCGTAACTGGGCTTCTAAATTGTTTCCCCATAGCACTTGGCATTATTAGATTTTTAAAAAATTTGATAGCAGGGCGCCTGGGTGGCTCAGTCGGTTAAGCGACTGCCTTCGGCTCAGGTCATGATCCTGGAGTCCCGGGATCGAGTCCCGCATCGGGCTCCCTGCTGAGCAGGGAGTCTGCTTCTCCCTCTGACCCTCCCCCCTCTCATGCTCTCTCTCTCTCAAATAAATAAATAAAATCTAAAAAAAAAAAAAATTGATAGCAGCCCTTGTTGAGTAACTGTATTTTTTATTATATCCTTATTCATTTAAGAACTTTTTCCTTGTACCCATATACCTATCTGATTACTTTTTGAATAAAAACAAAATAAAAATGCAAATAAACTGTGGCCAGATCCCCTTGGATATGTTAGTTTGCATAATTGTGAAATTCTAATATATTTTACCAATTTTTTTATATGTTATTTCTCTGTTGCTTTGGGTGAACATTACTTTTCTGTGTCTGATATTTCTCAGAATTTTGCATATTGTAACATATTAGCTTTATTTTGTGCGCAATAATACAATAACCCAGGTGATACTCACAAATACCTTTGTGAGTAAAGTGTCAAGTTTGTCCCTGGTAGATTTTTAGTGTTTTAATTTTCTCTGGATGTTTTTTAACCATATGTGTCATTACTGAGAGTTTTTTTCCCCACGTCTCTCACCGTCTGTGGGACACTCTCAGTTTTCAGCCTTCCCAGCAGAAGTAGGACCAGTCCCTCCAGTCACAACAGATCTGTGGTCCTCTAAAGGCCGTGAAGAAACACGACAAAGGATTAGGATTCATGTTTATTCACCACTTTCCCTTTCTCCTGGTCTACCTCCTCCTGCTGTTCTTTGTATTCTTGCAGTAAAATTTAACCAGAATTGTGTTTCCTTAAATGTGCATCTGGCTGGGCGCCTGGCTGGCTCAGTGGGTAGAGCGTGCAACTCTTGATCTCAGGGTTGTGAGTTTGAGCCATGCGTTGGGTGTAGAAATTACTTTAAAGATAAACAAAAAATCTTAAAATTAGAAAGTGTTTGTCACTTAATCACTTAAAGAGTTTCATTTCTTGGTATGAGATAGAGAAAATGTGGAGATGGGCAGAGCGTATATAATTACAAAGAGAATTAAAACTTCCATAGGCCATTGAGGTTGTGAACTTCTGTGAACACGGCTACATGGCTTCCAGGAATGCCTCTTGCTGGCCAGTCCCACAAACCGCTAACACAAAGCAAAACCCCCAACTCGTGCCTGGGACGGCTCGGCCTCCCGTGCGCTTCACCAGAGACTCTGGGCAGTGTGAGATGAATACGGGCACCAGCCTGGCTTGATAGAATGCAGCCATTAGCAAGAAAACCAGCATCACAGACCCGTGCAGCCCACACAGACCGCACGGGATTCTCAGGGAACCAAAGCAGCTGGTGGGCACCTGATCCCCCGGGACCCAGTGTTAGGAGCTCCGGGGGAGAGGAACGCTATTCCACTTTGGCTGTTTTGTCTCTACAACTCCCCGAGACACACACACTTATGTTTCCCCTGCTGTTAAATCTGCTCTAGAAAGTCCTTGTAGGAGTAGAATCTGTGACCGAGACCGCCCTGAGGGAAACTTGAAAAGACCAGAACAGTGTGACATAATTTCGGCAGAAAGATTATCAGCTTCTGTAAAATGCTACTAGGAGTCATTTCAAAGGGAACCTTATGAAAATCTAATTGCCCAATCTCAATTTTTTTTTTAAGATTTTATTTATTTGACAGAAAGAGACACAGTGAGAGAAGGAACACAAGCAGGGGGGAGTGGGAGAGGGAGAGGCAGGCTTCCTGCTGAGGAGGGAGCCCGATGCGGGGCTCGATCCCAGGACCCTGGGACCATGACCTGAGCCGAAGGCAGACGCTTAACGACTGAGCCACCCAGGCGCCCTAATTGCCCAATCTTTAAACATTAGGGAGCTGACGTGGGGCTCGATCCCAGGACCCTGGGACCATGACCTGAGCTGAAGGCAGACACTTAACGACTGAGCGACCCAGGTGCCCTAATTGCCCAATCTTTAAACATTAAAAAACAATATATTTAAATTTCCTGTAAGTTTAAGTATATATTTAATGTAGTAAGTATGCATTACATATCAAATATACATTATTATAACATATTTAAACATAAAAACATTTGGCATATCAATTTTTTACGTATTAGTGCATGAACTGCTCAATATATTAAATATTGATTATTGGTATATAATTATTAATATGTTATGATACATATAATGAACATATTTAATGTGTATATACATATGTGTTTCTATGCACACATAGAATACATGGATAATATATATGCACAGATATTTATGTGTATTGTGTGTATGTGTATATATATGTGTGTGTGTGTGTGTGTGTGTGTATGCACACACAAAGAGATTTTGTTGCCCCCTGTGCATGCTGCTGTTCCATTCTTTCTGAGCTATCCCCCCACTTTCTGGCAGCCTGACTGCCCCAAGTATCTGACCCCCCAGGCTGGAAGTCTGCACTCGAGTCCTGGCTGACTTGCACACCCGCTCCGGGGAACACCTGCAGATGAAAGCCACACAAAGCTTAACCTACTCTGAACTCTCCCCCAGTTTCTACCTGCCTTTCACTGTTCCAGTGCCTTCAAAGCTCTTATTCCATTCTGAGTCCACAGATGAGCTCTGCAGAGGGCCCACTGAGAGGAAGCAACGCAGCCTTCCCTGGCAGAGGACGGCGCAGTTACTGCATAGGAAAGAAAGTCAAGGGCGTGAACATCTAGAGAAGTCCAGTAAAGGGCCAGTGGATGGGGCGGGCTCTTCACGGAGCAAGCCTGGATCATAGGCAGAGGACGCCGAGGGCAAACCCCGCATTTGGGGATGGCGCCCTCTGGGACGCAGCAGGAAGGCTGAGTGCAGTGAGGCTGGTCTCACAGCTTGTGGGCCACCCAGGGAGGCCGAATGCTGCCCCAAGGCTGTGCTCTGAGGGTTAGCTCCGCACAAGGGCCCTGGGCAGGTTGTCAGGGGCGGGAGCAATGGCGGTTTACATGGAAATTCCAAGTTTCTCTCTGGTTGCCTGAAGGGAGTGTGTCAGTTCCAAAACCCCAAGCCCTGAGAGTCACGTTTTCCCAAGAAAACCTCACAAGTGTTTGCATATATTTTCTGCAGTCCTACCAATTGCTGCGGGACTTTGATGAAATCAGAGATGATTTAAGTAAATAAACAGAAAGTCAGTGTCTGCACAGAAGCTGGGCTAAATTAGAAGATGCAGAGTAAGAAAATGTTATGTCCACACCCATTCATGCAGCAAGGATACGCAGCGAGGATAGAACCCACAGGTGCTGAGACTGTCCTGGAGCCCTTCGCGCTGGAACCATTTAACACTGCATGGTGATACGTAAGAAATGACACCACGGGGATGTTTTCACTGGACGTTCGAGTTCAGATAATAAATCTCAAGGAACAAATATATTCATGGTGGCAACCTCCCCACATACCCAACAAAGGGCACATTTCAGCAAGCTGCGTCCTGACAATGTGCGCCCAGCCAGGCCCAGCGCTCACAGACAGGTGAGTACCTGAGGGGGACTTGCGGGAGAAACAGGAGAGCACAGAGGTGCACGTCTGTCCCGGAGGATGCTGGGAACAGCTTATGCACAGAGGAAGGAGGGGGGCTTATTTAGAAAATAGCTTATTTTAATAGCAAATATTGCTTCGAAAAGCTTCAGGTAGTCAGGAAACGCCCTACGGGTTTGGGGTTCCATTAACTGCATCCATCAGGTAACGGTCTCACGTCCCACTCAAAGTTAAGGGCCATTGATGGGAAACTTGGGATCTCAGGAGGAATTCTGCTATGTCCACAGCAGCCAGGGAAGTATCTTTTTTCTAATCTCCTGCCAAAAACACTTAGCCACTAAAATAACACAATACAACAAAAGAGCACCACTGCCAGAAAACACTGAATTTTATTTTATTTTTCTTATTTTATATTTGTTTCACTTGCGATTCTCCTATCACTTTATGTATGGATGTACTTCCAGAGTTTCTACAGTGCTGCTTGTAGAATACTCTGAAATTGAGGAAAACGACACTTCCCTTAAAAAACCTGAGTTTTAAATAGGCAGGAGGTGCGGAACAATTTTCACAAAAACAGTTCTTTGTGGTTCAGAACTAGCAATTAAGGACACAAGGAAGGTGCAGTGAATAACATCTCAGAAGGGACTAATAAAGCTTCAAGGAGTAACCCCAGGAACACACAGTTGATAGCAGGAAGGTTATCATCAGAGACCAGAGCAAGCTGCACAGGACGCCTTCAGGCAGCATCTGAAGTACACAGCGGAGGTTGATAAACCATAGCCCATGGGCGGCAGCCCTCTGCCTCTTTGTACAACCCCTGGGCTAAGAAGGGTGTTTGCCTTTTCAAACGGTTGAAAAAAAAAATCAAAAGACGAATATTTCGTGGTGCATGAAAACGATACGAAATTCAAATCTCAGTGCCCTGGATGTGCGTGGAGCAGAGCCTTGCACATTGTCTGTCGGTGATCTGGCCCCACAAGGCAGAGCGGAGGAGAACGGCACTTGACGCAGCTCTGTGGGCTGTGGGTGCTCTTGTGTCCTTGTCTCAGGCCCATCCATGTAACGATCAGAGGCCGGGGTCTCCGGGCTCATCCAACCCAGGAAGGCATTCATTGGTGTCGATGTGCCAGAAGCGCTTTTGCATTTCTAGAAGCCTAAATTGTGTGTTTAGTCCTGAGTTTGCCAAAGCATGTCTGCCAGCATGCTAACTGTGAGAATTACTTCATAAAAAGCCATCTGAGATTTGCAAAAGCAAAAACAAACATCGGGCAAAACCTGGAAGCTTTCTACACACCTGAAATCCACGGCGCCTCCTGGAGACACAGAGCATATGTTCCCAGTCTGTTAGGATTCAAGACACTGAGGCATTCAGCCTCTCTGGCATCGGACCACAGAAGCCCCTCCCACCCCACACAGGGGGGTCTGGCCAGTTTGGGGAGCTGGCTCCCAGCAAGGCCCTTGTAATCTGATGCGCTTCACTGAGCTCATTCTATTCCTCTTGAAAGTAGGGATTCCTCAAGATCTACAGAAAATCCTCGCTTTCCTATTAGATGCAACATTGCTTTCCTTTGTGGCTGGGAATGCTTCTAGCATTGAGACTGTATTTGAAAATATACATTGTATTACATCAAAACAGCATTCAATGTCAGTGAGTCACTTTCAAAGATTTCACCTGTTGACAATATGCTGATATTCAAATGGAGTTCATTCTATCTTATGTGCTCAGAATTAAATACTATTGTCTCCCGGGGTTATTTCTGCTGACTTAATAAAATATATGGATGGCTTCACATAATTATAGAAGTAAGATAAGTACAGGTAGAAACACTTAAACAGGAAAATTAAAAACTATCCCTAATCACATTATCATTTTTTTTACAGTCTGCTTTTCTAGTTGATAGAAAATTGTGACCATATTTCTGTCATTAATGGATACACACACCAGTGTTTCTTTATGCTGCTTTACCATAATTCATGCAACCAATTATTTCATATCTAGATTTCTTTCCTTTTGTAAATAAAACTATAGTGAAGTGCACGACAATGAAATCTTTGATCAAATTTTTACCTTTCACCTTAAGATAAATATGGAAACAATGGGCCTATTTGTGGACATTAACGCATATTTTAATTTTAATGTATTTTCCTTATTTTCTTTTTTTTACATTTCCTTCTTTGTTTCTTCTTTATTTGTTGACATTAATTATGGTAACATCAAAAAGCAATCTGTGTTTTTGACTTTTTTAATTTAAATTCAATTAATCAACATATAGTATAATATTAGTTTCAGGGGTAGAATTCAGAGATTCATCAGTTGCATGTAACTTGCAATGCTCATTACATCACGTGCCCTCCTTAATGCCCATCACCCAGTTACCCCATCCCCCACCCCCACCTCCTCTCCAGCAACCCTCGGTTTGTTTCCTAAAGTTAAGAGTCTCTTACGGTTTGTCTCCCTCTCTGATTTTGTCTTATTTTATTTTTCCTTCCCTTCCCCATGATCACCTGTTTTGTTTCTTAAATGCCACATATGAGTGAAATCACATGATAATCATCTTTCTATGACTGACTTATGTTACTTAGCATAATACCCTCTAGTTCCATTCATGTCGTTGCAAATGGTAAGACTTCATTCTTTTCGAGGCTGCATAATATTCCATTTTGTGTGTGTACATATATATGTATACATGGAATATATGTATACATGTACACATATAAATATACATATATGTATATGCCACATCTTCTTTATCTATTCATCAGTCAATGGGTGGCTGGGTTCTTTTCATAGTTTGGCTATTGTGGACATTGTTGCTATAAACATTGGGGTGCAGGTACCCTATTGGATCATTACGTTTGTATCTTTGGGGTAAATACCTAGTAATGCAATCGCTGGGTCATAGGGTAGCTCTATTTTTAACTTTTTGAGGAACCTCCATACTGTCTTCCAGAGTAGCTGCAGCATCTTGCATTCCCACCAACAGTGTAAGAGGGTTCCCCTTTCTCCACATTCTCACCAACATCTGCCGTTTCCTGACTTGTTAATTTTAGCCATTCTCGTTGTGGTTTTGATCTGTATTTCCCTGATGCTGAGTGACATTGAGCATTTTTTCATGTGTCTGTTGGCCATTTGGATGTCTTCCTTGGAAAAATGTCTGTTCATGTCTTCTGCCCATTTCTTGATTGGATTATTTGATTTTTGGGCATTGATTTTAAGAAGTTCTTTATAGATTGTGGATACTCGCCATTTATCTGACAAGACATTTGCAAATATCTTTTCCCATTCTGTCAGTTATCTTGGTTTTGTCAACTGTTTCCTTTACTGTGCAGAAGCTTTTTATCTTGATGAAGTCCCAATACTTCATTTTTGCCTTTGCTTCCCTTGCCTTTGAAGACATGTCCAGCAAGATATTGCTGTGACCGAGGTCAAAGTGATTGCTGCCTGTGTTCCCCTCTAGGATTTTGATGGACTCCTGTCTCACATTTAGGTCTTTAATCCATTTTGAGTTTATTTTTGTGTGTGGTGTAAGGAAATGGTCCAGTTTCATTCTTCTGCATGTGGCTGTCCAACTTTCCCAACACCATTTGTTGAAGAGACTGTCTTTCTTCCACTGGACATTCTTTCCTGCTTTGTCAAAGGTTACTTGACCATAGCGTCAATGGACCATGAGCGTCCATTTCTAGACTCTCTATTCTGTTCCATTGATCTATGTGTCTGTTTTTGTGCCAGTACCATACTGTCTTGATGATTACAGCTTTGTAGTAGAGCTTGAAGTCCGGAATTGTGATGCCGTCAGCTTTGCTTTTCTTTTTCAACATTCCTCTGGCTATTCGGGGTCTTTTCTGGTTCCATACAAATTTTAGGATTATTTGTTCCAGGTCTGTGAAAAAAGTTGATGGTATTTTGATAGGGATTGCATTGAACATATAGATTGCTCTGGGTCATATAGGCATTTTAACAATATTTGTTTTTCCAATCCATGAGCATGGAATGATTTTCCATTTCTTTGTGTCTTTCTCAATTTCTTTCATAAGTGTTCTATAGTTCTCAGAGTACAGATCCTTTCCCTCTTTGGTTAGGTTTATTCCTAGGTATCTTTTGGGTTTTGGTGCAATTGTAAATGGGATAGACTTCTGAATTTCTCTTTCATCTGTCTCTTTGTTAGTGTATAGAAATGCAACTGATTTCTGTGCATTGATTTTATATCCTGCCACAATGCTGGATTCCTGTATGAGTTCTAGCAATTTTGGGGTGGAATCTTTCCCATTTTCCACATAGAGTGTCATGTTATTTATGAAGAATGAGAGTTTGATTTCTTCTTTGCTGATTGGATGCTGTTTATTTCTTTTTGTTGTCTCATTGCTGAGGCTAGGACTTCCAGTATTATGTTGAACAACAGTGGTGAGACTGGGCCTCCCTGTCATGTTCTTGACCTTACGGGAAAAGTTCTCAGTTTTTCCCCACTGAGAGTGATATTTGCTGTGGGTTCTTCATAGATGGCTTTTATGATATTGAGATGTATGTTCCTTCTATCCCTACACTATGACAAGTTTTAATCAAGCAAGAATGCTGTGCTTTGTCAAATGCTTTTTCTGCATCTATTGAGAGGATTGTATGATTCTTATCTTTTTTTTATTAATGTAGTACATCACATTGATTGATTTGTGGATGTTGAACCACCCCTGCAGCCCAGGAATAAATCCCACTTGGTCACGGTGAATAATCCTTTTAATGTACTGTTGGATCCTATGGCTAGTATCTTGGTGAACATTTTGGCATCCGTGTTCATCAGGGATATTGGCCTGTAATTCTCCTTTTTGGTGGGGTCTTTGTCTGGTTTTGGGATCAAGGTAATGCTGGCCTCATAGAAAGAATTTGGAAAATTTCCTTCCATTTCTATTTTTTGAAACAGCTTCAGAAGAATAGCTAAAGAAGTATTCTTCTTTAAAAGTTTGGTAGAATTCCCATGGGAAGTCACCTGGCCCTGGACTCTCGTTTGTTGGGAGATTTTTGATTACTGCTTCAATTTCCTTGCTGGTTATGGGTCTGTTCAGGTTTTCTATTTCTTCGTGGTTCAGTCTTGGTAGTTTATACATCTCTAAGAATGCATCCATTTCTTCCATATTGCCTCATTTGTTGGCATATAATTGCTCAAAATATGTTCTTATAATTGTTTTGACTGGTGTTTTTAGAATTTCCAATTGTTGAGATTTTTCCCTTGGTGGTTGTGTTATAAAATTTTAGACTTGTGCATGTGGCTAGAGAAACAGCCTATACAATCTCTTTTTTTGGAATTTGCTGAGATTTTCTGTGTGGCCTGATAGATGGTTTCTGGGAAGTCAGGTCCATCACTGTCTGTACATGTATTCAATCTGACAGTAAACATAAACTGGGGCTGGTGAATGGTTTACGGACAGGGTCAGGCAGTAAATTGTGCCAACCAGGCAGCTCTGCTGTTGCCATGTGAAGGCAACCACCCAGCATGGAGAGGTCAGTGTGCCTCTGCTCTCCGCTCACACCAACAGCAGGCGGGCCTGTGGGCTGAGGTAGCTGACACCTAGTGAAAATCCTCATTTCAGGTTGTCTGCTTGATGGAGGGATGGGTTCTAGTGTTTTCCTGCTATTGAAAGTCTTTTTGTTTTCTTTAGTCAGAGAGAGAAAAGAGAGAGAATGTAATTCATGACTCATATCCTTAGCTATGTCCTAACTTGGACACGGTCTATTTCATCAATAAAATGATGAACTTTTAACAAACTGATTAATAATTAATTAATGTTCTGTGGACACTGTGGAAGTGCATTTTGTGGAATTTGTGTGTGTGTGTGTGTGTGTGTTCTGATTGCTTTTGCTGATAATATGTGTGTTCCATGATTAATATTTCTATCATTTTTTCATATTTGGATGGTATCTTTCTACTTGAAATAGTTATTTGCTTAAGTAAAGTGTGAAGAAGAGTGGATAATGAGCTGGTGAGTAGGCAGCTTCCCTTGGCATGTTTTAAAGGCTTTACCATGTTTCCCATTTGTTTTGCTGTTTGTTCGTGTGTGTGTGTGTGTGTGTGTGTGAATTTTGGCAGAGTGGCACTTCTTCTTTGGTTTTGGGTACCTCCCTACTTGGATGGGTGTTTGTCAGCAGAGTCATGGATCAACCCCACATTCCCTGTTGAGGGCTAGGCCTGCATCCTGAATATCGGCTGCTCCTGGTTCATGGCAGAGGGACACTCTCTTGTCCATGATTACACCTCTTTGCCTGGACTCTTAGCAGCTCTTGAGGCCCCCTGCTCCAGAGCTGCTGGGGGATCCACCAAGTGCCTGGCTGCAATGGCCCAGTCCTAGCCCACCCACTCCTTTCCAGGTTTTTTCCCAGGACAGCCCAGAAGACCACCACCTGCACATCCCCACCTCAGACACCCACAGAACAAACAGTCCATGTTGTGACTCAGAGCTTCTGCTTCACCCTGGAAATTCTAGTCAGGTCTGCAAAAAGGAAACTTCCATCTCGACCCCTCCTCTCTGGGATATTAATTTCACCTGTCATCTGGATGCTTGCTTCTCAAGTGGATTCTGTGGGCCTTAAACCCTAACACACTAAAAAAAAAGAGCTCTATGTTCAAGAAATTTTGAAAAGAGTGCTGATTATATTTCCTACTTAACAAATTAGAATATCCATAACCCTGAACAATCTTGTCTTAAGAACCTCATCTCAGCTGGAGTAATTTGGCATTTTTCAACCACATTTGCAGGAACTTTTTTTCTTATGTAATGTTTATTAATTTTTTTTTTGGAGAATTATGTCCTCAGGAAATTTTCTTGTCAAATGTGGCTCTAGAATGCTGACCTTTAGAAAGTAGACTTTCAGCTGACATTTGCAAGCTCTGAGAAATTCTGGGGAAACACTGATTTAAGGATATCACTCATTTCTAAATAAAGAAGCTGTAACAATTGCTAATCATGACACTCCTGGATTCTAAGCAGTAATTTTTCTGTGTCTAAGCTCACATCTGCCAGTGATTTATATTTTGCTTGGGTCCAGGTTATAGACCATGTCCATAGATCTATAGCAATCCAATTTGCTTAAATTTCATTATATACCCGTATGTCAGCTTCTCAACAAGGTGAGAGTGGAAAGAATTTTGAATTTAGGGTCAGAAATGTGGGTTATGACTTGGCTCTGACACTGGGATCACTGAGCCTTCAGAGGCTCCATTTCTCATTTGTTCAAGAGGAAGTGAACAATGTGTATCTCATCTTTAAAGACGGTTGTGAATCTCAAGCGGACCCTGAATGGTAGTGATTCAGCTTATTGGTTATTCCAGGTTTTTAAAGGCAAGCAGTGTGTTGGCAGACACAACTCACAGAATTATTGATGAAGCACATCAGTGGAAGGTCTGCCTGACCTGGGCCACTGAACCTGGGAGCTCTCCGTTGGAGGAGACAACACTCTGGTGTGTAGAGACCCCACCCCTCCTAAGAAACTTCCCAGTGAAGTTTGAAGGGTGGATATCTTCCACTCCAACAGCAGCTGTTGTGTTTTTCTTGGATTCCTCAGGGAACAATGCAAATGTGTTCTTTCCATGTGACTCCTTCACGTCAGATTTCTGGAGCTTAGTTTGTTGCCGAGACAGTGATCACTTTACTAAACCAGGGTCAACTTAGTTACCGGTTATCTGATGAGTGAGAGATTTCGAGGCTATGAGATGTGAAAATTAGCCTGTTGATTCATCAAATACTTGAGGAAACTCTCATATTGAGGTACATTCCTTCCCATTTCCTCTCTGAGGAAGAATAAAGTAATCTAAGTGAATCCAGACAAACGGGAGCAATGGACGGTGGGGCATTCTCCCTCCATTGGACATGTTAGGCCCAGACGGCACTGTGAGCCCGCCATCCTGTGCAGCAGACTGACACAGACATATCCCGAGGGGGCTGGGTGCACACCCCTGCCACATACCACTCAGTGTGGATACATGCGCCCACAGGATCCTCCCCGTGGGGCAAACCCTGCATATCTTCTGCAGTCACTGGATCTCTAGAAAGTAGTATTGTTATGGGAAAAGCTTCAAACTGTTGCTTCTACAATAGAAATAAGCTTTGGTGTTTTATCTTACAGACCTATCTTATTATTAAAAACAAAACAAAAATGGTGCTCTATCACAATTTTAACAAGAGCTGACAGCTGGCAAGTAATTTTTACAGTATCTCATATTCAGATTCACAGCTAGGACTCTTAAGAGAACAGCAGAATCCAGTTCCCTCCAGGTGGGATTTCAGATTCATGATGGGACAGAGAGAATGTCTCCTTTTGTAATTATGGATCAGGAAAGACCTACAGTGTCAACTCACTGAATCACGTAATTCTATCTTGATTGTAAACACCTGTGTGTTTAATGCTCAAGACTGAATCCAAAATGGGACGCCTGGGTGGCTCAGTCAGTTAAGCATCTGCCTTCAGCTCAGGTCATGATACCAGGGTTCTGGGAAGGAGCCCAGCATTGGGCTCCTTGTTCACTGGGGAGCTTACTTCTCCCTCTGCCTCTGCCATTCCCCCTGCTTGTGTGCACTCTCTCTCTCTCTGATAAATAAATAAAACCTTCAAAAAAATAAAAAGACAAATACTGAATCCAAAATAAAAAGCTGAGGCAAAAGTCTTCTTTGTGGTGTGGTTTTCATTCATTCATTGCTTAAATCTTAGCTTTTCAGTTGACAGACAAAGCAGTATTTTGGAAGTCAAGTAGGTGAAAGTCAAAATTCTTGAAAAAGTGTGATACACAGAATATATTTGCAAAAGGAAATTTAACCTGGTTATCAGTGTCAAATCACCATTTTTTTTTGTTACTAGGAAGTCAAAGAAAAATCTAGTCATTGGAAGTTATGTTCTTATCTGTCTCTATACAACTCTCTTAAATATTTATTGTTTATGCTTTTTTTGTGTCTATTCAAAGCACTCAGAATACTCTTTATTCTACAGTAAGATCTTAGTAGATGTTGGTTATTAATTGGTAAAAAATAAAACAAAAAACTTCAATTTTGAAAACTATACAATTTGGTGGGAAAATGCCTCCTTCAAAATATTTTAGGTGATCGTGTTTTACATTTTCAGTAAAGGATTTTATTATCAAGACTTTAGGTATTTTAATGAGAAGCTGAAAATCATTCACATGATTTTTTAAAAGCAGAAATGAGTTTTTCAAAAACTACCCAGTATAGCTTTTCCAACAATGTCGACACATCTTTGTGGAAAAGACACACTATGGAGGCAAGACACTATGGCCAGATCCTTCGGTGCTTTAGGGCAGTTTTAAGGAGAAAACTACTGGATAAGTGCGTATTAGACCTACAACACATTGGGATCATAAAACCAAATATGACTCCTCCCCAAAGGATCTGGAAAGATTGGCCAGCTTCGTGGATCTGACTTTATGTTGGGTTTCTTCCCATGATTTATACATAATTGAGAAGGATTGTTTTACTTACCTGCACAGTATTTAGTGTGTGTGGACAATGGCCCAAGTCAATGAGCATGAAGTGAACTACCTGTTTCACGTATACACAGCAGCTTCCCCTATGACCCTCCAAATGTGATTTCTGTTGGATGTAGTTGTCCATTGGATTTTATTGTCCGAGAGTTTAGTTATCTCCTGGTCTGCTCAGGGCTCCCCCATGCCTGGCACGATAGAGAAACAATTTTTGGAACTCTGGGCACTCACAGTAACATAGTCCAGTCTCCTGTAGCCTTTTAGAGTTCTGCAGGCAACATATTCTTCATTTAGAACTTTAATCAACCCCATTTGGCTGTTACTAACCAGCTGGCCCACTTGGGTTTGGCCCTGCACTACACCAGGCCTTGGATCTGTCCAAACTACACCATGGCAGGTGCTCCTTCACTGCAAAGGATTCAGCAACCTGCTGGCCAGCCGCCTGGAGTCTCTGCACCTCCCATGATGATCTTAAATTGCTTCGGATGCAAGAAGCTGCCCATACTACGCACCATTCAAGCATCAGCTGCTCTGTGCACCTGCCACAGGGCCCATCTGCAGATGTTGCTTGGGCCTGTGACTGTCGGCACCCAGCTGCCCATCTGCCGTGGGTCACAGCATCAGCACCCAGAGGCTCAGCCTGGCCACTGACCGTGGCTCGTCCGCTGTCTACACTGTGCCCATAATGGTGGTGTTCCCAGTCCCCAGGCTACGACTCCCACATTGTGTGTCTACTTTGGGGAATAGTGTCGATGCAGGGCTGTGTGTTCACCTGCAATGCGCACCCTTTGGGCTCTTTGTGTGCCTGTGGTGTTGCTCACGTGCACGTGGGCTCTTCAACAGCTTGGCCACTGCTGTCTGGACAGCTCTGAGAGCACCAGGCCACTGTCAGCAGCTGGCAAAATCCCCTGCAATGCTGAACACAGGGAGTCACCGGCCCGGGAGGCAGCCCACGCGCTCAACAAATGTCCTTTAAGCTGTTACCCTCTGCTCCGGTCTGGCTGCCAAAGTCATGGCCAAAATATGTCTAGGACGTGGGGAACCTCACAGGCGGGGGGCTGGGTGCAGGGGGCTCCCCGGGGTTGTTACCACCCTGAATGGTGCCAAGGCCCCAGCTGCCCGGAGGGTCTTTTGTGCCTCTGTCACCCACAGCCTCTCCCATCCCTGGGACTCGCTGACCAGTAGGACTCCAGGTCCCTATTGCAGCACGTGGATCCAAACCTTGATGAGCCCCAAGGTCAGGGACACCACACCTATTCCTAGCTCCCCGTCACTGCAGCTCTTGTCAGCCCTCCTGGATCCACAGTCCTGTCTCTCCCTAGTGGCTACTTCCTCCTTCTTATGTCCACTCTGGGTACCCATTGCCTGAGCCTGTCTTAGCCTCTTGCAATACAAATTGCTATTTTCTAAGAATTTCACTCATCCTACTGCCTGAAGCGGTCTAAGATGGACAGTATAATATCCCTCAAACACATCAATGTCCTAATCTTCCGGAGACTGCAAATATGATTCCTTATCTGGCAAAAGTCTCTTTGTACTTGTGATTCTATTAAATACCTTAAAATGGGAAGCTTATCCTGGATAATTGTCGGGGACCCATCTCAGTGGGGAGACCCTCTGAGTGGGAGCCCTCAGGTCAGTCGGACGAGGAGGTGCGATGGGGAGAGATGAAGGGCCTTCAAGGAGCAGGTGCACAGGCCACGGACCTCAGGTGCAAGCGGCCCCTAAGCTGCAAAGTGTGAGGGGACAGTGCCGGCGGGACCCTCCGGAAGGGGCGGGCCGTGGCCACACCTCGGCTTCTGCGGGGCCGGACTGGCGTGGGACTTCGGTTCTTCTCCGTCTTGAGAGGCAACACCCATGCTCTTCCAGCTAAGGACTGTGACCTGGGCCACGGAGAGCGTGGACGGCGTGGTCCTTGTTCACTGGATTCACGCTGCTTGGAGGTAGTCTGTCTCCGGCTCCCAGCCACCGACATCCTTAACGAGACCGCCCGTCACAGCATTTCTTGGTGCAGCGAGAGCCTGTCGGGGCACGTCGCTAACAGGACAGCGCGTCACCGCCGCACATTCTGCAGCACCCTCGGGGTCGGCTCATCGGAGGTAGCCTTTCCTGAGGATTTTTGGAGGCTGGGGATGGAGCGCGAGGTGCCTCCTGGCTCCCCTGTGCTGTGGGGGGAGGATGAGCAGGGTTTTCAGTGAGAGCAGCTGGGCAAGGAGGCCTTCTGGACCCCTGGGCTGGCCAGAGGCGATCTTCCTGAGAAGTCACCGGGCGCTGGGAGGCCGGTGGCCGGGGACGGGCAGGCCCTGGCCAGCAGATGTCCCGCTCCGCCCTGGCCAGCCGGGATGGCAAGCACCTGCCTTCGAGTCCCGTGCTCCCGCCTGCGAGCGCTCTCCTTCTGCTCATCCCAGAGCACAGTGACCTCGGGCAGTTTCAGACTCAGTGTTCAGCTTCATGGAAAATCTGGCTCGGCCTTACCCCGGGACAGCTGAGGTGCGAGTCCTTTGTGCTTCAGGGGCGGGTGCGGGACCCCGAGTCCGTCCGCCAGGCGGGAGGCGGCCGGGGAGGGGAGGTGCAGCCTCATGCACCCCCCTGCTCCGCACGCCCCGAAAGTCCGGCGTTCCCTCCAGCCCAGGGCCGCCGCCCCTGCATTCCACTTTGCAATTACCGGCAAGGGAACGCAGCCGTCTCCGCCCGCTGTGGCCCGTGACTCGGGGCTGGCGCAGGGCGTCCCTCACGCTGCTAAGCCAGCACGGCTCCAGAGCACACGGTTTATTAGCCAGAGTCTCCGGGTTCCATAACACGTCACTGAAACCATTGTCCCGGCTTAGTGGGGATGTTTGTCCTTCGCTGACAAACGGGGCAGGGCGAACTCAGTGTCAGTGCCCAGGCGAACGGCAGACACACCCCCGGAAAACCGAGAGGTCCCCAACCTCACAGAGAAAATCCCTGTGGAAGGTCCGGAAAGGAATTTTATTTTCATGGAATTTAATTTAATTTTATTTATATTTAAAAGAGGCAGGGGAAGAACAAGAGGAAATAAGCAACACATTTCGGAAGTACACGAAATGCTCAGAAAAATTAAAAACAAGGCATCGTTTAGTTTTAAATAGTGCCAAGGACATAACAAAGCACCATTGTACAAAAGTCATATTCTGCAGTTCCAGCTCCGTCCTTGGAGGGAATAAGAGATCAGCATTCTACTTGAGCCTTGCACTCCAGGGGGCCACTTGGGGTTTTTGCATTTTGATGCTCAGACTGCCTGGTGTTTAAGAAATTACTGGTTTTTTTCATTGTATAATAAGTTTTTCACCTTATTTGTCCAATCCTATAAATAATATTAATTGCTTTCCCTTTGTGTTTATCTGATGACTGTGAGGCTTCACGAATCTGCTCTTGCTGCGTCTGCTGCAGAAGCTGAAGGTCCACGCTTCCCAAAGCCTTCCCGAGAAGACCCGTGTGGCAGTAATAACAACAGGATGAGTAGGGACAGTTGTTACTTACGAGGGGGCAAGCATGGTGTCGACCATCATCCGGGTCATCCCGTGCCTGTGCACATCCCCGCCTGCCACCCTCCCCCACCTTGCCTTGCACACTGCTCCCGGGTCCCTCAGACCCTTCCCTGTGATGCTTTGTTTGTCCTGGAATATTCTGCTGTCAGCATCTACACAGCCACCTCCTCCACATGATCTGGATTTCTGTCTCATTATCAACGCCACAAGGAGACCTAACTTCAGTGCCTAATCTCCATCGGTCCCTGCCTCCCCCACCCAGCCACGGTCCCTCAGCCTGTCTTATGGTCCAGAACTAGTTGTCTGAAGTCATCTTGTCTGCCTATTTGTGCTCTGATTGTCGGTTTCTCCCATGAGGAGGTAAGTGGAGCCCTGTACTCTGTCCATCCTGTGTCTCTGCACCTGGGTGCCCGCCTCACCCTTGCCCTGCGCTCAGTAAGTGTCTGTCGAGTGAGTGAGCGCTCCTGGCTACCAGGTGGAAAACCACAGTCAATCTAGACTCATGTTTTCTTTTCCTTAAGGCGTACTCCTTTGATTTTCCTTTTCTAGATTCTCTTGAATCATTCGCATCTTCTTTTGAAGTATCCCTAGGATAATTCTGTGTCACTTACATCTTAATACCCTCCTAAGTGCCCTGACTTTTTTCAGCTTCTCTTTCTACTAATTCTTATAGGACACTATGGAATGAGTGTTTCTGTAAAAGTGATAGAGAAACATGTCACGTGTAAGTCAAAGCTAGTTATAGCTGTTTCTGAGTGGAAGAAGTCATGTCAGCAGGGAAGGAAGTTGCCATACAGCCTCCTCCCACAGCAGCTAACTGGAGAGAGGAGAGGAAATAAGGACGCTTTAAAGCATCTGACAGCTTTGGTCCCGGGAAAGGGCATAGTCTGGGGCATATACACGCCGTGTGGCACCATGATTGCAGGTTGAATATGCAGAGTCCAGAGCTCTATAGGAGGTGGGAACCTGAAATGCTTAGGATCACAAATCGAGGGAAGTTAGTTTAGTGAGAAAGTCCAAGGGGAAGGAATTGAAGTGGGAACAGAGTCTGGGAAGAAGTGGGCAGTGCAGCAGAGGGTGGAAGGAACCCAAACTTTCACTAACGTCGGTTACACCCAGACAAGCCTTGCAGGACAGAAGTTGGGTGGGAAAGGCGTGGACAGGGAACCTTATTCACATCTCAGGCCACTTGGTGCAGAAAAGAATGTGTTAAACAACAGCATGCATGTCCTCAGGTAGCTCAGCTCAGAGAGGAGGTACCAGCCAAACCCCGATTCTTTGGAATAACCGGACATCAATCTTCATATGAGCAAGAGCACTGAGGCAAATCTGGCTTGGAACTCAAAAAGTAAGATATTGACGTTGACCTCTGAGATACCTTTGAGGTCACTTTTTACCTGTAAATCCGCTATGGGGTAGGATTTAGTGCCTTCCTCTGCCTATGGATGAAGGACAGACTGCTTAGCCAAACATTCCAAGGTCTCCATATTCTGGCTTTTATTCACCTTTGTAAACTTTCTCCAAACTCTGCCCTGTGAATCATATTCTGTAAACAGAAGGAGAAGATCACACATTTTTTTGCACCGAGTTTTGGATCAACGTTGGGATGATGGTAAGTCTCAGGGTCATCTCAAGGAAAACATGGTGGAGGATACTCAGTATGTTTAGCTTAGAAAAGGAAGATGCTGGGGGCGCTTGGGTGGCTCAGTTGGTTAAGCGACTGCCTTCGGCTCAGGTCATGATCCTGGAGTCTCGGGATCGAGTCCCGCATTGGGCTCCCTGCTCGGCGGGGAGCCTGCTTCTCCCTCTGACCCTACCCCCTCTCATGTGCTCTCTCTCTCTCTCATTCTGTCTCAAATAAATAAATAAAATCTTAAAAAAAAAGGAAGATGCTGAAGGACATGGAATGTTCCTTTATTTTTTTAAAGATTTTATTTATTTATTTGAGAGAAAGCGAGAGAGAGAGCACGCACGAGAAAGGGGAGGGGCAGAGGGAGAAGCAGACTCCCCATGGAGTCGTGTGATAAGTTAGCCAGGTGAGGGTTTCCAGCTCAGAAGCCCCATAATGGCCGTGCAGACACTGGGGTGTGTGTGTGGGGGGTTGGGGGCAGTTCTGGTGGACATGGCCTTTGTCTCAGGGCTTTAGGTCCTTGGGAAAAATAGTCCATCTTTCCCAGGGCAACCTTTCCATCAGTCCAAAGGTGTTTAAAGAATTAAAATTACCTTCTATGGGGGTGGGGCGCCTGGGTGGCTCAGTTGTTGGGCGTCTGCCTTCGGCTCAGGTCATGATCCCGGGGTCCTGGGATCGAGTCCCACGTCGGGCTCGCTGAGCCTGCTTCTCCTTCTCTCTTTGCCGCTCTTCCTGGTGCTCGCTCTCTTAAATAAATCTTAAAAAATAAAAATAAAATTACCTTCTATGAAATAAAATGAATGCCTTCTGATAATGTGCCATATTTATCCTGTGGCATGCTGTGAATCCCTGCCTGTGTCCCGGCAGGAGGAGCCACTCCCACATCTGAGAAGAACTTGGCTTCTCAGGAAGAGGTGCAAAACATCCACACATCATGCCTGGAGCCACTAAAGGAATGTTGTTTTTAGTTTTGGGTTTTTTTGAAGTGAGTTAGCATCACCATAATCCAACAGCTCACCAGTGTTCAGAACTGAACCAGACTTGTGGATTCAAAGGGCCAACAGCAGAGAAAAATAGAGCATTTTCAGCAGGTCTTGTCCTCAGGGCATAGATCTGGTTCCGGAATCAATGGTGGTGTCAGTAGTGAGGATGCAAAGCCATTCATTGAAAATCCAGGGGTTTGTGGTCCAGGCATCTCTCTAGGAAGCTCGACTCCAGATATGATTAAGAAATATCTGAAAACACTTTGAACATTAGCATCATAGGATGCACACGATTAGATTCTGGATTTAATTTAATGGTCACGCAGAACTTCAGGTACATGACTAGTGGGAAGAGGGGTTGTTGGTGCCTTGAGACGAACCATCTGATGATGCTGTTACCCGCAGGAGAAAACAGCCGAAGTGCACAACTCGCCCACCCCGGGACTCTCAGAGCCCAACTCGTTTGTAGATCATGAGCTGCCAGTAATCATCTGGGAATTTTAAGTTTAAAAAGTACTTCACATTCAGCCCAAATTGTGTGCAGATAATCATTGTAATTAGAAAGATAATATGGCTGAGAAAACCTACAGGCGGAAGTGCAATAAAATAATTTTAGTATCCAGTGACGAGGGCGCAGACGTAGTTCAATTCTAGCTTTCAAAGCCCTTAGAAAAGGAGAAACATCAGTAAACTGTCTGCTTTACTCTGACAGTAAGACTTTAATATATGCATATATATTGTGTTAAGGTGAAATTTTCTTTCCGTAAAGGAAATTCGAGATGATCAGAAGTCATTTTATTCCTTCATGCCAAATGGACAGAGCCCGCGGGGCTGCGTCCCCTTTATACGGTGTCACACCATGATTAAGAACTGCTCCATCATTCAGTTCCTGAATAACCACAAAGTGAATTGACATTTCATTAAAGGAACAAGAGCAGATTTTTATGCCTGTGGCATTCTTCTAATAAATATATTTACTGACCTTTCATATGTGAAAGTCCATGACATTTTTTTTATTTTTTTCATTTGGGAATCTCAGAAGAGGAAAGCTATTGAAAAGAGGATTTTATGCTCCCAAATTAAAAACACTTACTGAGAAACGTGAGTGACAAAGAGCTAGGAATGGGACGTTCAGGAGGGCTTTGGGATACCTACAGGCATATACTAATTTCAAAATCTTGAAATGCTGTTCTTCCACATGGCTAATATTGGGGCTAATCATTCATCTGAGAGAAATACCCTCGGAGTTTTGCTCCTGCTTGGGATGTGGAAAGCCAGGGGCCTGATGTCAGCTGTACTCAGAGGGGCTGGAGTCCCGGAGAGATTTCCAGAGTTCCTCCTGTGCCTACAGCACAGACAGGACCCTTCTTGAGGCTTTCGGCTCCCCATGGGAGTGGCGACAGAACAAATCACCCACTGCTAAGATGGCAGTGAAGGGGCAGTGGGGTCTCTTCTGTTTGTCTGCGCCAGCCTGTCTCGGGCGAGACTGTGCACCTTCACCTCGTGGCCGGGCTTCTCAGTGTCCCCGACCTTCTCCTCCTTCTTCCTAGGGCTGGCGGGTGGAGGAGGAAAAGGGTGACATCTGGGGAAAGAATCAGCGAGCCTGAAGCTAGGTTAGGAACGCATATAAGCTAAAATACAAAGAGAAACCGGAGTGAGAAAAGGGGAAAAAACCGTCAAAACCACTGGGATACTACAAATGATCTAACATACCTGTAATTGCTGTACTGGAAGGAAAAGTAAAAATGAACAAGACAGAAGTATTTCCAAAATTAAAGAAAAAAAAGAAGCCACAGATCCAGAAAGTCCAGAATATCCTGAGCAGGATAAACAAAGAAACAAATGATCCCACAAAAATCCTCTCAGTGCAATGCTGGGGGCAGGTGGGGTGTGGAACCAAGACCAAGCGAGCATCTCGAGAGCAGCCATGAGAAAGAAATATTACCAATTCCTTACAGAAGAACAAAGAATTTTAGCTGACTTCTCCTCAGGAGTCATGTAAGCCAGAAGATAACAGAAGAATGTATTTAGAATGATGAAAGATAAAATAATTGTCACAGAGAATTCTAAACTCAGAGACAATTTCTTCCAAGAGCAGGTGAACGAGATTAGCTGGGAGAACAGAGTGATTGTCAGGTACCCAGAAGAGGGCAGATATGAGAAGTCAGTGTACCTAACACATATTCAGTTCATCCACGTGTATGGATTCAAGGGCATGTGGAACTTATTGCAAAGTGCAGATTTTTCTCAACAAATTGTTTTTCCATCGATACAGGTCTGCATTAATTAGCCTCCGAGTTATCCGTGCAACGTGCGCGGGCGGGGAGCACCCTAGCTGACCTCTGTCATGATGGTTCTGCTGCCTGCAAGATGAGCTATGTCTCTGTTACGCCCTCCAGGCTGATCACCGATCACTAGCCCACTGACCCTGGAGGCTGGTTCCGACGCGCTCCCACATAGCAGGGTACTTTGTACTTTATGAGTTGACTGTAAACAATACGTTAGTCACTCCACTGATACTGTTCACACACGTAATCAATCTTTGAAATCTAACCGTTAAGCAGTTGGAAGTGCAGCCAAGTCAACCTATTTAAAATGTGCTCTTATAAGGGGGAAAAAAATCTTTCAACTATGTGTACTCTGTCCTCAAAATATGACGTTCATCTTTTCTGGAATATACGGAAATATAGCCCAGGTTTGAACCAGTATGTTTTGCAGATGAAAATTGAAATAAATGCTTAATAGTTTGATTTTCCACCTCCATCCCTAATTAAATTATCATCTACAAATACTGTCACCAATTCAATTTCAATAACTTTGCTACAGTTTAATTCGATTTAATATAAATCATGCTGAAATGTATTAATAAGAAAGAAATACAAGTTTTTAAGAGAAAAGGTTTATCAAGAATTTAGCAAATGATTTATCCCGCTGGTCTTTTATTTTTCTTTCTTAAATATGTAAATATATTAATTTATTTATATCTATAGAGATGTGCTAGGAACTCAGCATTGGTTACTTATAGTTTAGATGGACTCTGAGATCCACTATTATAGGACTTCTAAATATAATAAAATCATAGGAGTTGAAAGAACTCCAAACCAGCCAATCTGAATCTGAATGCCCCTGGGAGACACTGCTCAGAGAAATGAATGTCCAATCTCGTTAGAAAATAAGATTCTTCTTTAATTCAATCACAATGATTATGAACTATAGGAAACACATAGAACCAGTCCAAGACATAAAATAACACTCCATGACCATCGAGTACAAGGGAGAATTGTACAAAGCGGGATGTGTCAGGAGATAGTCATCATGGATGGCAACAGCCTCAAACAGAATCAAAGTAAAGGGTAGCCATGGTGATACGTGAAGATTCCGGGATGGGCTAGCAGCTGCCGTATCTTCTCTACTCTCCAGCCCTCGAGTCTGAGAGTCCACCACCAGATAGCACTTTTTTTTGAGCTAAACATTACTTTCTGCTGGAGTGTTATTTAAAACGATAGACTAAATATTCTGACACTAAGACATCGGGTGAATTATTTCATTTCATCACTTTCTTCCATGAATGATCCAGGACTGTCTAAGGAATTCCCTGGAATTAGCATCCTTGAAGGACGCTGGAGGTTGGGCCAAGATATGTAAGTGCTAGGTGCATGGGTGTGGGGCATCCATCAGACACTCGAGGGCTGAAGAATGATACATGGTGCTTGTCATCAGAGGTGTCGTAGTCCAACTGAGAATACCAGACACGCATATAAAAGGTAAGCAAAAACAAAAGCTACCACATTCTGTGCCCATGACTGGCGCAGACAGGACACTCCATGGAGAAGGGGAAAATCAAATGATGACAAGAAAATCTGCAAGTAGTGGGTGGGTGCTAAGAAGAACTCGACGGGAAACAGCTGACTCACGCAGAGACATGGCAAGGCCAGTCTGTAATCACAGACCCTTATGCTTGGGAAGGGTCTAAGGGAGATTTATGACAACTCTCTACACCAAGGGCACTGTCCCTTCCTGGGGTTGCCCATGTGTTTGAACATCTCTAGTCAGGAAGTTTACACCTTGGAACAGCTTATTCCAACTGTGTTGTTAGGAAGGTCTTCCTACATTGATTCACAATTTGCCTCCTTTTGCATTTCGCCCCAAGAGCTCAGTTATCCTTGGGAGCTACAAATATATTGACCATCATGCTCCCACTTGACATTTTTCAAATAAAGAAACATTCCATCATTTACAAATATTGTAGTATTCGTCATGGGTGGCTCAGTTGGTTGAGTGTCTGCCTTCGGCTCAGGTCATGATCTCAGGGTCCTGGGATAGAGCCCCATGCGTCCTTGGGCTTTTTGCTCAGCAGGGAGTCTGCTTCTCTCTCTCTCCCTCCCCCCTCCCTGCTTGTGTGTGAGCACTCTCTCTCTCTTTTTATCTCTCTCTCAAATAAATAAATATATATATTTTTAAGAGTAGTTTGGATGATTAAGGAGAGTAAGGAAGGCTGAGTGAGAGCCACGGCCTCTTAGCCTGGAACCCCCAGAACGGTGGTGGTGTGGCAGACCCAGGGGTCATGGGGTTAGAGAGGGTTACAAAGGTTACACCTGAACATGAGTATTGGAGTTGAGCTTTTGGAGATCCTTTCAGTGGATGACATGCTCCTGGGTCTGACACCATGACTGAGTCAAATCAACTGGAGCTGAAGGTCTTTATACATAATATGACCTGGGAGTACTGAGGCCCCCACAACTGCTGAGAAGCCCTGATCACGGTTGGGTTTGGGTATAGAAAAGGGGTTGAGTCTCCATTGAATGGGGGAGACTGACCAGGAGGTCAGGAGGTGATAAGATGGCCATGGCTGGATGATGCACTAGATGAAGGGGTGAGCCTGAGTAGGACGCTATGGGGAGTTAGGAAATGCCAGCCTGGCCCTCTGTCCCATAGCCCTCCTCAACCCCAGGGCTGCAGGGTGTGGGAGGGTCAGAAGCCTCCATCTTGCAAGGAAGCAATGTTACAGAGAAGTACCGCGATTTAGGCAAGACAAGGAAATGGGGAGATTTTTCTGCAAAAACCAGAGGATAAAGGGAAGTTTGTTTATAATGCAATGATGATTCTGGGAGGTGTAGCAGGTGTGTGTGTGTGTGTGTGTTGGCATTTAGAAGAAGCAGGGATGATAAAGAACATATCCATAGAAGAATCCAAAGATGAGGGATTATTTAAAGGGATTATTAGGGGACTATTCATTGAAGTAGAGGCATGAAGTATGGTTCAATACAAGGAGCTTCCAATCTCTTAACGTTGGCTGTTGTGGGGGGTGGTTATGTGTCTGCACAGGTGTTCTCGAGTAGTGAGTGCCATGAATTGTGCTATCAGAGGGGGTGAGGACTTCTCCCCAAAGGGACAGGAGGGCCCTGATTGGGGCAGTGATTAGGATGCTTCTGGAATGGGAGCAAGGGCTCTGGTTCAGTGGAGGTGAGGACACTGGCAAGGAGTGTGTTGTTGGCAAGTGCTGTCTGGCCCACGGTTGGGGCTGAATACATGTTTGCTGAACAAATGAACACAAAGGAATCTGTTGCAGAGGTGCTGACCAGATTCCTGGTGTGATGGGCAGGAAAGAACCCACACCACGATGTTGCAGTGCTGTGAAGACTTGCTCCAAGACTCATGGTACCTGAAGCACCTCCCCACTCTGGGCTTCACGCTGGGTGCCCCTAGGGATACAGAGAAAAGACAAGAGCATTAAGATGGTAGCATTCATTAAGCTTGCAGGGTAGACGGGAAGGGAGACATCAAATAGTTAATTATCCACACTGGGCTTTCATTACAGCTGTAATCTTGAGTGTTTCAGGATGGAACGGAGTAACCTGAGTCCCACTAGGCTCTGAGAGTCCAGTCGGGTGGTTTCCGCCACCATGTCCCCTCTGTGCTACCTGCCGAAGTACTAGAACATGCTCCTTCTGCCTAAACTTTGAACTTACATGCTTTTCCTGTAGCCCCATCATATACATTTGGCTTGCTTATGACCGAAGTTATTACCTAATTACATTTCCTATTTGTTGTTTTTTCAGCTTTCCTGAGTTCTTTAGGTTTTTCTGTGAAATCGTACTTGGTGTTAGACTACAGATGCCCCAAGCTGGACCCTTACTAACTTAGCTCTAATCAGGTCACGTTGGGTGAAAATGAATGTTTACTACATTACCTTGGACTTCTTTAGAATACTTTGAAACATTTTATGAAAGTAACTGAAAGTAGAGACTAGCGTGACCAGAGCTCCGGGCTAGAGAAAGAACATTCTTTCTGTCCTTGGTGCCTCGGATGAACGGTGGGCATTCGAAAGGATGGTCAGCGAATAAAAGAAAGAATGTCTCTGTTTATTGGGATATGGGAAACCAGGGTTTTAAACAGTCTTTGAAGATTATAGTGAAACATATACAGATGTTTATGTGAGGGCGAATTTGTCAATTGTGATTTTGGTAGAAAATTGATTTGGTAGAAAAATGATCAAACGGATTATAATCATGTAATATTCACTATGTGTGCTTGCATTAATGTGACTTGGCATATCTCTTCACATGCAGACCAATCTTTCAAATGTACATCAAAATTCCTAGAGAACTATCTACTCTGATGGCTCCTTTTGTTAACATCTGTGTCTCTACTCAGTTGCAAATCTTGTTGAAAGGATGAGCTTTGTTATTCATCTTTGCCATTTTCCCTTGGCACATATTATATGAATAACTATTGATCGAATACATAAATAAGTCAATGAATGAATTTTCTATAGGAAGAAAACTTTACTCCTGGGTAAATTAAAAAAAAAAAATCTATGTGAAGTCAAATTTCTTTGCTTAACATTGGGAATAGTGAGATGTGTTTTTAATGTCATGTATCAGACAGTACGTTGAAGGGTTCTTATCTTGCTGGTCAAATCTAAACATGGGCTAGGTTATCATTTCTCCAAAATAACTGGCATTAGAATTTTGTAATTTCAATATGTAGATTCTGTACTGGTCTTGTGAAGTATTTACTTAAGGATTTCATTTTCTTTGGAGTCAATGGAAGTGACATTGTGCTTTTAGCCTCATCTCCCACATGTTCATTTTGAATGATGGAAATGCAAGCAGTTTTTGTATGTTATCTTGTATCCTCTGATTTTGCTGAACTCACTTCATTATTTATGAGAGGTTAGTTTTTTTTTCTGTAGATTTCTTGGGGTTTTCTACAATCATGTCATCTGCAAATGATCACAGTTTTAATTTCTTTCTTTCCTATTTGTATGCCTTTTATCTATTTTTCTTGCTTTTTGCACTGGTTAGAACTCCCAGTACCATTTTGAATAAGAGTGATGAGAGCAGACATCTTCATTTTTTCTTAACATTGGGAGAAAATTTCACACTTGAGTATGTTGTTAGCCATAGATTTGTGTTAGATAATTTTTTCAAGGTGTAATTCGTCTGTGTTCCCAGTTTTCTGAGAGTTTTTTTCTGAGAGTTTCTATCACAAGTGGATGTTGGATTTGCCAAGTACTCTTTGTATATCAATTGTTATGATCATATGATTTTTTCCCCAGATTGTTGATATAGTGGGTTTTTTTAATGTTGAACTAGCATTGCACTTAATCATGTTGTATAATTCTTTTATTCATTGTTTGATGCAACTTGCTAATTATTTGAGGATAATTGTGTCTAAGTTCACATATTTGTCTATAGTTTTCTTCATTTTGTGCTGTGTTTATCTGGTTCTGATATCAGAATAATACTGGCCTCATAAAATGAATTTGAAAGTATTCTCTCCTGTCCTGTTTTCTGGAGTAGATTGTGCAAATTGGTGTTCATTCTTCTTTGAAGATTTGGTCAGATTCTCCAGAGAAGCCATCTGAATCTGAAGATTTTCTTTTGAGAGCTCAGTAATTACAAATTCCATTTCTTCAATGGTTATAGGGCTATTCAGATTATCTATTTAATCTTGGTTGATTTGTGGTTATTTGTGGGTAGAGTACAGAGAATTATAGTTTCACAAAGGTATCTACATTACATGGCAAAGGGGAATTAAGGTGACAGATGGAAATCAGATGATAATGACCCTAAAATAAGGAGAGTAATATGGATTACCCAGGTGGTCCCAATGTGAACAAAAAGTTCTCACCAAGGGAAGAGGGTGACAGCAGAGAACCAATAGAGTTCACAGAAAGCTAGGGGTCTGTCCCATATCGTTGGCTTTGCAGATGGAGCCAGGAGCCTAGGAGTGTGGGGCCTCTAGCTGTTGAGAAATGTAAGGCAATGGATCATCCACCAGGGCCCCCAGAAGGAACTCAGCCTGCCGACCCCTGGTTCTAACCTGAAGTTGTGATAACAACTTCATACTTCTCACCCCAGAAGCTGTAAGATCATAAAATTGTGTTGCTTTACGCCACTGGTTTGTAATTTGTCCCAGCAGCCATAGAAAACAAAGACAGTGCATTCTGAGGAATTGGTTCATTTCTTCTAAATTGTTGAATTTAGTAGCATAGATTTGATCCTAGCATTTCCTTATTATGCTTTTAATCACTACAGGATCTGGAATAATAGCTATTTCTCCTTAATGTTGGTAACTTATTTCTTCTTTTTATTTTTGTCACTTGCTAGAGGTTGATCAATGAAGAACAAGATGTTTAAGCCATTGGTTTTCTCTTTTGTTTTCCTTTTTTCAGATTCACATATTTATTTCTACTCTTTGATATTTATTTTATGTTATTTATTATATTCATTTATTACTTCCTTCGTTATGCTCACATTTGTATTATTTTGCTCTTTTTTTCCCCATTTCTTGACATAGGACCGGTGTTAATTGGAAACTTTGTCTTTCCTAGTGCCACCGTGTTGGCCTGTGAATGCGCCCTCCCCACTGTTGCATTCCACATATCCCACTAGGTTGTGTTTTCAACATCCTTCACTTACCTTTGTTTTTCCTTTCCTTCGAGAATTTCTCTTTGACTCATGGCTTATTTAGAAGTGCCGTGTTTAATTTTCAAGAGCTTGGAGAATTTCTTGTTGTTCTTTCAGTATTGATTTCAAGTTTGAGTCCATTAAGGTTACAGAGCCAACTCTGAAGGGTTTAAACTCTTTTAATCTTGTTTGGGTTTGTTTTATGTCCCAGGATGTGGGACATGATTTCAATCCGAAGTCAAGTTCCTATCCTTGTCTCTCTGGGGTCTCTTGTATCCAAGGCCTTCAGGGTCACTTGCCCGAGGTCTTGGCATTTAGTAAATTAAAGACTGAATTTTGTTTAGCCAGAAGTCGAAAATCAATGTTTTTCTCTTACCAAAGCAGGTTTGTCTGTTTTGGAGGCCGTGCTTTTCTTGCCAAGTCCAGATATTGCATGTTTTCTTTCTCTGCAATGACTGTGTTGTTTGATCTTAAAAATAAGGGATATATAGTTTTTAAAATATCATTAACATCTATAATTTTACTTAATACCGATAACTACATTTTAACAGTTTTTGCTCAATCAGGATTAACTAAGACCAACTCTTTGGAGATAATAATTGTGATTTATTTTTTTTAAAATTATATATTTATTTATTTGACAGAGACAGAGCACAAGCAGGGAAGGGGTGGAGAAAGAGGGAGAAGCAGACTCCCCACTGAGCAGGGAGCCCAATGCAAGGCTCCATCCCAGGACCCTGGGATCATGACCTGAGCCAAAGGCAGATGCTTACCCAACTGAGCCACCCAGGCACCCCATTAGTGTAGATTTCTCCATCTAAACACTAAAATGTATCTGGTAAGGCATGAGAATTTTAGTTGATTTTCCAAAAGGGATGGATTAGTTTTGATCCACTGAAATTCTTCTCCCATTCTCTGTAGAGAACATCATCTGTTTTAAAGATGATTGCCTATGATTAGGGATTTAATATTTACTAAGAAGGGGCAAAGCTGGTTGGTCTACTGGCCAACTCATTTGGATATGGTAGGTAATGTAAAATTCCATACTGACGCTAAAAATTCTATAAAATACCTTGAGATTTGGTATTGTTTAAATAATTCCTGTTCTCTTGCATAAGTATTTATTTTCCTAATTTATTTTATTTATTTATTTTTAAAGATTTTATTTATTTATTTGAGAGAGAGAATGAGAGAGAGCACATGAGAGAGGGGAAGGTCAGAGGGAGAAACAGACTCTCTGCCGAGCAGGGAGCCCGATGCGGGACTCGATCCCGGGACTCCAGGATCATGACCTGAGCTGAAGGCAGTCGCTTAACCAACTGAGTCACCCAGGTGCCCCAATTTTCCTAATTTATTATGCATAAATACTTCTATCTTCAGAATTACATTTTAAATGCTTTTTACTTTATTATTTTTATTATAAGATTTCTATGATTGCCCCAAATTTTATTTTTAAATCAGTATGCTGATTATTATATAAGCCACAAATCCCTGGCTGGATTAATGCATTGCCATCTACCTTACAAGTTATTCATGCTCCCTCAGTAGTATTACTGCTCAGACAATGCAGTATTTTCTTACTTAGCAAAGGCAAAAAGTCAATGTCGAGAAACATTTTGAGTTATGATCTATCTAACACAGTTTTCTAAATTTCACTATTCTGTAGGCACAGGTGCACCCTGAAAGGCAAACAGTTCACTGTTATTGGAGAGACAAACGCAGGGACTTTTAATAACGGACAGGATGTATTGCTGCGATGGATCTCCCTGTCTTCATTCTCAAAACTTCCAGTCCTTTCTCTGCATTGTTGACAGAGGGAATTTTCAGGGGCCACAGCCTGCCCTTTCTTCACCCCTCAAAAGAGTTGCCGTGAAACAAGACCCCCACCCACGGCATCCACCGTGACCTAATGCCTGATGCCACCCGCCTCACTGGATTCATCTCCTGACTCCCGTCTGAGGCACCTGCTGTCTATGTGGCTTTGGGGCCAAGAAGAGCAGAATGCCTCCTGAGTAGTTGGTGTGTTTATCTGTGAATTACAGAGATATTGAGAAACCCAAGGGATAAATCTATGAAGCAGCTGGAGTCAGCATGTAGGACTTCCTTGTCACGAGACCTGCTGGCATTTGCAGGTTTATGAGAAGGAATGCTGACAGTTAGACGTTTGAGACACCAAAACCTAAAGCAGAGCAGGATTTAGGAATGGCTATAGATACATTTCGTTCTTTTTACTCTGCCATTCTTCTGGGCAGCATTTTGGTTATGTTTCACAGTTCAATCCAAGATGACCTCACCTTGAGATCTTTAATGATACCAGTAAAGACTCTTTTCCACATAGAGTCCCATTTGGAGGCTTGGGGACTTAGGACGTGGGAAAATCTCTGAGTCACTAAGTCGCTATACCACCCGTTACTCGGCTCACTGCGTGCACGGCTCACTCCCTTGAATGACGGATAAAAGCAGAAGGCTCATTTCTGCTAGCGTCATATGTGTCTTCAGGTCCCAAACCAGGGTCCTGGGAGAAGAGCGCCCCCAGGATAGGGGCATGCTCACTATTTCCCTAACTGCCCTCAAGTCACCCCTGTCTTCGACAACACCACTTCCAGGTCAGTCCATGAACTGGCAAAAAAGAAGTAGGATAGGAAAAGTTGCAACTTACCGCTTATCAGGTTTTAATTACTCGTATCCAAGCAAAGTCTTACTTTATAGAATGTTTTAGTTTATTAGACTTAGCTCGTCACTGAAAAAATAATTAATCTGAGAAGTACTTGCCTTTGCAGACCAATTGACTTAGGATGTCTCCAACTAAAATTAATCAGAACGAACAGTGAGCTGAGCGGTAGCAGAAGGATGGCCGAGTGGCCGCCTTCGTGGAGTCCTTCGGTACCCAGCAATGCTACTAATCCCCCAGACATCATTTACCCCCAGCACAGTCACTGAGCCTTCTCGTTTGTACCTGCACTAAACAGACAGTGCATTTTCGTGTCTACGTACAAAGGAGACGGGAACATAATGCTTTCATTTGTGCTGGTGTAACCGTGCCTTCTCTGCAGGGCTGTGTAGCTCTTAAAATAAAACAAAAGAGCTTCTCCCCCACCCCTTACAGACATTGTATGTTTAAAAATTTCCTTAAATATGCTGATTCAATTTTGGCATTGGTTCAGCTTCATGCAATTATTCAGCGAAGATTCAAAACTCTGCAAGGATTACTCCATAAATCTGGCTCTCCAAACTGCCAGGCAGAGATGATGTTGGCATAATGATTCTGTGACTGCGGGCAATTTTAAATACCCGTCCAGTAGATCTTATTTTAAACCTATCCAGGGCCTTTTGTGAGTTATTTAGCTTAGTTATAAAGGATGCCATAAAATCTGGTCCATATATTAATTTATAACTGACGTGATAAATGGATTAACTTTGCTTAGCATTTATTGGCTCTTTCCATATAATGAAATAGTGTGCTTCTATTTCAATATATCATTTTGCTGAGTCACACTGATGCCTCGATCAGGGAAAATTGCTGGAAGTGTGACAGGCAAATGATAATTAAACCATCATTGTAGCCGGCCTCTGCATGGTTTGATAGAAACTACACTTAATGTGCCCAAAACAGAATCAAAAATGTATTTTTCTTTATTCTCACATCCCAACCTGTTTCTCCCCCGTGTCCTGGTTGAGATGGAAGGCATCAAAATGCATCAGAATTCCCAAGCCAGCACCTAAAATGCACTCTCAAAAATTCTGTCTTTCTTCTCTTTAACTGTACATTTTTAAAATCAAAAATAGGCCTTGTTTTTTAGAGCAGTTTCAGGTTTACAGAAAAATTGGGCAGAAAGTACAGAGACTGCTGCCCACAGCCTCTTGGTGACCAGCCTCTTGCACTCATGTGGTGCATTTGCAGCAATTGATGAACAACACTGACACATTCTTCCAGACTGAAGCCCAGAGTGCATGTCAGTGTTCACAAACAGTGCAGGCCACGGGGAAGGCTGTCAATAAGCATGTGTAATTTTTTTGACAGGAAGCAGGGTTTATTGGCAGGCATGAACAAGGAGGGGGCAGCACCGAGGTTATCCTGCATCCAGAGCCGCCACTTGTCCCGAGAGCTACGACTGGGCATGTGTTGGCCGCCACAGCCATCTGGGATGAGCTGCTTTACACCCACCATGTCTTCAAATTCATCCGCATTAAACGCCCCACTTCGACTGGATTTTGCACGCAGGCCGTATTTGTCCAGCCCACGATCTGGGTCTGAGGGAAGCAGAACACAAGTAAACAGGCCGATGAAGGAGGCCATGCATATTGAGAGGAAGCACTCCGGAGGGGCTGCGACATGGCAGGAGGAGGCAGGGAGGCTCCCCCAAAGGTGAAATAGGCAGAGTGGAAACGACGAGAAGTGGCTGGGACTCGGAGAGCGGGGAGCAGGTGGTACACAGGTCTCAAGGCAGAAAGTTGCTGGGGATGGGGGGGCGTGGGTGCCGGGCGGTGGGGCTGCTGGGAGAAGGGCAGCGGCTGCAGGCAAGGGTCGCTGGTGTTGACCTCAGCTGTGGGATTCAATAAATCTGCATTGGCAAATAGGCGCTCACTGGAGTTACCGAGAGGAGCACGTCTAGAGTGTGTGTGTGTGTGTGTGTGTGTAGGGAGAGGTGATCATTCAGCATCTGCTGTGGGCCAGGAAGGCACTTTTCAAATCACTCCCCACGTGGGCTCAGACACAGGTAATTAGACCCAGAAGAACCGAATGACTGGCTGCAGTTTATTCAACTCCAAAAGCAAGTCCATCTGATTCTAAAGCCGCGTTGTTCCTCCAGTTGCCGAAAGATATGAAAAAGGAAATAATTGTCCATAACAGTGATAATATCTTCCATTGTGTATGAGAAAAAATTAAGAACAAAGCAATAGATTTGATGTGGGAATAGAATGAGGATTACTTTTATGTCTTTATTTTTAAAGTGTATTCTTTTATTTACGATTTAAACTCTGAAATGACTTGCAAGAGAATGACCTCATGAAGACATTTTTGAACTCATGCACTATTTACTCCTTATCCTTCCAGAAAATGAGGGTGCTTGTTCTTGTTGCCTCTCCGTGGATGCGCTCCCCGCAATTTCAAGTGCTTTAGAACAAAAGATCCGCTTCCCTTTTTCCCGATTGTTTTCATTTAATCTATTTGTCTTTATCTAACAGATTTCCAACATTTTCTGAACTCAGATTTCAGCAAAGAAACTCCTGGTTTTAGTGAAGATCTTAGTCTTTTTTCCTAAGATGTGGTTATAGATAGTCTGTAATATTTTTGTCCCTCTTAGAAATGTAAGGCCTTGATTGCAGCCCGAGGTTTCAAAGCAGTTTGATGTTTTGGACTTCGGAACAGTACATATTAATGTGTTGGTTCGAACAGGACTTGTTGAACAGCGGGAGGTTGCAGCGTCCGGAGGATGGGTGTTCGGGAGTAAAGAGCTGCACCAGCACCACCATCTGCAGTCACACCTGGCCCATGGCTCTCACAGTTGCATGCAGCAGAGTTTCGAGAAGACTTTTGGCCTGTGTCTTATGTGTGTAAGTATCTGTTACACTGATGCTGATGAAGATCTTCTAAAGCACGCTCACTAAAGACCACAAAGGTAAATTGTTACCGTGGGGTGGTGATCTGGGAAAGCGCAGTTGGTCCTCATCTGTGGATTCCATATTTGCGGATTTGCGTACTCACAACGCTTTATTTGCAATCTCAGAATCAATAATCTCAAAATCAATGCTCGGTGCGCACGCACAGCCCTTCCCAGGGCCCCGCGGAGCTGCCAGCCCCTCAGCCCCACGGGTGCGGGACAGGACAGCACTCTGCCCTCTCGTCTCAGACCTCAGACTGGAGACGAGAGTCCTTCCTGCCATCTCTTACGTGACACGTGTTTTCGTTCTGCATTTTTGCGTTTCTGTTGGTGACTTCGCGGTTTACCGTGTGCGCCAGGCGGAGTATGGAAGCGCTGTCCATGCTCCTAAGTGCAAGAGGCTGTGCTTGCTCGGGGAGGAAGTGCATGTGTGCATGGGGGCGTCACTCAGGCCTGAGTCACAGAGCTGCTGGCCAGGAGTTCAGCGTCAACGAATCAACCGTGTAAATGAAATAAAGTGTCTTTAAACAGAAACACACAATGAAGTTATGTATTCACTGGTTTACTGGAATGTTGGGACCAGAGGTTCCCAGGAAACTCTCCCCCTGTTTCCCCGGGAATAACTGTTCATTATTTATGATTTCAGTGTTCGTGGCGATTTTGTAGAACGTCACTACCATGGGTCATGGAGCCGAGTGCAAGTGTCACATACACTTTGACGCTCCTCCCACAGAGAGAGGGGGTCAGCGTGCTCCCTCCCGATGCCTTGTGACTTCTGAGGCTGGGTTGCGTCGTGCCCCGCACGTCAGCCTGCTTCCTTGGGGAAACTCTTTCTAGAGGAAGCCAGCCGCCAGCAAGAACTCCAGTGACCCTAAAACTGGCACTTAGGAGAGGCCATGTGTAGATTCTCCCATGTAGGGTACCCACTGAGTCGGACCGTCCTGGCCACAGCGCCAGGTGTGGGAGGGAAGAAGCCATCTCGAAAGTGGGTCCGTGGCCCAGCGGTTCCAGCTCAGCCACCCGGGTCACCCCCAGCTGGACATGTCCTCCTGTCTGAGTCCCTAGAAATCACGGAGCATCAGGGCATCCTTGGTTGTGCCTTGTTCAGATTTCTGATCTACAGACCGGTGGTTGTTGGTTTATGCCAGCAGGCTTGGAGTGGTTTGTCACCCAGCAAGGGAGAATAGGAACAGATGGTAACGGTCCTAATTTCAACGCATCAAAACAAGATAATGACCAAAGTAGGGAACATCCAGTGAGAACTATCCATTGAATTTGACTAAAAAATGCAAGAATAATACTGGAGTGGTTTTTAAGCCTCTCGTGGAATTCAAAGAGCAGGTAGCTCAATAGATAAAAGGTGCACAGGAGAAGCGGGACGGATGCTGGCTTGGGCCGTCCTTAGTCTTGGCGTGGGATGCGGCATTATACCGCCAGGGTTCCTGGAAATGCGGGCCCCCTGCTGTGGCCACAAAGACCTTACCCCTCCTTCTGAAACCAACAGCCCACCTTCATTTACCGATGAAGAACTTGATATTCCGAGGGCAGGCACTTTGCACAAAAGGACATAGGCATCGGGTGGGTCTTCTCTGAAGCTGGAAGATTTCTGTTGGATCAGGATTTTCAGTGTGACTGGAGCCCGTAACTCTCCATTTGGTCCGTTCGGCCAAGGGTTGTCGCACGAAAGTGACTGTTCGTGCAGCGTGTGAGACTCACCCTTCGCTAGAAGTATTCTGAGAAAACCTTACCGTGGTTGGCGTTATTCCTCCCTTCCTCTGTCACAGAGCTCTCATGTAGCTCAATAAAACAGTGTCTGAAAAACTATCGGTAGCATCTGGAGCTAGAAACAGAAAAAGTGTTTTTGCCGCAGGATGAACTCTGTGGGCTACTCGGTGGTGCCCGCAGGACTGCTGTGGGAGCCTGACCAGGAGGCTTCACCGCCAAATGAGCACGAGCGATGCTGGGGCTCGGCATTCTCCTCCGCTCTCCCTCCTCCCTTCCTGTCTTCCCCGGAAGGTCAGCAGCTGACACCCCAGGCCCTGGCTTCTCGGCCGTGTCCCTCTTTGGTGGCAATGTAATTCCTAGGATGGTCCTTCTAAATGGTCAAAACCCCAACCCCTGGCTCAGCATCTGTCTTCAACGCCTTCACATGGCTGCAGTCCATGTCACCCTCATCACAAAGCTGATGACAAGGACACAGGACGATTCCAGCCACAGCCTGGGGACACAGTCTCGGGCGCACCCTCGCGGGCCCACCTTGCTGGTGCGCAATGCCCCCTGTGGGGAGTCTGCGCGGAGCTGTGCGGTGAGATGGGGGGCGGTGCTGGCCACGGTGGGTTTGCCTTGAAGACATTTACATTGTATACAGAGAGATGAGGCGCTTTGGGCAACGCGGTTCAACTTTATTACATTAGAATCAGTTGTTGTGTTTTACGTACATTTCATTCACCCAAAGGATTAACATGAAAACTCCTGTTTAAGCTGCTTCCCCTGTTCCTTCCCTACTTCCTCTGCAAATTAAATTGTGAATAATCACACAAGGCCAAAGAATACAGATTTTGACATCCAATTAAAATTTATATGTAGCCTACTGAAAAAAAAGCTTATCATTAAAACAAGTGCCTTTCATTTGCCCTGAATTACAGATTTTTATTAAGATAAATGCAAATTATTTTAATGAGAAAAACAAAGAACTTCAAGCTGTTAAGGTAAGAGTCACTTCTCACCTGAAGATAAAACATCTCTGTGAATTCCAATTAAATCGTACCGATTTAGGATTTATGCTACTTTGAGGATGAAATATGTACATTGCCCATTTCTCCTAACTTATCAGTATCATTCCTCGTAAATGACCAGCAAGGAGCTTGCTTTGAGGGTCTCTGAGTTAATGCCTGTGATTGTTAGCTGCTTAGGGTCACTCGGCCTCAGCTCTGAAGATTAGAAATAATTAACCAACAGCCATTGACAGAACTAAGCATCTGAGTTTTACCACAATAATTGCTTTCCTTTCTTTTTTTTTTTGTGACAGTTTAGCTTTTTAAATAATTCTTCTGAAAATGTAAAAATTCAAAAGATACTTTTATCATTCTAATTCCTAAGGACAAAACAATTATAAGGTACACATTCACTATCTGTCAAAGTCTCCTCGTATCTAACAGAAGATGTATACACTGTGACAAATTCTGTATCTTTACCAGAGAGTAGGCATTTCATAAATAATTGTTGAATGGCTGAATTAACAAGCAAATGAAATAAGGACAAAAATTTCTATTTCACTAAGACATAGAACTTGGAAAATTATTTGAGTCTAATTTAAAGAATAGTCTTACTATGGATGGTTTTTCCAATTTTTGGTATGATGGATAACAATGGGTGCGTATTTATAGACATTGTGGGGATAAAACAGTGTAAAACCAAAAGACATTTTTTATATACAATCATTTTTTCTTATGTACTGCTCTTAGGGCAAAGTGGTATCATTACTGTTTCCATAGGAACAGTAATTTTTGAAAGCCAAAACAGATGCTAAGAAAGAAAAGCACGTAAGGAAAACACAGTCATTCAAAACAGTCCATGCCCCCGTAACACTGTGTGGAATATTCGTTGCATTATTCATCTGTGTAAGAAATAGTAAATAACATGAGAACATTCAAAAGAAAATTGCTCAAAGCTTTTTCAGCTAAATGGATTTTATAGTTTTGCAGCTTCTGTGTATCCCCAAAATGCCCCCCCCGCCCGGGTTGTGTGATTAGGGAGTGGGGGGTCTGAACCTGGGGCAAATCGGAACCGAGAGGTAGCGCCAACAGGGCAGTTGGGGCGCTCGGACTGAGGCCCCCCGCCTCTGCCCTCTGCCTTCCTTCCTTCCTTCTGGCCTGGAGCCCCCTGCTTCCTGGGAGGGAGCTCGGGGCTGTTGACGTGGCAGCCCGATGTTAGGGCTGTGTTAGTTCCTGGCGGTCCGCGGCAGCCTTCGCTGCTTGTGAACGGCGTACACACTGCAGGCTCAAGCATGTGAGGGGACAGAAAGCATGCACTGAAATCTCTGGATTATGCAACAAAATATGGAGTTGGTTGGGTTCGTTTAGAGCTTTCACAGTTGTTAAAATAAGAGGAATTTGCACCTTACAGAACTTCTGAGAGTAAGCTCTTTAGAGAGCCTTTCACGGCTGTTGCTCATAGCAAAAAGGGCCCTGAGCGGTGGCGTCCTGCGTGGGTTCCTGTGGCTGCTGTTAACCTGTCCCCGTCACATACCGGGAGGCTTGCAACATTCATCCTCACAGCTCCGGAGGCCAGAAACGCGATCAGGTGTCAGTGGGGCCAGGCCCCCTCTAACGACGCTACGGAGCAGTCCTTTCCTGCCTCATCCCGCCTCTGGAGGCTCCCGGAAATCCTTGACTTGCCTTGTGCATTCATTTCTCCACGTCCTGCCTCCTGCTCCCAGGCTTTCTTCCCTGCCGGCGTCTCTGTGTGCCCCCCTCCCCTTATAAGGACACTAACCATACCTGGTAGGACCTCATTTTAACTTGGTTACAACTGCCAAGACCCTCTTTCCAAATAAGGTCATATTCAGAGGGACCAGGGGTTAGACTTGAGCATATCTCTTTGGGGACACAGATGAAGCCACACTGTGGTGGTTCTGGGAGGCCGGCAGGAGCGTGGCTGGAGACCCTGACATTAGAAAGGTTTGGAGGAGGAAGACATAAGGGTGACCCGAACCCTGGGCTGCCCCGTGGGTGTGAGGAAGGGGTGCATGGCTGGAAGTCAGCGCTGGGTAACACCTGTGTCCGTCATTCCCCAAAGTGCTGATGGCTCCTCGTTCCAACGGCCACAAAGGAAGAGAAGAAATCATGTGGTCCTTGTGAGTGATGGAGTGAATAGAAGAAAAAATAAGTCAGCACTTAGACTGCTCTGTAATTCCTGTGATAAATATTAACCAAGGTGGAATGCAGGCAAGAGCCTATCCAGAACATTTTCTTGTCTTTGTTGCTGTCTCTAACATACCTGAATCAAAATAGTGGAAGCCAGTGCACAGCCCGGGCAACCTGCCAAGCTCACTGTCCTGTCAGAACCCGGAGACCACGCAAACTTAGGTTGCTGTCCCCTATCTGCCAGTGGTCCTTCGCAGCCTGGCAGCCTATTCCTTGTGGAGCGAGGCAGAGAGAGAGTGTTGAAAAGTAGCTCTCCAGGGACCCCTGGGTGGTGCAGTCGGTTAGGTGTCTGGCTCTTGGTTTCGGCTCAGGTCGTGATCTCAGGGTCGTGAGATCCAGCCCCGTGTTGGGCTCCCTATCCAGCTCAGAGTCTGCTTGAGATTCTCTCTCTCCTTCTCCCTCTGCCCCTCCCCCTGCTCTCTCTCTCAAATAAATAAATCTTTTTAAAAAATAGCTCTCCAAAGTGCCCACAAAGCTTGAGCCTCCACCACGAGTGAGGGCGAATTCATCTTTCCCCACATCCAGCCAATATGTGCTTTGCAACAATGCAGTCAAATTTCAAATTTAATTTGATTTTTTCTGATTACTTGGGAAATCAAACATGAAAATATATTAATTGCCTTAAGTCTACTGAGTGGTAATTTGTATGGCTTTCTTAATACAGTCTATTTACTAAAATATGCTATTAACATTTCCTATTAATAGCCTATTAATTATCCTTTATTTTTTCATTCTTTTTTATGAGTTTCAATTTTTAAAAATGAGGCTCTAATATGTTGAATTTTAGAGAATGCTTTAATTATTACAACAAATTTATACATGTATATATTGACATGGAGCTGAACCCAGACACAATGTGTCTATTTTCTGTTGTTGCATTATTGTAAACGTTCACGTTAGGGAAGATCTCAGAGTCCCCATCTGGAAACCCCCGTGTGGCTATGTCTTCTGTCAGTGGTCACATTGTAACCTATCAAGGGGACATGCCAGCAATATGACTGATTGCTGATGACACTAACTGAACTCCTCGCTGAGTTAGTGCCTCTCGTGTTTTCCCCACTACCCATCCTCCCCCATCCCTCGTTTCCACTTTGTATTTTTTGGAGGGAACTAATTGCGTGCAATCCACAGGTATGAAGTAGAGAATCAGGCTCCACCTCCTGGAGGGAGCGACGTCTTCAGAATTTATTTGGAATTATCCTTCAGGACCTCTTTGTACTGATCTTCTAATTCATACTCATGGAATAGCGCTCCGGGTATTTAGACGTCTGATTTCTTCCCTCAGAGTTTTAGAGTTTTCCACATATAGATCTACGTGTATATTTTGTTAGCTTTGTATCTCAGTGCTTCATTTTTCGGTGCTACTGAAAATGGCATTTTTAAAAATTTTAAATTCTAATTTTTATTGGATAAATATTTGAATTTTTGTTATTAAATACATTAGGCATTTTCTTTTCATTTTAAAAATTGTTTGGCTGTTATTAATGCAGATGCCTCTTTCACTAGATCTTCTAGCCTGTTTTCTGTTTGTATACATGAAGGCTGGTTTTTTCTTTATATTGATTTTAAAATCTGCTTCTGTACTAAATTCTCTTATTTCGGTTATACTGTTTCCATCAGGGAGTCAAGTTAGTTTAGTTCTTCCTTCCTAATTGCTATGTCTTTGATCGCTTTTTGTAACACCTTGTCTCTAACACGCACGGAAGCCTCACGTTCTTTCCTGTTAAGGCAGATGCTGTTTTTGGGCTAAAGTACATAAAGAAAGAATAGACCTCAATTTCTATTTATTGAATATTTTTAAGATAAATGAGTGATGATTTTTGTCCAATGTCTTCTATAATCTATGAAAATCATATGACTTTTCTTTATCTCTATTAATATGATGAATTTTGTCAGTAGGCTTTCTAATACTGCACCACTCATATTTCTGGAATAAATCTCCTTGCACATGGGGTACTTCTTTTAATATGTTCTAACATTGTGGTCGTTAATATTTTATCTCAGATGTTTGCATTGACATCTCCTGAGTGAGACTGGTCTGTGTTTTCCTTTTCGGTACAACTGTTTTGTGGAAAAGTCTTCCTGGCATGGTTTTACTGCCCGAAGAGACATTATTTTGTACTTAATTCTTTTTCTTATAATAATTTTGTAGGAGAATTGATTGGTTTTTTTTTCTTTTGATTATCTGATTATTTTTAAGTGAAATGAGTTTCTTTTTTTCCTTTCCTACTTTTTTTTTTTTGTAGAATTGTACCAGGACATATTTCTGATGATGTCTGGCTTCATAGCTTTAAAGTCCCTTTTTTTTGTTGGGTTATGTGTGTGTGTGTGTGTGTGTGTGTTTGCCTTTTTTATGTGACTTCAAAATATGATATAAGATATGAACTCATAATTTCTGAGAACCTTTTCTCTGCACTTTTCCTTCCTTTTATCTGGATCTTCCCTATTGTCTCTAATATGCTCAGTAGAGATTTTAAGTTTTGTTTTAGAAGCTGGGTCTGGTCGGGGCTGGGCTGGGATGGGGGATGGGGAAGAGGGAGAGGAGGTGGGGGTGGGGCCGGCTGGGGGTGTCTGATAATTCAGGAGGCAGAGTGCGAATGGAATCTATTACTTTGGTAAAAGTCTTAGATGTTTGTATTTTTCAATATGTTCAAGAGGACATGCCTTGCTATAAGAAGTATTTGAAATAAAGTCTTAAAAATGCTATAGTAGGTCTTACCAAAGGAAGCAACTGTGACAAGCCTACATATGAAAATATACCTAAATAGGAAGTGTTAACTCTCTTCATCCTACCGATCTGTCCTCGTGAGCGATGGATCCTTCTCCTGGTGGTGGGGACGGTCTGTCTGGTCCTGTTTAGCTAATTGTCGTTCCGTGGATGACCTGCAGCCCCTGCTCTATGACCCTGAAGCTCTCCCTGGTTACTGCTTTCTCTGTCTTTCTCTTCTCTCTCATCTCTTCCCTTGTCTGCTCCCTAGTGTGCCAGCCACTCAGTTGTTGAGCTTCTTTGCAGTTCTTCTTTTCTGGTGATCACATCAGCTCTTCTGGTTTCAGCAATCTATACCTGGATCCTGGATCTACATCTGCCCAGACTGCTTCCTGTCCTCTCATTGCGGAACAGACCAGACTCTTCTCTTACTTACAATCCAAATGGATTTTTGTCTTCAAACCTGTCGTATGTCAAGGCTCTGTCTTGAGACGTGAAAACTGGGAGCCACCTGGGGATCCTCCTTCTCTCCCACAGTGGGTCAGTGACACATCATCACGACTTACCTGAAGGTTTATTCCACAATCAGTTACGTATTTTCCAGTTGCCTCATCTAACCCTCTGTTCCTTCAAACTTATACTAGAAACCTATTATTTCTGTCCACAGTGTTCTTATTCTACTCCTACAGTTTACACATTGTAATCTCATTCATTTTCCTAAGCTCTGCTCCTCAGGACCCCACACCACTCACCAGTATTTGTTCCTTATAGAATAATTTCCAGACTCCTCATCCTGTCCTGCATGGTGGCCCACAATCTGGCCACAATCCATTCTAAATCTTACCTTTCCCTCTTCCTTCCAAAAGGAAGACCTCTTAACCTCAACTCCCTTCCAAACATTCCAAGCCACGTGTCCATGGGATATTTCATGCTGGCTCTTTATTCCCCCTTCCTTTACCTGAGACAGTGGCCACCACAGCCTTCATGAAGAGGACCCTGGACCCAGGAGGGACCCGAGGCATGGGAGATGGCCAGAGCTGATGTTCCTCCGTGTCTCCAAACCCCAGACAGGCCAGCTGCCTGGTGGACCCTCCTCACCCCATCTTCAAGGTCAAACTTTCACAGTCAAACAAAACTTCAGTGAGGCTTCCGGGCTGGGGTTACTATGGTAACCGGACCAGGTTCAGGTCTGATTTATGATCTCATGAGGACACCAACAATCTCAAACTTACCTTTAAAAAAAAAAAAAACTAAAATCAGGTGCTAACATTTAAATAAACATTGATTTTATTTATGCACCTGCTGTCATCTTTTCTTCTCTAGCCTGCATACGTGGCTCAAGTCTCCTTCCTGGTGGAAGGAGTCTTGTTGCTCCCGGAGGACATGCCTTGCGCTCTGTGCCCCACTGTCCCGGGACACTGCCTTGTTCCCACTGAGCTCTCAAATACTACTGGCTGATTAAATAATGATGAGTTCACGGGTGGTTGCCATCTTCACTGACTTTGCATCTCTGACCTATTGGGGTAATAACTGTTATTTTAGTCTACATCATGGGCATCCTGTTCTCTGGTTTTCACTATCAATGTCAATGTCTCCACTGAATCCTCTGGTGTCTGATTGAGTGATAACACCCACCATTACATTCTATTATTTTGTTCATCTGGGGTGGGACCTTTTTTTGTCCTTCCTGGAGGTAAAAATCATAATCCTTGATAGAAAAATCATGCGTAAAATCAGTCCTGACAAAAAACAGAGTGGAAAGATTGGTGAATTGTGGAGGACACGCATTCCTTGCTGCTAATGCTGCAGATCAGAGCAGTGTCCCCGCTGGATCTGTCCTCAGCCAAACGAGTAGAGATGCTTCCATCAAAATCCAAACAGAGGCTTTATCATGCTTGACAGCAAATGTTCCTTCAAAAATTGCTCTAGCATTTCATCCCTGTAGGTATTACTGCATAGATACCTGTATTTTGTTGTTTCAAAGGAGAAAAATGTCTTTGGTCAATGTGTCTTATCTTTACTTTGCCACAGTAGACACTTCAGTCGGAAGGGGACATGAGAGTCTATAGAAGGTGCGGTGGGCACATTCCACCTGGATTTTACCATGGAGGTGATGTGCATGAGCTTCATTCTATCGGCAAAGTAGAGCTCCACAGTTCCCTCAGCTACAAAACCCGCACAGCGCTGAGAAATGAAGTTTTTGTCAATCTTTTATAGTCAAATCTGTCTTGAACACGTAAGCGGCACCCCACATGCAGAGCGTTTGATGATGAGATGCTGTCCCAGGCCCTGCCGGGATACAACGTGACATGAAAATCATGTTACTTCTGAAACACATCTATCCCCAAGTAGCTGAGAGAAGGGACTGTGGGCCTGTCATACATAAACATGATGGAATAACTCAAAACTTACAGAATGATATTAAATAGAAAATAAAGTATTCTGGTGTTCAACCCAGTCACTTCTGCGATAAAACAATCTCTAATATTTGGTCTTCTGCTGAGTTACCACTGTAATTAGAACTGGTGTTTATGCACTTTATTTCTTGGCTTCCCATCTTATATGATGACTTAAAAGGTGAACGGAGTGTATGTCTATCAGCTTTAAGTATTTACCTGTATTTCAGACTCTGTCAAAAGTACCCAGTGACTCTCAACATCCACGAAGTAAAATGGAGACATCAGACCCTCCCCCCTTACTCTTCACTTGCGCTGCCCCACCTGCTCCTGTGTAACTTCTATCATTTGTGTTCTTTTAAAAACGTTTCAGTACCTCAACATTTTAAATTTTTTGGTAATTTTGTGCTTGGCTATAAATTCTAAAATAGAAAATTGATACTGGCATAAATGCTTGTGAACATGCAGAAGTTTCCACTATTGAACCGTGTAATGTTATGAGAATGTCGGAGAAAATAATCAAACCTCAGCAAACTAGTGTCATTCTGGACTATTTCGTGTGTCAAGCCAGGTAGATCCTTTCCCCTTCTCCCTTCACCTCTCTCCTTATCTACCTAATCTTCCATCTGTTGCCCCAGATTATAACATTCTATGCTAGTTTATTTATCTATGGGCCATAGTTTTCTTATAAAAATGTTGGGTATTTTCCTATCATTTTCCAGTTACTTTTCTATATAATTGAGAAAATAAACGTAAAATAGATCATCTTTTAAAAAATATCATTTTATTGTTTGAAAGGTTTAAGTTTGGAATAATCACTCATCTATAATCCAACGGGGTTTTTTTTTGTGTTTTTGTTTGTTTTTTGTTTTTTGTGGTTTTTTTTTTTTTTGGTTTGATTGCTTTTTGATGCATTTTCTGTTTAAGATCTCTGTGTCTTGGATCTCTTGTCTATTTACTTGAGTTTTTGGAGGGGTCTTGAGTATGCACTACACTTTTTTTTCCCAAATGGAAAAGGCAAATGATCTAGGATCACACATGTCTGAAATTATTTGTGCTGAGTACTCTGTTAGCTGGGCACCAAATTGTAGTTTCCTAAAAGACACCCACCTCATTTTTAAATGTCTGCAGCACAGGTTTTTTTTTTTTTTTTCTTCTTCTACATTTGTCATTGTCTTTACAGAAAAATAATACTGTTCGTGAAAGTGTGCCTTGGGGAGTGAAGGGCACTTGCTCCCAGGGGGAGCCTATCCAAGGACACTCCCAGGACAGGATTCATTTTCCTTACTTTATTATTTCCCCTCAGTGAATCCAACCCCGTTTCTCTAACAACTAACATACATCACCATGTCTAAACTCAAAGTAAATTATTTGAGTTACCTTAAGGAAAAATTATTCTTAAACCTTTTTCTCTATAGGCTTTTATACTATTATATTTTAGTTACTTTAGTTAAACCACTGTTTTACAGAAGTAAACACAATTATTTGTTTTGTCCTCTCCAGAGATGAGATGGGAAAGGGATCTGACCAACAACCACGAAAATCTCATGTCTTCCATCACAACATGATTTTAAATGATTTACCATTTTTTAAGGCTGATAAATTCTGTATTTCTATGGTTTCTGATTTTGTACCATTAAGTACATTTAGATACAAATAGTTTTGTCTTCTTTTAAGTGAGCGAGCCTTGAAAGAATAAATTACACCCCTCCCCACACAGCTGGCTCGCTCTGGGGTCCTCCCATGGGCTGTGGGGATTCTCTCCAGATCAGCACGCACTGTTATAAGCCAGATTCACTGAGTTGAATGTTAAATTGGGTCTTGAGAGGAGGCCTCATCTAAACGGGAAATGAACAGATAATTCAAATAAATGATTAATTAGTATATTGGGGGCTGATGGCAATGTTTGGGAAGAAGTTGCAGACTGCAAATTGTTTGTTAGTTTCAAACCACAATTTCCTAAATACTTACTTACTTTTAAATGGACTTTTTAAGAAGGCACTTCCATATTTAAAATTTACTCCTCTGCTAATGAGGAGTTTGAATGAAGTTAGAATCCGCTTGGTTTTCTTATATGAAGCTATACGCGATCACATTGATCTGTCAGGTTAGTATCGATTTTAAGTGACTTTGGGGACTGTTATGGCCCATTTTCTAGATGAAGACACTGAAGCAAAGACTGGTCAGGTGATTCCAGGGTCCCAGCAGACAAAATGCAAGGTGGCTCTGGACCCCGTCCCCCTGCTGCTCTAGATCACACCCCCCATTCCCCCTTCACAAGAGAGTGAAGTTTGGGGTCTTTCCAAATTACACAATGAAAGTATTCAGTTTCTTACAGCAATCGTAGAAAAATTGTAGGCAAGTTTAGATTTTCCTTTCTTAATGCAGGACGATCAGTAACCTTCCTATCATAATCCCAGTGGGCTATTTCACTGTAAAATGACCTTAAGGGAGATGTTAAGGATGACCTATCATCCCAGCACACACACATCTGCAAAATTTACAGAAGTCTTTTTGTACTTTGGGGGGCACCTGGGTGACTCTTTCTCTCTCTCTCTCAAATAAATAAAATCTTTAAAAAACAATCCATTTTGTACTTTGGAATTTCAGTTTTATTTATTTTTTTTAGTATGTTGGAATCCCATACAAAAGGGCAGAATCCACAGAGGATAGTTGGCCACTTCATTATTTTAGCCCAAGCGACTTATTGTTGATGAAATCAACCTAAAGGGGATCAGGAAGTTCTTTCATGATGTTTGTGCAGCAGTCTTTCGGATGTTCCTTCGCTCCCCTGCTCCCCCGCATTAGTAACCTCACTTGTGGGGTCCTGAACTTGAACACTGTATCATTCCCTGTTCTTTTAGCATCTTTGCTCTTTAATTCTGTTTGGTGTTCTCAAGCAGGTGGGGAAGCCGTTCTGTTACTTCTCATCCTCATTTGATTTTTTCAAAATAATCATATAATTATAGATTAAACATTTACACCATGAATGAGAAGCTATTTTGTTTACTTTATGTGAACAACCATTTTAATCTCATTAAAGAATGATGTAAGAGTGTGGTAAGCTCTATCTAACAGAGAAGTCGAAAGCACAGAGAGGTTAAGTATCTCGTCCAAGGTAGGACACTAGGAAGGGGTGGCTCTGGAAATCTGACCCCTGAGCAGAGTTCTAATCCCAGTGGCCACCTCCACATGAGGCGGAACAAGGTGCCAACAAATCCTGAAGAAGGTGAATTTCCTTGCGCCTCAAACCCCACAGGGACAAGGGTGAATTGGCCCAGGGAATTATGGAAGAAACATTTATTGCCGAGAACAAAGGTGCTAAGACGGCCAGCAGCTAAGTTAAATGCAAACGGAGCCTAACCTTTATCTATCCCACGATGTCGGTGAGGCAGAAGCCATTGGTTACCTTGGCGCCAGTGGGAAGGAAAAGTCGCTCCTGGTTTGGAGGAAAGAGAATAGGGAGTAGGTGTTTGAGCACCAATCCAGCCAGCTTCCTTCCTACCGCGCCTGACCCCAAGCGGGCAAGACACCTGAGCAAATACCCTTTCAAGTGGAGAACCGGTCTCCCCCTAAGGTCTGTGCCACTGTCCAGACTATGTTTGGAAAGGGCACGACCTGGAGACCACCACCCTGCCCCACCGCCCTGCAGAGGCATAGCTGGGATGCCCAGGGTCCGGAGGGCACAGCAGCGCAGCCCCCATCTCTGGGGGGGAGAGGTTGGCCTGGACTCCCTAAGCCCTGCATCCTTTAGGTCTGTGGCCAGGGCTGAGCCTGAGCCAGCGGTCCGGTCACCCTGAGGGCTGTCCAGGGCCAGGGCTGGGACAGGGTGCCTGCTGGAACGGAGGGGAAAACACCTCATGCCAAGGGGCAGCCATCAGGCGCCGTTCCTGCAGAAGACAGAGCCCGCTGTGTGTATGAGTAGAGCCAGGACGGCCCCTCCCATGTTTTTGCTTCCAGGAGTGGCCTCCTAGGCTGGCCTTCCATGCTCTGTGGTCATTGAACGCCCCAGGGGAGGGCAGGCTGGGAGTCAGGGAGCTCTGAACTCAGTAGTGACCTCAGGATCACTAGAATGCGAACAAATAGTTACTGGAAAGAGACCAGGACCTGTAAGCAAGCAGAACATGTTGAAAAGACAAGATTACGTTTTCCCTTGCAGAGTGGGAATGAGGACTCATCGAGGCAATTGAGTTCCATTAGCACAACACAGACAGCACCTCGTTTTTGAACATACTTGATTGATGATGGCCTCCCTCATTCCTGTTACTTAACACAAATTCATATATTCCTTGACGTTTGTGTCAGAAGTGAATCCATTTTCCTACATCATGTCTCCGTTATTGTGAGATCAAGACGACTAAAGGGCACTTAGTCTGATATCGAAGCCTAGTCCCTGTTCTCAGGGGTCAGCGAGACGGGGTGTGTCAGGGAGAGGGCTCTCCATCCTGCATTTCTCCTGACTCCCCCGAGAGTCCATGGGCTGGTCCAGACTCCAAGCCTTCACATAAGGGGTGTCACTGATAATTCAGAAATGAAGGTAGACTTAAATTCTTCTAGAAATACCCATGTTTTGTTTCCTGAGGTCACCGAATGCACCGTGATGCAGCGTGTCTGTGAATTTACACCCTCTGCCTTCTGCCGTATCATGTGCATTTGTCTGCTCTCTCTGCCCTGGAGCACATTTATAGACTTATCTGAAACCTGCAGCACTGAGATGGGATCTTCCACTCAGTAGGTTTCCAAGAGGTGCTGGTTAAGTATGTGGTTGTGAATGCATTCATTCCAGCAACGCCAAACATGTAAGTAAAAGGCACTTCCCATCCCAAACAAACACTGATGACACTGTTATTCTATGGTAGGATACTTGAAGTTACAATATCACTCTTCTTCTATGCTATCAAACCTTTCTGACGGGCTTTTACGTGCTCAGCTCAATTCATTTGGACTGATATTTGCTGAACATTCACTATGCTCCAGTATTAATTAGACATTGAGAGAATGTGTAAGAAAATGCTTATCTCTGTCAATCCTCACAGTTTCTTAGAATCTCATTGGGGAAGAAACAGCTTGTACCCATGAATTACATAATAAGATAAAGAAAAGTAAATGCTTAATGTTAAAATGAGTAGGATGGACACAGTCCACGAACACGAAGTGTTATGGCCTCGTCTCCCCTAGCATGCCCTGTGACCCCGACGACGGCTACTCTCTCAGTTCTCTTAGATGAATCCAAGGACAGCCTTTTAATTTCTCACAAATTGAAGTTGAGAGTCCCTACATACAATGGGAGTTTGAGGAGGGAGTGGTCAATGTAGCTGGAGTGATTCTCAGCGATCTCTTAAGGAAGGATGGCCGGAAGTGGCGGGCTCGAGGGAGGAGCGAGTTGGTGGGAAGAGCAGCTCATTGGGTGGAACGGAGCCATTGGAAGTGCTCTCTGAACTTCTTAAACATGCTGTAGGGTGTGTGTGTGTTGTTTCAGCACAGTCCTACCGTCTGTGGACACAATGTGACAGGTGTGTCATACAATACACTATGTACCGAAAGGTATTTGCAAAGGACTCCTGGCTCCTTCTCTTCCTATATGTGGGAGCACCTCGGGGTGCTCCTATTGTGACCCTTCATTTGCATGCTGTTGGGATGTCAGCACCAAAATCGGTTTCACCTCCACAATCCTGGCCTCCTTTTGTTGATGAACATGCTGAGTTAAAGCCTTGAAAAGAGGCAGCTCGAGGGATTAGGCAGCCTGACACAATTGAAATAGTTAAAACACGAGTGTCCTTGTTCTCCAGAATTCTGTATGTGCAATGTCCTCGACTCCCCCAGCTCCAACCATCATGGCTGGGAAGTGACACTCCTAAGGCACGTACTTCTTGCACTTTGATCAGTCAAGCTACAGAACATCATGGGGGTTAGCAGTTAGAAGCACCTTCGTCCAAGCCACGCACTACTTTTATTTTTTCACAGGGAGAGAAAATCCGTAGATCGATGTAATCATGTTGTCTTCAACCTGTCCCTTTATTCTGCAAGAACATTGTTGGCAATTTTCATTCAAAATCTTTTTTTTTTTTTTCTAATAGTTTTTCATCTCTGGGCCCTAATTACTTAGGTATGAGATGTTTGGACGAAGGGAGCTTGGTGTGTTCATGACAACCACTCTTTTGAAATGAGTGCTTGCATGCAGGCAGGGCTGAAGCTTGCCTTGTCACCGCCACGGGGCATGAGAGCATTTCGGAGGACTCGGCCGAGTGTAGGAAAAGGACACAAAGGTAGCTGGCCACGTCCTCAGGAATAATGCCAATACATGCGTGCATCTTCTTAATTTCTCCTTAATTCTGAACTCCACTTCTCATAGTAAATTGTAGCATAAATGTTTGTCAGGGCCTCTACCGATTTCCCTTTTCTTTGTAACATTGTATGACCTGGACTTGGAGAAGGTCAGGATACATCCTGGTACTTCAGATTGAATTCTGTCTATGTGCAGAAGCTGTATCTCTCTTGTCACGATCGTGTTTCACTCAGCACCCTTTCCGATTGAGTTGAATTATACGGAGCATCCAAATCAATAGGATAAAATCTCTGAAATGTAGCATGAGCACAATTGCATGGAGCCCACATTTCAGAGCCCATGTATCTCAATAGCATGAATTTCCAAATAAGGGTAGACAGAGCCTTCTGTCTGCTATTATTTTGCTCTCCAGCTTTTTGGTTTACCCATAGTTTGTCCTAAAAATTCAAGCATTCTTGCATAGCAAAATATTTCAAGAAAACCTTATCCACTCTTTCACCTAGGAGGCTGGGAACTTCAACCCGATGGCCATGTGGTTCACCCTCTTTCTTGGGGTCTGCACAGTAAGTCTTTGACTCAATCAGCCCTTCCTTTTTTTTTTTTTTTTTTAAGATTCTATTTATTTATTTGACAGAGAGATAGAGCACAAGGAGGCAGAGCGGCAGGCAGAGGGAGAAGGAGAAGCAGGCTCTTTGCTGAGCGGGGAGCCCGACTCGGGGCTTGATCCCAAGACCCTGGGATCACGACCTGAGCCAAAGGCAGACACTTAACCAACTGAGCCACCCAGATGCCCCTAATCAGTCCTTCCTAACGTACCAGGGGGTCTATTTTCTTGAGAATCTCCTTCAGAACCAGGCAGAGCACTGGAAACCACACAGGTCATTTCCCTGCTGGTGGAGAGGCACTCACTATATTTCAGAGGTGAGATTATGACACAGAGGACAGCGTGTCATTTGGTCCTGCCTCTGCCCTGGGCTCATTTTTAGTCTCCATCTTAATTATTACATTAAAAAGGGATAAAATTCCTTTTTAAAGACCCTCTGTTAGACATCTATGTGGTTTGGAGAAGATTCTCCACACACCAGCCGCACTCAGCCATGTGCTTGCACGCCCCCCCCCCAGAAACATGCAGCATTTAGGCTTAATCTCCCATTGTCTTGTAAATAGTCTCACCATCCAAATACTTGATGCATTAATTTTCTAAAACAGCAGTTGACACATTTTTTTTCTGAATAAATTATTCTGACACCATACAGAAAGAATATGTAGCTATTCAAGTTATGTATAATTTGTAAGTTTCAACTAAAAATTGTATTTTTATTTTTCTGTTGTCTTTACTGTTAGATTCAGTAAAAATAAATGCATAGTGCCCTCAAGCAGGGCATTCTCTCGTTCTGTATCATGTGATTAGGGTGGTAACACAATGGTCACCGCACGTAGGTCAGAAATCTCTCGACGCCGGGAATGCCGGCAGCAGCAATGTGCTATGGCCACGTTTCCTTCCAGCAGCCTTCTCCCCGCATTACGTGATACATCCCACAGCGCGGTCCTTAGGAAAAAAATGACATTTTAGAATGTGAGAGCATTGAGAAAGCCACCTGCAAAGAGCAGTTATAATGCCTGTTGGTGTGGTTTTGTAGTGAGGACTGAGGGGGGTAAAACTTCCTATTCCTGTCTTCAAGACACAGAAGGTGCTTGAAAAATATTTGCTACTTTCACAGCAGTTTCTTAAACCAATGTACATTTTGGGTATAGTTGGAATTATTATGATAATATGGGTTATAAGAAGCTTCTCTACAAAAAAAAAATATGAGGTCCCTTTGGTAAACAGATTTTAATGTTTGGAATAAAATTTGCTTAATGAATATGAGCTGATAGAGGAAAATCTTAATAAGCCTGATCATTGTGGTGGTGGCCTTTGCCAATGCTGGAATCAGATGGATCTTCTAGTGATTTGCTCAGCATGTGGAACGTGCGTAGGGCTCCCAGGGACGGGTGAGGCTGGGGTGGGGGTGCCCCCTCCTCAGGGGTAAGCAGTCCCCAAGGCGTGGCTTGCAAAGGGCCTCTCTCAACACGCCCCCTTCTGCTACTGTTACTGCTAAGCCCTCTCTCCTCATCCCCAACATTAGTGTGAATAGGAACCCAGAAAGATGGCCACTGTGAGAACCCACCATAGAAAATACAAACACATAACCTCTTAGTACCTGTATGTATATCCTGATTTCTTTCTGATCTTTCCTTTCATTTTCTCATGTATTACCTGCACTAACCCTGGGTTGCTAGGATCCACTCATCCTTTTCCACGTGCCAATGGAACCGCGTCTGACTCAGGAAGGGCATGGCTCAGGTAGCCGGCACCCCTGGAGCCTTCCGGTGGGCTAGTTACCCATAAGAAGCCTTCACCTTCACACATAGAGATATCGACTTTCCTTCCGTTTATATGATCACTTGCAGAATAAGGTGTGGATTCCCACTGAAATTATTCTTCAAGAGGGCAGGTCTTTCACTGGTTGTTGAACAAAATAGAAGTCTGCCTTTGGGGACGTAGGGTCTCCTTACTTTCCCCAGCTCTGCGTCAGAGGACCGCACCTTCTCTGTGTCAGTAGACGCCCTGCCCTCATGAACAGATTTAAGAAAATATGTGACGGACTCACAATGCTCTCACATACCTCGCTGTCCTGAGTGTGCGTCTGGCCTGGCTGGTCCCCTTCAGGGGATGTCTTATGGCGTCATCCAGGGAATCAAAGAGCAGAGAATGCATTACATGAATCGTAAGAACCCTAAAGCAAGCTAGGGTTTGGATCCAGCACCTCTGGGACTCCGAGTCCCCCTTTCCACTAGATCACAAGGTGTCCTTGCACAGAGAACGCAAATCTGCTCTGTGTTCACACCAGCGTGGGTCTCCTGTGGGCCGACTAAACTCATTTTTCAAAGGGGCCACAACCCCTCAGAATTATTTAAAATTTAGATTCAAGATAACAGATACACAGAAGATTCCTGGTGATGGGCTTGCTTTCCATATTTCATGTTTGCAGACCTCTGGGGGTCTTCCATTTGTCCTGGGTGTTATGAAGCCCCGTCCGTGAAGGGGGGCTCTCAGCACCACCGAGAAGAGATCTGAGGGGTGAATGTGTTTAGCTGTGCCTGGTTTCCCTGGCAACAGACATCCATAGCTCTCTCGAGTGACCTACATGTTTAAGCTGTCTCTGTCATCCAAAGAAGAGAGGATGCATATGGCCATTAAATCATTAATTCTAGGGACGCCTGGGTGGCTCAGTCGGTTAAGCGGCTGCCTTCGGCCCAGGTCATGATCCCAGGGTCCTGGGATCGAGTCCCATATCGGGCTCCTTGCTCAGTAGGGAACCTGCTTCTCCCTCTCTCTTCCTCTGCTTGTGCTCTGTCAAATAAATAAAATTAAAAAAAAAAATCATTAATTCTATTTCAGCCACTAGCAACTGAGTGTTTACACTTTGCTGCAAAATAAAAGAAAATCAAGTTTCTGCATCAGAAACCGTCACTACAAAAAGCCATCCTTAGAGGCTGCCCTTATGATGAACTTTGTAGGATGTCACACTATCTTTCATTTTAAAGATTGGCCAAATGATGAAATTAGTAAGAAAAATCTGAGTAAACTGAAAACGATGGCTTTCTTCCTCTTTGTGAAGAAATTAAGCTCTTGTGGGTTTAGAATGGCCACGGGAACATCCCACATCCTTTTAGTGGAGCATTTTTGCAGAAAGAACTCTCCGTGCTGTGAACCAGGCTGAGTCATAGCAACCCGAGAAGTCAGTGCCTCTTTTGAATTTTCTAAAAGGTTAATGTTAATTGCCTTAAACCTTTGGACCCTAGTTATTTTCCATCACAAAAGATGAAAGTAGGAATTATTATATTAGAGGCAATTTTCTCAAACATCAACCCTTATAAGGTGAGCAATCCACCATCATAATTAAAAGTATGTATCCAGTGTTTAAATGTGCATTCTAACATGCTTCCAGGGTCCAGACTGACGTAACTGAAGATGGGGCTCCTGTCTTCGGACATGACTGGTGGCACTTCCCACAGAGATCAGAACGAGACTTCATCAGTACGGAATCTATTGTTTGTACCCTATTCGTCGCAAGCTCTTCAATCAACCCACAGTCTTGTATTTGGCCCTACTCTGTGCCAGACAAAATTCCAATATTGTAGGGTGAAGAAAAAAAATGCGCTGTGATCTCTGCTCTCAAGAAGCACATAGCAGACCCTTCAGGAATGATTTCAGGAGGGAAGGCCACGCGGAGAGCATAGTTGGGGTGGCAAGGGTGAAAGAAATCATGAGCACTTGATGTGGTAGGTGATCCTGAGACTCCCATCCAGGGGGCTATTTACTCGTCCAGTGGATACTTGCTGTTCACCCACTGGGTTTTTAGCACTTTTTGATCTATGCCTTCAAGACCACTCTTAATTAATAAGCTTATGAACAGCTCAATTTTTTTTTAAGATTTTATTTATTTATTTGACAGAGAGAGACACAGTGAGAGAAGGAACAGAAGCAGGGGGAGTGGGAGAGGGAGAAGCAGGCTCCCCGTGGAGCAGGGAGCCCGATGCGGGGCTCGATCCCAGGACCCCGGGATCATGACCTGAGCCAAAGGCAGGCGCTTAACGACTGTGCCACCCAGGAGCCCCTCAATTTTTAAATAAGTTGAATTTATTGAGACAGTGCATGAGGAAAGTCAAAACAATGTCCAAATTCGGGAAGTAAAGATCCCTGGGTTTTGGGACAGTTAATGAACAAACAAGATAATGAGCGTACTATTTAGGAATGGGGAGGTGTGGACTAGACAGAGCATGGCGGAGGGTAAACCAGTATTGGAACAGCTCTAGTAAGTGAATGCAGAGAAATTACCACAGTATTTCCAGAGAGCAAAGGGCCCCAACTGCCCCAACAGCAAGAGGTGTAAGGGTAAGACACAGGGTAGGAAAGTGAGTCAGTGCCACATTTGGGAGGTCATTCCATGATCGACCAGCTTGCTGCAACTCAAACTGGGGAACCACAGAAAGAATTAAAATGGGCAACGTAATGTGTGGATTTAAGTTCAAATCTGGCGCATCAGAGGTGCTCAGCTGATGCCTGAGAACGCAGGGGTTCCGATGGAGAGGCCCCACATTAGCGTACTCATAAAGAAATCTGCCTTCAAAAAATAACCATGAGGGACGCCTGGGTGGCTCAGTCGTTAAGCATCTGGGCCTTCAGCTCAGGTCATGATCTCGGGGTCCTGGGATCAAGCCCCATGTCAGGCTTCCTGCTCAGCGGGGAGCCTGCTTCTCCTTCTCCCTCTGCCACTCCCGTGCTTCTTTTCTCTCTCTCTGTTGCAAATAAATAAATAAAATTTTAAAAAGATAACAATTAATCGGTTTGGGGATACTTGTGGGAATTGGGAAGTATGTGAACAATGAAAGACAATAAATCCTGGTTGATGGTACTGTAGACTTTAACAGCATTCTTTACTTTCCTGATGGGGTAATACGTGGGCGTGTGTGTGGATGGCCCTGCTGTGCTAAGCTGCAGACTCTGGGTCAGTGGGTCCGTGTGAGGTCCGGGATTTGGAATCCTAGCAGTTGCCTGGAGGCGTCCTCTGAGCCTCCCTCACCTGGAAGGCTGAAGCTGCCCCGCAGACCGAGCAGAGGGTCCCCAGGGCTGGTCGCTGGGGCAGAGTCGTGGCTCCGCAGGGGCAGAGGGAGGCCTTGGGTAAACTCCGGTCTCTGGTGTAGACACCATGAGTAAGAAGAAGGAAACCTCCTGCGATGTGGGATAGCAAAAGGACCTTGCCCAGAGTCCAGTCCCCTTGCTTTAGAAAGATGGAGGGTACCCCGCTGACTGTCGCCCTGCACCCACACCACCCAGAACGTGAGGTTAGTCCCACACGTGGGTGAGGAGACCTGGGGAAGCAGAAATAAGCCGCATACCTGTGAAAACCATCACAGCTCCTCAGCCAGGACCAGCGCACCCACCCTGTTGCCTTCCCTTCCATGTCTCCACCCGTCTGTCTCCCCTCCTGTCCATGTGGTCGCATCCCTTGCTGGCTCCTTCCTGCCTAGAGAAGGTCAAGGTCATCCTCCCTGAGGCACCCCGTGATGCTCGCCCTCCGCCCCAGCCCACCGCACCGCCCTGGGCTCCGTGCCTTCTGCCTGGCGCCCACTGAGCTCCTGGACGTGGTGGTGTCTACGTTCACAGCTTCTACCACCACGGACTCGTGCTCCTGACAAACCTTTCCTGGGCTCCCCCTTCCTCTGGACATCTCAAAATTCCCACATTGCTTTTCTGAGGGAAGTCCCCCACCAGTCAAGGCGTGGTTCACCATCCAGCCTCTCGTGAGCCCCCCCACCACCACCCTCCAGGTGGAACCGGTCACACTGCTCACCACCCCGTGATACCAGTTTAATAAGATCATTACCTGAATGACTCGTTCAGAAGATTTTTAGTAAATGCACACGGGAAACTTGCTAATAGTATTTTCCAGTTTTTATCGTTATTTATTTCTCTCCCTTCTAGAAAATGTGAACCTCTCCTGGGAAGAAAAAAACCTCAACACATATGTGATACCAGTAATTCCTATGGCCACTGTTATTTTACTAGCAGTCTAGTCATATGGGGTAGAGTCATCTGGCAGGATGGCTTAGGTCACCGGGAGAACGAGCGAGCCGCACTCAGCCTGTTCGCGGAGCCCCTGATCTGTGCTGTGATGTTAACACCAGCACCTGCCTTGCGAACGTCCATGAGGCTCACACAAGTCTGTCTGTAAACGATGTGCTGCAGAGCAATGCAAATACGTCGTGCCTGTTATGATCCCCCGAGTCCTGTGCGGCGGCCGATGGACGCCCATACGCTGTTTCCAGTGACGTGAAACAGAACCACGGGCCGGCTGTGGTCCTGTAGGCCTCGATCTGATGGTAATGCGGCAGGATTTCCCTGCCTTTAGGACCCGCGGCTCTCCGCCGCGCCACTTCGAAGGATGAGGAGGTGGACCAGACGAAGAGTAGTGGGCAGCAAAGCAAAGTTTGCTGAGCAACAGTACAAAGCTCCCGGGGAGGGAGGGGACCCGAGGGGGTTGCCCCTGGGGTTTCTAAGTTTAGGGGTTTTTATGAGCTCTTTTGCGGAACTTTCTTAAGCCGTCAGGGTGTGCTGAGTGGTGCCAGGCAGGGCTTTGGTCACGCATCTGTCTACCTATTAGGTTCATGTCCACGTGCTAGTGGTCTTTCTTGCTGACCTCTGGGGTCTAATGTCTTAACTGCCCCTGGCCCGTGATATCCACAAATGCCTTGTGGTTGATTGTTTTCTTTTAGGACATTTCGCACAAGTCATTTCTGCAAGGGCTGCGAAGCAGAATGTCAGCATGGTCGGGTCTGAGCTGCCGAACAGGATGTCGGTGCTGTTTGTCTTAGCTGTCCTGACTCCGTATTTCCTTGTTGGGGACCCCGACCCTGACTATCTGTGCAACTAACTCCTAACAGCGGGTACAGTGGATGACGAGGCAAAGGCTCACAGCATATTTTAGAGGGAGGTACATCTGTTTTTTCTCATTTTCTTACTTAAAATGGAAGGAACTTAAAAATAAGAAGAAATTAATGATGCAGGGGATATTCTGGTAAGCTAGATTAGCTTTGAAGGCAAAAGGCGGGGCTCTAGTGAACTAGCTGTAAGAATCTGATATAAAACAAGTAAACACTGAGAGAGACTGGTACACTGAAATTTTTATTGTTAAGTTTTGCAAACTGCAAAATTAAGAGGATTCCAAGATGATTGTTGATGCATCAATAGCAATTTTATATTCCAGTACTCGAAGGGAATAACTAACCTATTGCTTCAATGCCAGAAAAGGTTTCAGGATGGGATTTGAATGGGTGTGTTAATACTATGCTTGCTCTTGAAGTCAAGAAGCCAAATGCTATGAAATTAGATGATCATCTTTTTGGTCTGAGGCCCTCCTTTCATTCTTAAAAACTACTGAGGATCTCAAAGTAATTTTGTTTGTGTGAGTTACATCAAAAGTGACGAAGGTCCTCTAGGCAAATATCATACCCAGAAGAGAAGAGATTAAATAAGATAGTTTTTTGCTCCAAATAGAACAAAAATGTGCAAATTTACATTAAGCAAAAGGAAACTTTGAGCCAATTGTAAGATGACCTTAGAGAAAAAGAAATGCGTTCCCTTAAACTAAAAATTCAGCATCTAACCCGCTTCTTTCCTTATTTCTTTACTCAAGTGTTGAGGCATTTTCACATTTAAGTAGGCATTTAAAGCATGCTTTGGAGAATGAGAAGTGGGGAGGAGAAGGCTGGGCTGACGTTTGCACAGACACCCTCCGTGGGGCACATGTTCTCGCCGGGAGCACCGACTCAGGAAGGACCACTTCCTGGGCTGACCCCAGCAGCAGGCCCCACACACCGCCCGCTGTGTTACTCTGGAAGCTGACTGGGTATCAGAGCTTCCGCTTTGGATAGAATTCTCTTTCATTTACCAAGCAATTCGACTTCCTCCACCGAACTGGCCATGCCATAAAAATAAACCGTATTTGATTCATTTATCACCAAGGAAGTCAAGTCCGGTTGCTAGGCATGGCTTTGTTGCCACAGATTCCACACTGAGAGCCTGCCTTGGTTATTAAGTTACCTTCATCCCCAATTAACACTGTGCAGCCAGGTCTGATGTTGGTTGGAACACAGCTTTGCTTTTGATGAGGATCTCTGATATTTGCTGGCTATATTCACTTTCTTCAATTTGAGACTCCTCAATGAGTAAAAATAACCATAGTTTGGGGGCGCCTGGCTGGCTCAGTTGGTGGAGCGGGAGACTCTTGATCTCGGGGTTGTGAGTTCAAACCCCATGTTGGGTGTAGAGATTATCTAAAAAAATAAAATCTTGGGGCAGCCAGGTGGCTCAGTTGGTTGAGCGGTTGACTCTTGGTTTCAGCTCAAGTCATGACCTCAGGGTCATGGGATCGAGCCCCGAATTGGGCTCTGTGCTCAATGTGGAGTCTCCTGGAGATTCTCTCTCTGCCCTTCTCCTCCCCACACTCCCACACACACACACGCTCTCTCTCTCAAAATACAATGCAATACAATACCACAAAATCTTAAAAAGCAAACTATAGTTTGACCAAACTGCTAAGTAATTTCCCTGTACTGTGGTCCCCCCTTTATCCCTGGGAGGTGATGTGGGAAACAAAGGCAGAAGGAAATATAGATCAAATTAAATGTGCTTATAACCTGCCGCCCATTGACAAATACTTGAGGCAGGCAGAGTGTAATGTTCCTCCTGGAAACTTCCAACTGTCTTGACATCAATGCCTTGCTGGAGGGAAAAACAACCTTAGCTTGACAATAGCCAGGCCTCCAGTATCCTGTCACTCTTCTTCAGAATATGAAAGTCCATTTGGAAACCTCCCTTTGTGTTTATCACCCCAACTCAAAAATATGTAATCAGCCATTCCTCACAACCCCAGGGCATCTGTCCTTTCTGCCCACAGGTCCTGTCCCCATGCTTTAATAAAACCACCATTTTGCACCAAAGACATCTCAAGAATTCTTTCTTGGCTGGTGGTTCCAGATCTCACCACTTCAAACCACATCATGACAATGTCTTACCACATTGTTCCTGACCACATTATCCTAAACATTTAAAACCTGTTTTCCAAATGAATAAATGTTTAGCAGTGCTTTGGACAAACATCCAAAAGCTGGATGGATTTTTTTCCATTCCCTAGAAAGCTCAGTCTTCAACAGCCGAGGAGCATCCAGAGTCCCCTAATGTAACACCCAAAAAGGCCAGGCTACCGTCGAAACTCAGTCTTCGTACCAGGGATGGGCAAAGCCATGACTGGGATGGGAAACTACATCAAGGAAAGTGGACGCCAAAAAAAAAAAAATCAGAAGTTAGGATGATCTGGCGAGGATCTTAAAGCAGCGTCGTGAATAATCAATGAATTATTCAATCAATCAGTCCCCAGTAGAGTCCCCAAAACAAACACAAAGTGGACGAGCTCAACAAGAGACAAGTCCTAGAAAATGACCAGATGGAAACTGTGGAATTGGGAAATAGAGGAGCTGCAGGAAAACCTCGCGGGGTGCCCTGGAAACCCTCCTGTTTGCAGAGTGGGAATTGAAGCTAATGTTGCCGGGAGGTGGTGGGAACTAAGACGGCTCAAGTGAGTTACAGGACAAAAGCGCCATGGGGGTGAGGGTACAGAGCCGGGCCACGGCTGCTGGCGGCTCTGGGTCACCTGCCTGAATTCATCCTGTAGCGCTGGGGCTAAGCCAGCGTTTCCCGCATGGTAGGTTGGCTCTCACCTCCAGCGCTGCCTAGTCCTGCCCACCCCAGCATTTCTCACAAAAGACATCTGTGCCCTCTGACACGACCTCTTGTTGGGGAGAAATGGAAAAGGCATTGGAGAGCCTAAAATGGTCACACTCCGAGTGACATCCTGGGGTGGGTCCTGCATAGAGTTAGCTAAGATTTCTCTGGGGAGCCCAGTTGATAGGGTCGCCAGAGAAAATACAGGATGCCCAGTTAAATTTAAATTTCAGGTAAAAGATAAATATTCATTTAGTAGAAGATTGTCCCAAATATTTAGTATCAGCATTGGATACGTTATACTAAAAGTTATTAGAAGCGCAAGGAGCAGAAGACGTTGGGGGCCGTCCGCGATGGGCAGCTCTGCTGTCTGTGCCGGGGGTTACCGAGCACGCACCGTGCCAACCAGGCCCCCGGCGAGGGTCCGCTTCAACCCCGTGCGCAGCTCCGGATGCGCGTTATCGTCACATACGGCGCAGACACACCGACGGGAAAGGGACTCGCCTTCTGCGCCCGGAAACCTAGACCCGGACCGAAGCCACCTGCTCTCCTCCCTGCGTTTTACCGCTGTGTCTGCTGTGTTGGGAACATTGCAGACAGGACAGCAAATCGTCCCCCGTTTCTCCTGATGGTCCCAAGCCACCGAGAAGATGTAAAGATTAAGAATAGCAGACATATGTGCTTTTTATTTTAGAGATGCCATTTCCCCGATTCAAGATGCATGACCTTTACATTCTTAAACTTAGAAGGAACCCAGAAATGGGCTAATTCTAACACAAATTCCTTGTATTATGGTTTAAAACACAACACTCAGAGAGGGCTGGTGACTTGCTGAAAGTCACAGGTGGTCAGTGGAATGACCGCCCGGAAACAAGACCTCCTGGTTCCTATAGAGTAACTTCTCCCAAAATTATGATTCACGGGCCCAACCGCTCCAAATGCTCTTCAGCAAGTCCCAGGGAAAAGCCAGCAGGGAGAGCAGGGGAGAGTCAACCTGGGAGTCGCAGGCTTCATGGAGGTCGGGGTGTGAGGCTCCCGTTCACGGTGCCCTGGAAACCCTCCTGTTTGCAGAGTGGGAGTTGAAGCTAATGTTGCCGGGAGGTGGTGGGAACTAAGACGGCTCAGGTGAGTTACAGGACAAAAGCGTCAGTGTGAGATGCAGGGGGCTTGCGCCCAGTCCCAGTGGGGTCCGGGTTACGGTGGCCAGTGCACGCCAGCCCGAGGGCGCGTCCCCCGGCTGTGCAGCCCCCCAGCTCCGTTTCCCGCGGTCGGAGGTAAGCTCGCCTCCTCCATGGCTGAGCCTGCTACTTGCCTGGCGGGCTCCGGGGTTCGGATTTCAATCTGCTTCTTTGTCACAAAGATAACAGCCCCAACGCCGCAGCAATCGTAATTTCTGTCCCAGACTTCCAAAGCTCCTGCCTGACACTCGGGGTGAGGTCGTCCCTGCTCCTGCACTGAATTTAGAAGCTGCAGTTTCCTTGCGTACGGATACTTCTTTACCAATGTCGCTGCTACTAAGTCTGGAGATTAAAGTAAGTGCATTTCTCCTTCTGCAAAGTAAATGCCAATTTTTTTTTTTAAGATTTTATTTATTTATTTATTTGACACAGAGAGAGATGCAGCGAGAGAGGGAACACAAGCGGGGGGAGTGGGAGAGGGAGAAGCAGGCTTCCCGCGGAGCAGGGAGCCCGATGCGGGGCTCGTCTCAGGATCCTGGGATCATGACCTGAGCCGAAGGCAGACGCTCAATGACTGAGCCACCCAGGCGCCCCATAAATGCCAATTTTTGACTCCTAGTAAAAGCTTTTCTCCAGTTCCACACCCTGCAGAAAGGTGAAAGAAAGTCCCTGCCCTGTGCAGAAAAGCAGGCTAAAGGTCCATCACGCCTTGTCCGATGGTGTTAGAAACTAGTTGCCACGTTCTCGGTAAATGAAAAGTCTCCTAAAAATTAAAATTATATTTCTAGAGCAGCAAACAAACATTTTGGGTACTTAACTGCAAAGATATGTTGTTTCTCTAATTCAAATACTGAATCCATCTAAAAGGATTATATTCGGCACTATAAAAATTTCATTGTTCTTCGCACTGGCTATTATAAAGGATGGAATAAATATCAAACATAGGTAACTAAAATGGAAGATTTCAGGAAAATAGAGTGTCATTTTCCCTGGTTTGATTGTTTAAAAAGCGCAATTAGTCTTTGCTGTTTTGGACTTCTTACAGTTTTTTTAATACATTTAACCATGTAATGTTTTCCAGAAAAGATCTAGATTCACTTAACTTCATTTTAAAGTCATCTCAGTACCTCATAATCGTTCTTAAAAAGGCTTATTGTCCTTTTCTTCAGTCACTAATTGTCAAATGACATTTGTGAGCAAAAAATGCCCAGAGGACCAGGAATATAAATGATACCACAGGGGTATCACAGGAGAAAGGAGGTTGATTCTTAGCCTAAGTAGCACTAGGGAAACTCCTTTGTCCTACTAATCAAGGTCTCGTGTCTCAGTGCAGAGGGCGGGAGGGTGCTGCTGGGTGGCCCTAGAGGACAGACACAGGTGTCCTACTAATCAAGGTCCCCTGTCTCAGTGAGGGGGGCGGGGGGTCGTGGCTGCTGGGTGGCCCTAGAGGACAGACACAGGTCGCGCCGCAGCGGGGGCCCGACGCGGACGGCCTAGGGGACGGAGCCTGAAGGACACGACCGGAGAGCAGACAGTCTGTGGCTGGGAATGGCCTCTGAAGACAGCTCTAGAAGGGGCCCTGAGAGGCCAGGGGAGGTCCGGTAAGGGCACATGATCCATCTCAGCGTGATAAGTGACGAGCCGAGGTCCCTGAAAGCCGAAGCACTTCGCAGAGCCACCAGACGGCAGGCAGTTCCAAAGGACGCATTTAGCAAGGACTGCGACACGAGGACGACTTCCCGTCTGTGAGCACCTGTCCTTCCAGGAGACAGTTTTAAAGTAAGATGCCATCAGGTTCTATTGGCACTTGACCTCTTACCTCACGGTCTGTTTTGCAAGAACTCCGCCATCAGCGGTTTCCTCCTCAGAAGAATTCCTGAATTCCTGGCCCTGCGGTCCTTGCTTGCCACGTTGGAAGTACAGGATTCCACGGAGGGATTGGACGTCGGTCTGGGAAACGGACACCCAGCTCTCCTGGCACGTTGTTCACAACGATCTTCCCTCTCCTGACAGGCCTCGGAGCAAACTTCTCTGTCCTCAGGTTGCCTGTCAACAGAACAATGATGACGGTGTTTCTGTGCAGCCCTTCTCAGAACCTTGATGTTCAGTGGAACACAACTGAGGAACACTGGCTCTAAGGTTTTTTGTTGTTGCTATTTTAATCACACAAACGTGTTCTGCTTAGAAAATGTTGTACAGTGTCCAATCCCATGGTTTGGATTTTTATAACTAAGATTTAACTGTACTAGGAAAAATGTATATCTATATCTACAAAAATATAGATGAATATTCAGTAAGGGTTCTAAACAAGACAGTAGGTTCAGCAGCCAAGAGATACTGATTATATTACTAAGACCTGGAATGTAGGCTTTGGCCATATCTCCACTAATAAATGTAATTTACCATAGAGAAACCAGACAAAAATGAATGTTTCTTTTGTATTAATAAGAAAAAGTGTTCATTAATATTTATGTCAGCAAACAATGAATCATGGAACACTACATCAAAAACTAATGATGTAATGTATGGTGATTAACATGACATAATAAAATAAAAAAAATATTTATGTCAGTTAGTCAAGCTTCTCCCAAATATTTAGAAACATGGGATTCATATATAGTCCTGTTTCCAGGCCTCAGATTTCTGCCTTAAGTCTGTGGGTAACATTTTTCTCTTAAAAAACACTATCATTTTGCCTTCCTTTCATCATTTGTGGTTTCGTGCTGTTTCTTACCTGTAAAATACCTTTTTTATTTTTAAAAGATTTTATTTATTTTTTTAAGAGAAGAGGGAGAGAGGGAGTGAGCTTGAGCAGGTGGAGGGACAGAGAGAGAGGGAGAAGCAGACTGTCCGCTGAGCAAGGAGCCCAATGTGGGACTCGATCCCAGGATCCAGGATCATGACCAGAGCCAAAGACTGACGCTTAATGGACTGAGCCACCCAGGCACCCCTCACCTGTAAGATATTTTGCAGGGCTCTGAAAGTATCTGGAAGTAGAGCTCTGAAAAGAAAAGATAAATCGGATTTTAATATAATAATAATAACGGTAAGAGTGCCTTGTTGTTATAAACCTTTGTTATTTCAAAAGTGTTTTCAAATGACTTATGAGGATGATTCTTTGCTGTGTGCAGTTGAATCGTGTGAACTAATTGTTAAGGCATTCATGCAACACGGGACAGATTAGGTACACGTCCATGTTACAGCTGAGCTGGGTGTGGTCAGAGGGGAGTCCGTTCTGCTGTCCACTTGAGCTTCGCAGACCGTGCTCCACGGGTTTGTTAACACCTGCCCTGACCTCTTCCTCCCAGAGGTGGTTTTTATGCACAGGGCCACTACAGTGTGTGGTTTAAGAAATAACCACCTGGAAAAGAAATACACTATTTCCCTCAGCGGTCAGTTTCAGACCTCAGGTGAAATCTGCAGTGGCGCTTGCCCGTGGCGGTCGAGGCTCCAGCTTCCTTGCAAGTGTCCGCACTGCGCCATCGCCCTGATGCCCCGTCCTCCCAAACTGCCCTGCTGACCCGTGAAACCCCTGGGCGCTAACTTGTGCCATGTATCGGGGGTCACCAGCTTATGCTCACTTGCTTTTCTCTTGCCTATTGAACACAAGCTTGGAATTTAAAACAAATGAATTCTTTCTAAGAGCGTCTAAAGGAGAGAGAGGTACATTAAAAAGGCATTTTGCTTAGTATCTCAACAAACTCAGTAGCAATCAAGCGTTTTCACGAACACATAGCATGCTTTGATTCCACTGTCTTGACCAGTTCTACGATTACGTTACAGGTAGAAAAATATCAAATAATCATCTAGTCCATCCTTCTAAACGAAGCAGAGAGCTAAAATGACTTTGATGGAAGTCTGGGACACAATGCAACTCGATCTCTGGTCTCCTAAGGTCATTTTAAATTCAAAACGAATTGCTAATACTGTAGATTTAGGATGAGCATTTTACCAAGTCATTTGCCTGTGCATATCTACGTTTGGTATCACAATGTATAACAGAGTAAGCCAGGAAACAGCAGTATTTCTCATCTGGAAAAGTAGCATTTATAGGAGATAACACATACTCCTGGAAGTGAGTTCAAAGAAAAAATTAGCATATGGAAGGTGACCTGCTTAAATCATATGTAATTAAAAAATATGACATATAATGCATGCCAATAGACCACATTCTCATGCAGACTGATTGTTGGTGCTCAAGAAGACCTTTCTCTGAGATACTAACTTTGTATAAGACAATGAAAACCACCTGCATCAACATCAGCCATCAATAGAACTGATGAGCATGTCTAATTGCACATTTTAATGGGCCCAATTTAAATATTTCATAAAACCTTTATTCATTTTTTACTGAATATTCCTTTTTGAAGTCTGGAACAACTCCAATATACAAATCTATATCCCTCAGTGGATAAGCTCATTAAGAAGTTTGCTAGTCAGGGGTGCCGAGGTGGCTCAGTTGGCTCTGGTCATGATCCCAGGGTCCTGGAATCAAGCCCCATGTTGGGCTCCTGGCTCAGCAGGGAGCCTGCTTCTCCCTCTCCCTCTGCTGCTCCCCCTGTTTGTGCTCTCTCTCTCTCAAATAAATAAAACCTTGAAAACAAAAAAGACTTTTGCTATTCAAAATTCAGATCTGCACCAAGTTGCTTCACTAAGTATTTCCCGAGGCCCTGCTGTGGTTGAGGTACTGGGCGGGCAGGGGAGTGAGGCTCATCCCAAATCTTCAAGGCGCTTTTACTATCATTGGACAGTGAAAGTATGTGCAAAAGTGCGTTAAATGCAAAGCAGAGGAAGTGGGTTTTCTCCAGAATGTAGTTCTCTATTAATCAGCATCCACAGGAGGGTGAGTAGGAAGCCCGTTCTGGGCAGATAGGTTTAGAGCAGTCAAGCTTCACCAGCCCATGCCTGCAATCCGGCCTAGTTCTTCTGTGCCTGAGGGATAGCATGGTAACTAAGCCCTTGGCAAGATAACGTGCCAGAGGCAGTTTCGATGAAATGGAATCCTTCATGTTTTAACAGGAGAATGTCATCCATCCTGAACAATTTCTTACAAGCAAGGAAGTGATTTTGCCTGAAAGAAAAGCAGCCCAAATGAAAACCTTGGAAATGCCAAATCCATTTTCCTGGACTTCTCAACCTAGATTATTAAGTGAAACAAAGAAAAGTAATTTCGTGGTGTTCCAGTTACTCAATACAACCCAAACACAACCGAATTGCTAAATTGCTGAATTAAAAATATTTCCCTATTGCCAGTGAGTGATAAAGATCAGTTTTGAAGGTAACAGTGTGCTGTTAAAAATGGGGACATTTCTCTGTTATTGTCTTGCTGTGTTGTTAACATTCTAGTAACTAGACACCTCATTCCCGCTGCCACAGCCTGAAATCACAATGAGCAAGAAAAAGACTTCCATACCACCGGCCAAATCACTGAATACTCCCATGCCTCTGTTTAAACACATGTAGATGTTTTTTTTGTTGTTGTTTGTTTGTTTGTTTGTTTTTTCACGTAGATGTTTTTTAAAAGTCAAATATTAGTCAGTATATATGTATACTTTTTCAGATATTGGAAATTCCCCAGTTTAGGCTTGAGCTGGAAACTTAGACCCCTCAAGCAACAATCAAGTGAACACGGCACTCTTAGACACAGACCCCAGCGACTCCGGGGCGGGTCTGATGGAAACCCACCTGCCACCCTCTGCCCTCTGGGAGGCAAATATGCCAGTAGCAAAACCGGAAGATCAGTTTGCCTTAAAGTTGACTATTTATCAGCATTTCCTGCCATGCATTGGTAGGAAAGTAAAACCTGACTGGGCAGTGATTTCCATGGGGATTTCCGACCACGACAGAAGTGGCCACAAAGATACACGCCACCCTGCTTCCAGCTCTATGCAAGAGGCGCGGAACATCCCCGAGTTCTCTGCTACCGAATCTCTATTTTCCTATGCACCTCTGTCCTCTGGGCATAAATGCACAACTTAAGAGTTGCCTGTGCGTCATGTGAGGGATGGAGAGGGAGCAACACAATAAATACATGGATTAAAATGTGCTTGTTGAGGGAGAGACCAGTCTGGAAGAGCTCAGCCCTCGTTAAGTGTTGACATTTCATTCATCGGCAGATACCATCTCCTCTGGCTTTGGCGCATCCAGGGTCCCCGTGTTTTGGGACACAGCACAGACACTGTCCCTCATGGCCACGGGCTCTGTCCACACTGGCCTTACTTGTCCTGTGGTGCCGTGGCTTAGTGTGGAGCCGTCCCAGGTGCTGGGGATGCTGGGGGTCCTCAGGTGCGCTGCTGAGTCACCTGGTCATGGCAGTGCCTCTGCACAGGAACGGAACCCCTCACATGCCCCGCACAGTCTGCTGTGATTTCAGCAAATGCCTCGGGTGGAAAAGCAGTGAGAGTTTATAAAACCAAATGCACAATTTGAATTAGCTTCTTAAACATAAATTGCATGAATTTATCTAGGAAGGAGGGTTTATAATTACTATTTAACTCAGGAAGAAAGAACCTCTCAAGACACTAACAAAAATGTTTCACTTAGCTATTGTATTTGTTTGATTTTTAGGTTACACTAAGTTGGGGGACATAGAAAAGGAGCAAGTGAGTGAGAATAACTAAGGGAGATGACATTATAAAATAATGTGGTGAGTCAATTCGACTTATGAGTATGGGAAATGATGTGAACAGCATGTGTATAAAAATATAATTTTTTTGTCAGACCTTATTATGCCTAGCAAATGAACATGGCACAGAAATGTTAATGTGAGTGTGAACAATGCAAACTGATGAGCTTTGTTATTATTGTTTTCCGTAATTTTTGAGATGACTAAAGATAAAAGCACAAATAGCAAATAATTTGAAAATGAAAAAGTGCACAAAGATGTGAAAAATTCATAATACTAACAACAATAATGCTGAATGAAATAATTATTATGATTAAGCATTCATTGTAGATCAACTAATATTGTTTGGCGTTCATTATTTCTAGACTATTACGTTTTAAGAGAAATACTCAAAGAAAGTAGAATCCACAATCTAGCCCTCAGAGTTGTTCTGTTAAAAAATGAAATGGGGCAGAGAAATGTAGTTTGTGACAATATTTTTTTCGTATCAAAGGAGCAAGGAGCGACAAAGATGCCAACTCTTCATTTCCTTTACTAAGTTATCAAAACTTCAGGGCCAGGATGCCTCTAATCTCAGAATCCACTTTTTGAAGAGTAAATTATAACATGAATGATGCTCTGCAGCAAAGTGTTTGTTTTCTTTGAGCATGATTAAAGAGGACATTCATCTGAAGTTTATTAGCTACAAAAAGAAATTAAACTGTGTCTTATATCTTGTATAAGAGGGTGAATGGGGATAATGTGGGGAAAACAGGAGGCATTTTAGAAAGCAGAGGAGGCGTGCCCCTGACTGCTTCCATGAGGGTAGTGCGAGAAATGTTTGTAGCTTGGAGCCTGGGAAAGTGGGGCAGAATCCTAGGGTCCAGGGATGCAGATGGCAGAGTTGAGGAGACATAGACCAGCTTGCTGGAAACCCGAATAAGAAAACAGGGAGAAGGAAGAAACAAGGACAAGGTAAAACCAGCCAGCAAATATCCACACAAGATGTCCACGGCTGGAGGGAAAGAACCAAAGATGAGGAGTAAGCCTGCCCATGGGGAACGCCCAAGGCTGGTGTAGAAGTTGTGGGAGTATGTTCCAAAGAAGCAAAGTTCTTGCTGCCAGACTAACTTTAATCCTAGGCTCACGTGGGACAATGTGACAAGGACAACCTCTATCCCCTCTACTGTGTGAAATCTCTTGAGTCACTCCCTCACTACCAGACACCGGCAATCCATTTCACCTGGTAAAGACTCTCTAAGGATCACAGATGACTAATATCTGGGACATATTACTTATGCAGGCATCCAAAACCAGATGGCAATGTAGAAGGGAGAACAGCGTTGACACTGACCCTTCTCTTGTAGAACTCGGTCTAGTCCGATGGTCACTGACTCCAGGGAAACTTGAAGGTTAACAGGCACCATTTCTCCACTACAGTGCAAGTGTATTTCACCCATATTACTCAAGCATTCATGACTCCTGGAGCCCATCCATGAGATTAGTTTCAAAAATCCCAGTTTAATGTGAAGAATCCATCAGTGATTTTTCCCTTTTTGTTAGTTAATGTTAAAATACGTACTTCACAAAAGGCAAATTTAACATCTCAGACCTCCTTTTGAGTATTAACAGGACTTCAGACTGCATTAATCCAGCCACACTCTTCTATCTTATATGTTAACTTTGTCTGGAATTTTAACTCTAATTTGTTTGTTTGTTTTTACCTCCAAATTAAATTTTGTACCATCAGTGTGAGATTAGATTTATTCACATGCTTATCAACTAAGTTTCTTAGAATTCCTTCTGCAATTCAGAGCTTCCCTGGCTGTCCTTCCCTCAAGTACTTCTTTTAGAAGTTCCTTTTGTGAGGATGTAGCAATAAACTCAGAATTTTAATATAGAAAATGATCTTTTTGTTCTCATTCCTTTTTCCGGTAAATTGCTTTTACATTTTTTAAACAGTTTTAAACTTACAGAAAAGCTATGCCTATAGTCCAAACAACTTTTCCCACCCAAAATCATTTGGGAGCAAGTATAGAACATGATGCCCCACCCTCCCCAAATACACGACCCAGGGTGCATTTCCTGGAAGGAAGGAAAGTCTCCACATAGTCACGATGTAACCACAGACACCAGGAAACTAGCATGAACCCCTTACCACCATCACAGTCTCAGATTACTTTCAAGTTTTGCCCCCCATCTGAGTATTGTCCTTTAGGACAATGGGTCATCACAGAATCACACATTCCATTTAGTTATTGTGGACTGAATGATTGTGTGTCTCCAGACTTCATGTTAAACTGTCAACCCCCGAGGTGATGGTGTTGGGAAGGGGGATCTTTGGGAGGTGACTAGGCCATGAGGGTGGAGCCCCTATAGATGGGGCAGTCAGCACCCTTCCACAATACCCCAGAGAGCCCCCTTGCCCTGTCTGCCATGTGCGGAGGGCACAGCAAAAGAGGGCCATCTGCAACCAGGCTGAGGGTTCTCACCAGACAGTGAACCTGCTGGAGCCAGGATGTTGGACTTCCAGCCTCCAGGGCTGTGGCCTGGGGCCCCCGGTCTGTGACAGCAGCTGGGGCCAACTGAGACAGTTGTCATGAGTCGTCAGGGTCCTTCCCTCTGGAGCAACTCCTTAGTCTTCCTCTGACCATTCTGACCTAGATGCTTTGGGACATTAGAGAACAAGTTTTTTGTAGGAAGTCCCTCAACTTGGGTTTCTTCCATAATACCACCTTTGACAGGAAGGTGCCTTCCAGTTTCTGTGCTAAAATGACTTTGATTGCTTTTGTAACTAATCAATGTTTTGTGGGTCATCGCTTGCCCACTATTTGAATACCCCATTTCTCATCAAATTTTCGATTATTCATTTATTAAATAAATATGGACTCTTAGTTCCCTATTTTACTTAAGAGGTTAAAGTTCTTCTTTGTCATTACTTCTTTTGATGGCTAACTTGTCTTTGAATCAGCCCCCGAGAGCCTGCCAGGGAGCTGGCCTCTGTGTCTCTCTGACGTTTCCGCCACTCTTGGAGCATTTTCTTGCCTCCTGGTGCAAGACGTCCCGGCTCGTCTTGTACTGTCTGTCCCTCCAGGGAGCCTTGGTTCATTTTAGAGGAGATCTCATGTAAAAGCGATGATCTCAGGGGGCTCAAGGCTACTGGGGTTTCACTGCCTTAAGCCCTACCAATGGACAGAACTGAGCTTCTATATATGGATCTAGTGCATAAACATATATGCATATACAGATACACTTCTACATCATCCACCCATTCATTTGTCTGTCTACCTACCTATCTATCTATATTGAAATCTGTGAAAGCACTCCAGTAACCCTGATTTTAATCCAATACCACAGTGTTTGTTCTGGTGTTCTTCGACACCGAGAAACCTGGTTCCCTTCACTTCAGTATATTTACTAAGATATTAGTAATATGATATTTACTATGTAATATTTACTAGTATGCTCAATCCTTAGTCTGTAACCGGTTTCCCGTTGCCGCACTTGGACACCTACTTCATCTGCATGGGCTGCAACTCACTGCTTCCAGATGTCCATCCTCGGGGCCGCCCTTCTCTCTGCCTTGGGCTCTCACATGCCTCTCTAGGAGACTCTTCCATGAAGCTGCCTGAATTTCTCTGTGATTCTTCATAATTTTGAGCCCGTGATGAGAGGCAGTATCAATGTATTTCCTCAGGGAAGGGAAGAGTTAAGTCTTCCTGGCACCCCAAACCTCCTGATGCTAATTCTATATTGCAAGGGGCAGTGGTGATGTCCAGAGTAACCGGGGAGAGTGTACCAAGTGCTTAGTCAGATCCTGATTTACTCCTTCTGGCAAGATTTCCATGTCAAGGAGGGATGGGTTACTTAAATCTCTAGAGATTCTTTCCACTTCAGAAATGCTAAGGAAACGCTGTATGATTTCTCTGTTGTCTCTGTCAAAACAAATAAATATCCATGAGCAAAAACCTCATGGGACCTTGACCCTGACACTGGGACTCTTGTGTAGCAGAAATAAAACACTAAACCACAAACGAGGTCAAAGATCACCAAAGTCTGTTAGAACAAGATTAGATGAATCATCAGACAGAGTGTAATCACCCTACATGATTCACTCTGAACAAGCTGTGTTTTCTCACTACCCTCTTCTCACAAAGCAAATATGCTAGAAGAGTTTATTATTGTCTTAGTAACTGCCTGGTGGATGTCGCCCACTAGTCATTGCAGCCTCTGTTGGAAACTTTCACTAATAAACTCATCTGAAATAAGATGTAAACAAAGCACTTAGTAAAATTACATGAGCCTCAGTGTTCAGATACTTTTGGAAGTAATTTAGTATTTAATCATCTGAATGTTTGTAGAAAACTTAAAATCTTTTTTTTTTTTAAAGATTTTATTTATTTATTTGACAGAGAGAGACACAGCGAGAGAGGGAACACAAGCAGGGGGAGTGGGAGAGGGAGAAGCAGGCTCCCCGCAGAGCAGGGAGCCCGATGCGGGACTCGATCCCAGGACCCTGGGATCATGACCTGAGCTGAAGACAGTCGCTTAACCAACTGAGCCACCCAGGCGCCCTTAAAATCATTTTTGATTTAACTTTCCTCATATCATCCCTGATGAAAGCTGCTAGAGAAAACAGTTTTTTTTTTTTAGGTTCAAGGGAAAGATGCTCTTTATTTTTTTTTGCTTTTATTTAAATGTGACTTGGTACTAGAACACAAAAGAACAGAATTTGAGGGAGGTTCATCTTCTCTACTATGGGACTTACCCATTTGAGACCATTGTTGGCTGTTCCATGGTTATGTTACTGTTATTTTTTAGAGAGAAAATTAATTTTGTCTTCTTCAATCTGATATGTTATATTTCTCATAGAAAAAGAGTACTTGGTGATCAAATTCTTCTTTGAATTCTTAAGTTAGATATTTGAGTGAAAGCTGCTTTTTCAACTCACTTACACAGACAGACACAGACACACACCTTGATTATGTTCCTGTCTCATGTCTTTTGTGGCCAGGTCCTAGAATGATGTTGTATACATTGTAAATGTGTGATATGTATTCGTAGAGCATAGCTACCTGTATTGCTATAATATTCTCTTTTTTTTACTACTACCTGGGCCAATTTGTTGGATTTCTACACATCTCTATAAAATACAACAGAAATCCAAACAAAGGATAACACTTCTTTCCCGTTTACAAATTGTAATATGCTTTCCTTCTAGAAAGGATGATAAATTTCTAGGGTCATAGGCCATATTGATTGAAATTGCATGTGTTATTGTCAACTTAGTGTTTTACATGTGGATCTCAGTAAATGGTTTTGGTGGCGCAGCAGGAATGAAAGAGCCAGAAATTGATAACTGAACGCATTAATGTATCTGTAATTGCATTAATGCATCTGCAATAGTGTGTCTTTTCTGTTCTCCACAAATACAACAAACTGGATGCAGCCAATTCCCTCATTAGTTTTGCTGTGCCAATCCCCAAGGCTCAGGAGAAAAATTATGATTTCATTGAGCAGAGTGAAGATTTAAGCTTTATGTGAGCAAAAATGACACCTGCTTATAATATCACAGCTTTTGCTGAAAGAAAGAAAGAAAGAAAGAAAGAAAGAATGAATGAATGAATGAATGAATGTAGGCCTGCGGTCAGAGATCAGAATCTGGAAGATCACCAGGTCCTAAGAGCAGAACCTGACCATCTTAACACGCAGCTCCTCTGGATCTGTTCTCTTTCTTTCTCACTTAGCCTTGCCAGAGCCTTGTGGATTTTATTGATTTTTTTTTTCCAAGAACAAGCTTTTGGTTTCATTGATTTTCTCTATTGATTTCCTGTTTTCAATTTCATTGATTTCTGCTCTATTCTTATTATTGTTTTTCTTCTGCTTACTTTGGATTTAATTTACTCTCTCTGTCTAGTTTCCTCTGGTAGAAGCTTAAATGTTTCATTTTAGATCTCTCTTTCTTCTTTTCTGATCCATGTAATCAATGCTCTACATTTCTCCCTAAGCACTGCTTTAAATGCATTACCTAAGTTTCATAGTTTTTAATTTTCATTTAGCTCAAAATATATTTTAATTTCTCCTGAGATTTCTTCTCTGACCCATGTGTTAGAAGTGTGTGTTTAATCTCCATGTATTGGGGGATTTTCCAGTTATCTCTCTGTTCTGATTTCTAGGTGAATTCCAATGTGGACTGAAAGCAGACATCATATGATTTCTATTGTTAAAATATGTGAAGTTGTGTTTTATGGCCTAGAATGTGGTCTTTCTTGGTGAATGTTCCTTGTGAGCTTGAGAAGGATGTGTGTTCTGCTGTTGGAGAAGTAGTGTGTAAATGTCAATGACATCCTGTTGGTGGATGATGTTGTTGACTTTACCTGTGTCCTTACTGATTTTCTATCTTGGATCTGCCCCTTTCTGATGGAGAGTTGAAACCTCCAACCATAATAGTGGATTCATCTAATTCTCCCTACAGCTCCACTAGTTTTCCTCAGGTAGTTTGATGCTCTATTGTTAGGTGCATACATATTAAGGGTTATTGTGTGTTCTTGGAGAATTGACCCTGTATTTTTATGTAATACCTGTCCCCACTGATAACCCTTGTTGTTTTAAAGTCTGCTTAGTCCGAAATTAATAGAGCTACTCCTGCCTTCTTTTGATTAATATTATCATGATGTATTTTTTTTTCCATTTTTCGATTTTAATCTATATGTGTTTTTATATATAAAGGGTTTTTTTTTGTAGACAATGTATAAGTACGTTCTGTTTTTTGATCCATCCTGACAATCTGACTTTAATTGATGCATTTAGACCATTAACTTCTAAAATTATTACTGATATAGTTGGATTTTAAAAATCTGTATTCATTAGTGTCGCTTGTTTTTTGTTCCTATTTTTGTCTTCAATCTGTTTTGTAGTCCTCACTCCTTTTGTTGTCTTAATGAGATATTTTGTATGATTCAGTTTTCTCCCTTTCTTAGCATATTGGTTTACTTATTTAAAATTTTTTTTGAGTTTGCAATATACACTTATAGCTCATCCAAGTTCATTTTCAAATAACACTATACTATTTCATGGGAAGTGTGAGTACATTATAATAACAAAATAATCCTAATTTCTCCATCCCTTGTATGATTGCTTTTGTTTTGTTGATATATAAACATTCATGTATACATAAGATACAGAAATATATACATAGGCATACACGATCAATTATATTGTTGGTATTCTCACATGTATACATATTGTTGGTATTCTTATTGTGAACAAAGTATGAGTTTTTAGATCAATTAAAGATAAGCAAAATAAAAGTCTCTATTTTACCTCCACTTATTCTTTCTTTGATGCTTGTCTTTATGTAGATCTGAGTTTCTGACCTATATTATTTTCTTTCTCTATGAAGAACTTCTTTTAGCATTTCTTGCAAGGCAGGTCTCCAGGCAAATCCAAAGCAATAGATCAACATAAACACTTATTTAGACTGGTGAACTCTATAAAATCCCTCTGAAGGGAAGAACCTGTCCCTAGTCTCATGGAAAACCCAAAAGTGAGTTCATAGACAAAAACTGAAGGCTACACAGAGAAAGTTCAAGGCAGGAAGGAAAGCCAGAAGAATCGGAGATCAATGAGCCATCTGAAGGACACTTAGTGATAGCATATGTTACATATTTGAGGAGATTAGGATAAAAAAAGGTCCCATAAAATAAGCACAGAACATCATGAAATGAAAACTGACAGGTGAGAAAAAAGAAACAAGGAGAAATCCTAGGGGAAAAAAAAAACCATATATATACACATTAGCTAGAGCAATTAATATTCCAGAGTGTTGTCAGGATCCTTTAGGCAAGGAGGAAAGCCCTCCATCCACATGCTGTCATGTTCCTGCATGCCCCAGCCGAGCCCCAAAACCTTGTGGTTAAGGTTCCACACCTGCTCGTTAGGGCCAGTTAATGGGGAAAGAACACAGGCTGTCCATCATAATGGAAGGGTACTTCAATGAAGCCGAAAGAATAAATCTTTCTATGAATAGATTCTTCCTTTACTTGATAAAACCTTGCTCAATTTGGAGAAGTGTCCTACAATTAGATTATGATAATATTCTCTAGATATAGTTCCTCTTAGATATACTAACACCCATAGAATTAAACCATTTAAATGAATGGACTTTATGGTGTATATATTGTATTTCAATAATGCTGTTTTAAAAAGGTTTATGCTCAAACTTTGCCTTTTTACTCTATAAGGATAAGGCTGCTGGATGCAGGAGAAATATCTTAGAAGAATCTTAAAACAATTTATTGAGATAAAATAGAAATATAGAAATTCTAGCTTTATTTTCAAAAAGATGAGGCTCTCAATAGTCTCGGTGATACTGTAAAAGCAAGCCCGAAAAGAGTTCTTTAAAAATTTTATTAGTCCAGGGGCGCCTGGGTGGCTCAGTCGTTAAGCGTCTGCCTTCGGCTCAGGTCATGATCCCAGGGTCCTGGGATCGAGCCCTGCATCGGGCTCCCTGCTCCGTGGGAAGCCTGCTTCTCCCTCTCCCACTCTCCCAGCTTGTGTTCCCTCTCTCGCTGTGTCTCTCTCTGTCAAATAAATAAAATCTTAAAAAAAAAAAAAAAGATAAAAAAATAAAAATTTTATTAGTCAGGAAATCCGATTTTCTTGCAGCTTTCTGAAAGTTTCTAAAATATTTTGCACATTAAATGCTTCATTTATAATGAGTATTTTGTGACACACCACAGAGATTTCCCCTTATTATCTAACGAAACACATGCCTTCGCAACGGGCTCCTTGCTTCTCCTTTTCTAGTCTAGTGAGTTACTCAAATCGTCTTATTTAGCTAATGTTGGATTTCTTTAGCACAGCACATTTCCAGGATCTTAATTTTTAAAAGATTAATTCATGTTGTGGTTTATTTGAAACCCCTCTCAGGTGTAACAAGTCTCATTTTCTGATACTAAATGCAAAATTATACCACCACCCAAAGCTCTGAAATATCATGAGTTACAATGAACAACTTTTTGTAAGGACAGTATATTTTGGAGAGAAATATTTTACACTTCAGTTTTTTCCTCTCCCCCACACCATGTCAATGTTTCTTAAACTTCAAATAGACACTCATAGCTTGAAACATTGCTCTTCTTGATTAAAGTACAGGTTTGAGGGCGTAAAGATTGCTTCTGATCTCCAGAAACAAAAGGCAGAAAAGCCACGTCGGCCAGAGAGATGCTCCCATTGCAGAAGCATCTTCAAAATGGAGCTCTCACTACCAACTGCAAGAGCCCACGTACCCAAGCCAACTCCAAGAAACGGTCACAGAGGAACAAATACTCTGACGCCCTGTGGGGGGAGATTGCTGAAAACCATCTGTATAGACTGCAATTTCTTCCTGTATGCACGTGTTCCTGGTAGTGTCTTCCTGACACTCATGGTTTTATTCAAACATTTGGTATATAACCTCATTTTAAGCAATTAATTATGAGAGTTCTCATAAAGACAAGTGAATTTAAGCAACTCTTTTTATCCTGATAAGTTCTTTCCAGTGAACTCTAGCTTTCCGAGGATCTCTTTTTTGGGATATTTGCTAAATTATAAGATCATTGACTGTATAGAGTTTCGGTTATCCCACCACACTGCTAAACTGTTATAATTCTATGAATAAATTATTTTGAAAGAAAATTGCTTAAGATGGCATAAAACTGTTACTTAGTTTATTGTATTATTAAAATTATAAAGACAAAACTTATGTGTGCAACGTGTTAATTGTATCTCTGAGTCTGGTAGGACCGACGTTGTTTTCAGGAGCTAGATCAGGTAATGCACACTTGGGCTAAATGTGCACACCACCCTAAGGGTCTACTGGTGCATGAATGATCGGGTGCATTTATGCTTTTAAATAGTTTAGTTCACTGTTGTCCAAACTTCTAAAGGATATAATGTACTGCAAATGTAAAGTTTTCACTTAGAACAAATCTAAACAAGTATTCCTCAGATTTCTTTATAGAAAAGACACTTTTTTGGCATTAGGGTGGGTTTTGCTATAAAGTAACTGTCTAGCGATTTACTTATTTGATAGTTTGTAACTCTTAAGGACTATTTTCTCATCTCTGGATGGGTCAAAGATCAAAAAGAAGCTAAAGTTACAGTACACTTTTAATTGAATTTTGAATATATCTGACATATTACATGTTCATAACTTTTTTTTATTATTTTATAATTCTTAAGGTAATCTGCTACCAAATTTAAATGTTTGGGGAAAGTTATTCCTCAAACAATATTAGCAACAATAGTGACAAAGGTGATGATAAATATTGAACTGGCTAGAGAGTCAGTCTTACTGTCTTTTCTTTGCCACTTGGAATCAGTAATTGGTCTAATATATGGGATTAATTCAAACTTTTCAAGGACGTGGTAGAAGCACAGAGCTCAGAATCAGAAAAGCTTGGCTAGGAAGCCCCTCATTTACTGGCTGTGGGAATTGCCTAACATCTTAAACTTTCACGTGTAATTTTTTCTTCTTTTAAAAATCATAGTAATCATATCAGGATCATAGAGTTGTATTAAGATTAAGTGAGCAAAATTATAGGCCCTATATTTGAAAAAAGAAAGATAAAACTTAAATTTCTTCCTCTTTTCCCTTGGCCTTCCCTCAAAGCTCTCAGATTCTCAAAATAATGATGCCAGTGATAATTAATAATAGTAATGATACAGCTGAGGTCAATGGAAGAGGATATTTTCTGCAACCATCTTTTCTTTTGTTTGATGAAGTGATCTGAGCAACTAGCCTGCTCATTGCAGATAGAGCTGAATAGATCTAATTGTAGTTCATTAACGTGTGCTCCACTTTATGCAGATTTAAAGATTGTAAAGAGTCAAAGAGACTTATTCACAGACCCTTGAGAAAATATTTAATATTACTCAGAAAAAGAGATTAATCTCTCTGGCTGTAGGGGTTGGAAGGAAAAAAAAAGCATATTATTTTAGGAATATAAACTATAGAATATTTAAAATATAATTTACTAATTTTACATATAATTTGCTATATACTAAATATAATTATATTTAAATATAATTTAATAATAAGAGTGGCTTGATGATTCAGTGAGTGAGTTTTATGTGAACGCGGACAGGATATCCATAGGGGTAAGCTAACAGGTGGGTTTCGATAATCGTTGCTAAATATGTATTGCTCTTTTTGTGTTGCACACGAACGTACAAGCAGAAATTAAATGAGGTATCTTTCTCTGATGCATACATTACTGGTAGCTTGCTGGAGGACCCTGTGGTGGGTTTTCTCAGTGAGATCACTTGCTTCGGAGCCATTCACCATGCTTGTTGCAAAGGTCAAAAGCAGAGCTGCTGATCCAGAAATCCTGGAATGGAGTCAACAGCCTCCTGAATACTCTCAGACACACCAGGGTTTGAGGAATGTTACGCTATTGGCTGTAAGACTGCAAATCATGGACAAGCTGGGGTCTCGCGTGAAGAAGAAGGAAAGGTCCCATGCCCCAGCCGCCCACCGGGGGTGCTGTCTGCATCGGGAGTTAGGGCTTAAAACCCAAATTCAGATCTGGTTTCTCTCCTGCGTTGGTTCGTACTCTATGCGCAGGCTTGATAATCACAATGAGAGATAGTTAAACACAACCTTTCCTGTGCACTATAGTTTGTGTGTGTTACACAGACACACATACATTTACCTAGGGCACGAGCGCACACTTGTGTCCAAGTACAACTCGCCATGTACGTGCATGTGTGTGTGTGCTTACGTGTGCGCTCACTGATAGCTAGATAACCCAGGTTAACAGAACGGTGTCCATTCGGCAAAATTTATTTACTCATTATCGAAAACGAGGATATTTGAAGGAGGATACTTTCTGACATAAGACATCGTTTAGTAAAAACAAACTAGTTACAAAACAATACATACAATACGTGATCCAAGTTAAAAAAAATCCCTTGCTCAGGAAAAGACATGGAATACATGAAAATATTAACAATGACTATCTATGGTTAATGGACTGGTGTGGTGCTTATTTCCCTCTTTGTGCTTTTTTTTGGTGTTTTCTAACTTTCTGAAATTTTATTTTATTATGTTTTCATAATGATTATTTTAATGGAAATAAATATACAGGCGTGGACTGAGTCATAAAGGAAAAAATAAATCATGTTTAGGTGCTTGGGCTTCACCAGGGGTGATGAAGTCATTCTGACATTTCTATGTGGGAGGGACATGAGCAGATGTGCATTCTAGATTTTATTTATGTATGTATGTATGTATGTATGTATGTATGTATTTATTTATTTATTTATTTATTTATTTATTTAAGAGATGTATATAGAGAGAGGAAGATTGCGAGTGGGGATAGGGGAGAAGCAGACCGGGCATCTTGGGGCTGAATCTCATCACCCTGAGATCATGACCTGAGCCGAAATCAAGAGTCTGATGCTTAACCAACTGAGTCACCCAGGCGCCCCCAGATGTGCATTTTAAAAGGATCACCCGGGGTTAGTGCAGAAGGGAGTCTCTTAGAAAGTCAAGAAAGAAAACTAAGAGTTAGGATGTCAGGCAGGTGTGACCCTGACTGGACAGTGAGCCCCAGCAGGTGACAAGTGCTGGGCGACAATCTCACTGGGGTGGGAGAGAAGCATTGGCCTCCAGAGACGGTGGAGGCTAGGTCTATGGGTCAGGCACTGAGTGGGCGGTTCCCCCCAGTCCTTCCCTCTTCCCTCTCTGATGTCAGTGGCGATGGAAGTCCTCATCCTCCTCCCCAAACCTGGGCATCAAGCCACCAGCGGAAGGCAGGCTGAGATGTGGTTGGTCAGGTGGGCTCTGAGCGTGCAGGACTGAGTTAACAGACGGGGTCACAATAGCACCAGTGGGTTCGGTACAGGGGCCCGGACCAGTGCGGGCACCGAGTCAGTTCAGGAGGATCTAGTTGACGTGGGGCAGTTACATGTCGGCACGGATGCTGTTGCATGAGGGAAAACAGTAATCAAGCTGCCGGCCAACGTGTCCCTGCCTGACTGAGCGAGGACAGTTCCGGTGCCCTCACCGTCCTGCACGCTTGTCTCTAGGGCGGCGTCTGAGTTGCCCATCTCTGTCTCCCGACTGGAGGCCATGGCCCTGAATGCCCTGCTTCTCTCTGACCGCCAGCCCCGCTCTCACATCTGGATGGAGACTCAGTGCCACCGTTCCAAGGGCTCTGTCTCTTTCATTCCCTTCACCTGGAGTCTTGAGTTTCTGATGGTCCCTCTTTCCATTTTGATTTACCCTTAGGAAATGGTTGTGCACAATAATGCTATTTCTTGATATTCCTATATAAAGAATCACTTTGAAATGAAAGAAATTGAGAGACATATCAATATATCAGCTCTACTTTAAAATCAGTGTCAGCTCTATTTATATTCACTGTGTAGTAATACACCCTCATCTGCTCCCATCTGATTCTTTTGATAATTTCCAGGTGTGGTGGTCTTGCGTAGGCTAACTCCTAACACAGAATGGAAGCAGTAATGAGGCTTCCCGCCACCGCCATCTTTTAAATCGGTCTTCTTCAGAGTAGTGTTGGCGGGACCTTACAGTGTGGGATGGCTGTCTCTGGACGCATGTCCACGTTGCTCTCCGACCCGACAGCGGATACTTTTGGTGCTTGGGTAATCGAAATGCTTGCTTACGTCTTCCTTCATCATATCCATCCATGAATTGCTGAACGATTATTTTGGAAAAGGCACCAGCAACAGTCTTGGCATTTTGCTGTCCTTGCTGATGTTACTCTAAAGAACATTCTGGAATTTTGCCTCCAGGTGGCTTCAGGCATATTTAATGAGTCCCCTGCCAGCGCAGACACACATATCTACAGTCCTCCTTCCTGCTGTGTGGCCCACTCCAAAGTGTGCGGTACCCGCCCCCCAGACACATCGACGCCAATGCTCCCTGCTACGTAAGGTGCGTCATCTTGACCGATCTTGACTTTCTCGCCATCTCTTTGCAAAGGACAAGACCTCATTCTAGACGTCCTTTTACACAGCAGAACACAACGCAAACACCAACACCCTATGAATTCTGAAGCCATCATCTGCTTATTTTATCCACTTCGCTGACTTGGTCACGACTTCGAGCCGCACGTTGATGATCCTGCAGGCAGGAGCTCTGGTACACGGAGGGGCTGCGGCGTTCCACGTATTTCTGTAGATCGCTCGCGTTAAAGGCAGGAGAGGAAGCGCTGTGGACGGCCTCCCCGAGCTGCTCCATTCTGAAATGGAAACCAAACACGTGCCCATAGTGAGTGCTCGCTTTGTAAGTAAAAAGAAAGGGGGGTTTGGCTGATGTAGACACCGATGCTGAACAGTTGGAGAATGGATGGTTTCATATGAACCACAACTAGGTGTAGGATTATTTTATGAGTCAAATACTGAATCAAAATGCAGTTGCTACGCATATAGGACTCATACCCAGTGTAGCTAGTGAGCTGCACTCCACAGGGGAAGGAGAGCGGTGAGAGGGAAGCATTCATTTTTATTTAAAGAGGAAGACTATCACCAACTGACATCCCTTGGCCAACGAAGACAGCAGTGATAGTAACTGGTTTTTGTAAAGCACCCTTGGAAAAACGGGGATGCCGACTCTGCATGTGGAAGGCAGGCGATATTTAGAAGAGCTGCACAGCTGCCTGATTTCTTTTCTTTATTTTTTTTTTTTTAAGATTTTATTTATTTGAGAGAGAGAGAATGAGAGACAGAGAGCATGAGAGGGAGGAGAGTCAGAGGGAGAAGCAGACTCCTTGCTGAGCAGGGAGCCTGATGCGGGACTCGATCCCAGAACTCCAGGATCATGACCTGAGCCGAAGGCAGTCGCTTAACCAACTGAGCCACCCAGGCACCCCAGCTGCCTGATTTCTTAGAATAGTCCTTAACAAGATGTTTTGGAAAATTCTGGTAAAGTGGCCATTGCAAATATAAATAACAAATATTGTTTCCATAGCACTATTTTTTTTAGTGCTTAATAATTAGAAGACTTTATCAAATATAAAATTCAAAGTTCTTGGAATCATGCATCGTTTGCCCCTAAAAATTGAAGGAAAACATTGC